>NC_063284.1:8556633-8887048 GCF_910591885.1 Bombus terrestris | reverse complement strand
AAGAAATCGTCGATTTTCTAGAAAATTACGCGATATTTCTCTCCCGTTCGAGATATTTCGACGTTTAAACGCTCTGTTCAATGCATTATGCGTGCAGAACGTAGTGCGTGTGCTGCACGTCGTAGAAACAAGCCCAGATACAGGCAAAACGCATTCATTCGTCGATTTTGACGAAAATTATGCGTTATTTCTCTCCCGTTCGAGATATTGCGACGTTTAAACGCACTTTGCACTGCGTTATGCGAGCAGGACGTAGTGTACGCCTTTTCCATCGCCGAAACAAGCCCATATACACGAATATTGCAATAATTCGCCGATTTTGTAGAACATTAAGCGACATTTCTTTCCCATTTAGGATATTCCGACGTTTAAACGCTCTTTTCAATGCATTATGCGTGCAGAACGTAGTGCGCGTGCTGTACGTCGTAGAAACAAGCCCAGATGCACGCAAATCGCAAGAAATCGTCGATTTTGTAGGAAATTAAGCGATATTTCTCTCCCGTTTGAGATGTTTCGACGTTTAAAAGAACTTTGTACTGCATTATGCGTGCAGAACCTAGGGCAAGCGCTTTCCATCGTCGAAAGAAATCCAGGCACACATAATTCACTATAAATCGTCGATTTTGTAGAAAATTAAGCGATATTTCTCTCCCGCTTCAGATATTTCGACGTTTAAACGCTCTGTTCAATGAAATATGCGTGCAGAACGTAGTGCGCGTGTTGTACGTCGTCGAAACAAGCCCAGATACAGGCAAAACGCATTCATTCGTCGATTTTGACGAAAATTATGCGATATTTTTCTCCCGTTCGAGATATTTCGACGTTTAAACGCACCTTGCACTGCGTTATGGTGCGTGCCGAACGTAGTGCAAGCGCTTTCCATCGTCGAAACAAGCCCATACACAAGCAAATCGCAAGAAATCGTCGATTTTGTGGGAAATTATGCGATATTTCTCTCCCGCTTCAGATATTTCGACGTTTAAACGCTCTTTTCAATGCATTATGCGTGCAGAACGTAGTGCGCGTGCTGTACGTCGTAGAAACAAGCACAGATGCACACAAATCGCGATAAACCGTCGATTTTGTAGGAAATTAAGCGATATTTCTCTCCCGTTTGAGATATTTCGACGTTTAAACGCCCTTTGCACTGCGTTATGCGTGCAGAACGTAGTGCACGCGTTTTCCATCGTCGAAACAAATCCAGGCACACATAATTTACAATAAATCGTCGATTTTGAAGAAAATTAAGCGATATTTCTCTCCCGCTTCAGATATTTCGACGTTTAAACGCTCTGTTCAATGCATTATGCGTGCAGAACGTAGTGCGCGTGTTGTACGTCGTAGAAACAAGCCCAGATGCACGCAAATTGCAATAAATCGTCGATTTTGTAGAGAACTAAGCGATATTTCTCTCCCGTTTGAGATATTTCGACGTTTAACCGCTCTTTTCACTGCATTATGCGTGCAGAAAGTAGTGCAAGTGCTGTACGTCGTAGAAAGAAGCCCAGATGTTCGCAAATGCAATAATTCGTCGATTTCGTCGAAAATTAAGAGTTATTTCTCTCCCGCTTCTGATATTTCGACGTTTAAACGCTCTGTTCAATGTATTATGCGTGCAGAACGTAGTGGGTGTGTTGTACGTCGTAGAGACAAGCCCAGATACAGGCAAAACGCATTCATTCGTCGATTTTCTAGAAAATTATGCGATATTTCTCTCCCGTTTAAGATATTTCGACGTTTAAACGCTCTTTTCAATGCATTATGCGTGCAGAACGTAGTGCGCGTGCTGTACGTCGTAGAAACAAGCCCAGATGCACGCAAATTGCAATAAATCGTCGATTTTGTAGAGAACTAAGCGATATTTCTCTCCCGTTTGAGATATTTCGACGTTTAACCGCTCTTTTCACTGCATTATGCGTGCAGAAAGTAGTGCAAGTGCTGTACGTCGTAGAAAGAAGCCCAGATGTTCGCAAATGCAATAATTCGTCGATTTCGTCGAAAATTAAGAGTTATTTCTCTCCCGCTTCTGATATTTCGACGTTTAAACGCTCTTTTCAATGCATTATGCGTGCAGAACGTAGTGCGCGTGCTGTACGTCGTAGAAACAAGCACAGATGCACGCAAATCGCGACAAACCGTCGATTTTGTAGGAAATTAAGCGATATTTCTCTCCCGTTTGAGATATTTCGACGTTTAAACGCCCTTTGCACTACGTTATGCGTGCAGAATGTAGTTTCCCCGGTTTTCCTTCGTCGAAACAGTCTCGGACACACGAAAATTGCAATAATTCGCCGATTTTGTAGAAAATTAAGCGATATTTCTTTCCCATTTATGATATTTCGACGTTTAAACGCTCTTTTCACTGCGTTATGCGTGCAGAACTTAGTGCACGCGTTTTTCGTCGTCGAAACAAGCCCAGACACACGCAAATTGCAATAATTCGTCGATTTCGTCGAAAATTAAGCGATATTTCTTTCCCATTTAGGATATTTCGACGTTTAAACGCCCTTTGCACTGCATTATGCGTGCAGAACGTAGTGCACGCCTGTCCCCCAGCGTCGAAACAAGTCCAGATGTTCGCTAATTGCAATAATTCGTCGATTTCGTCGAAAATTAAGCGATATTTCTCTCCCGTTTGAGATATTTCGACGTTTAAACGCACTTTGCACTGCGTTATGCGTGCAGAACGTAGTGCACGCGTTTTCCACCGTCGAAACAAGTCCAGGCACACATAATTCACAATAATTCGTCGATTTTGTAGAAAATTAAGCGATATTTCTCTCCCGTTCGAGATATTTCGACGTTTAAACGCACTTTGCACTGCGTTATGCGTGCCGAACGTAGTGCACGTGTTTTCCGTCGTAGAAACAAGCCCAGAAACTCGCGAATCGCAATCATTCGTCGATCGCGACGAAAATTATGCGTTATTTCTCTCCCGTTGGAGATATTTCGACGTTTAAACGCTCTTTGCACTGCATTATGCGTGCAGAACGTAGTGCAAGCGCTTTCCATCTTCGAAACAGGCTCGGACACACGAAAATTTCAATAAATCGTCGATTTTGTAGAAAATTAAGCGATATTTCTCTGCCGTTTAAGATATTTCGACGTTAAAACGCTCTTTTCACTGCATTATGCTTGCAGAACGTAGTGCACGCGTTTTTCCATCTTCGAAACAAATCCAGGCACTGATAATTCACAATCATTCGTCGATTTTGTAGGGAATTAAGCGATATTTCTCTCCCGTTCGAGATATTTCGACGTTTAAACGCACTTTGCACTGCGTTATGCGTGCCGAACGTAGTGCACGTGTTTTTCGTCGTAGAAACAAGCCCAGAAACTCGCTAATCGCAATCATTCGTCGATCGCGACGAAAATTATGCGTTATTTCTCTCCCGTTTGAGATATTTCGACGTTTAAACGCCCTTTTCACTGCATTATGCGTGCAGAACCTGGTGCACGCTTTTTCCGTCTCCGAAACAAGCCCGGACACACGCAAATCTCAATAATTATTTGATTTTGTCATAAAGTAAGCGTTATTTCTCTCCCATTTGAGATATTTCAACGCTGAAACGCTCTTTTCTCTGCATTATGCGAGCAGAACGTAGTGCACTCGTTTTCCAGCGACGAAACAAGCCTAGACACACATAATTCACAATAATTTGACTGTATGGTCGATAATTAAGCGTTATTTCTCTCCCGTTTGAGGTATTTCGACGTTTAAACACACTTATCACTGCATTATGCGTGCAGAACGTAGTGCATGCGTTTTCCATCTTCGCAAGAAGCCCAGACACACGCAGATCGCAATAATTCGTCGATTTTGACGAATATTGTGTTTTATTTCTCTCCCGTTTGAGATATTTCGACGGTTTAAACGCTCTCTTCACTGCATTATGCGTGCATAACGTAGTGCACACCTGTCCTCCAGCGTCGAAACAAGCCCAGACACACGCAAATCGCAATAATTCGTCGATTTTGACGAATATTATGCGTTGTTTCTCTCCCGTTTGAGATATTTCGACGTTTAAACGCTCTTTTCAATGCATTGTGCTTGCAGGACGTCGTGCACGCCTGTCTTCCTGCGTCGAAACAAGCCCAGATACACGCAAATTGCTATATTTCGTCGATTTTGTAGACGACGAAGCGATATTTCCCTCGCGCATGAGATATTTCGACGTTTAAACGCTCTTTTCAATGCATTGTGCTTGCAGGACGAAGTGCACGCCTGCTCGCCAGTGTCGAAACAAGCCCAGATACACGCAAATTGCAACAATTCGTCGATTTTGTAGACAACTAAGCGATATTTCTCTCCCATTTGAGATATTTCGACGTTTAAACCCTCTTATCACTGCATTATGCCTGCACAACGTGGTGCACGCCTGTTTTCCAGCATCGAAACAAGATGAGACACACGCAAATTGCAATAATTCGTCGATTTTGTAGACAATTAAGCGATATTTCTCGCCCGTTTGAGATATTTCGACGTGTACACGCTCTTTTCACTGCATTATGCAGAACGTAGTGCGCACCTGTCCTTCGACGAAACAGGCCCCGACACACGCAAATCGCAAAAATTCGCCGATTTTGAGGAATATAGTGTTTTATTTCTCTCCCGTTTGAGATATTTCGACGTGTACACGCTCTTTTCATTGCATTATGCAGAACGTAGTGCACACCTGTCCTCCTTCGACGAAACAGGCCTCGACACACGCAAATCGCAAAAATTCGTCGATTTTGAGGAATATAGTGTTTTATTTCTCTCCCGTTTGAGATATTTCGACGTTTAAATGCTCTTTTCACTGCATTATGCGTGCAGAACGTAGTGCACGCGTTTTTCGTCGTCGAAAAAAGCCCAGACACACGCAAATCGCAATAATTCGTCGATTTTGACGAATATTATGCCATGTTTCTCTCCCGTATGAGATATTTCGACGTTTAAACGCTATTTTCAATGCATTGTGCTTGCAGGACGTAGTGCACTCGTTTTTCAGCGACGAAACATGCCAAGGCGCACATAATTTATCGTTGTCTAGGGCCAGCATTCAAGGCTCAGCCGAGAAGTGGGAAGGACTAGAGGAATCCGACAGTCGAATTAAAACACAGCATCGCGAGGGTGTCGAGGCAATGTAATTTCTGCCCAGTGCTATGAATGTCAACGCGAAGAAATTGAAGAAAAGCCACAGCGCTGGTAAACGGCGGGAGTAACTGTGACTCTCTTAATGTGTACCATCGAGAGACGTCATGGCGCACGATGCGCGTACGTAGCGAAACGTAAGTTTTTGGACAGAAACTTTCTTTCGATTCCTGACAAAATGAAAATAAAGGAAAAATAATGTATATGTACAGCATGGATGTTGAAAATACAGAGAATATATGTAAGGAAATATAAAGTATATGTATAAGATGGAAATTGAAAATAAAGAAAGTATTTGTTAGGAAACATCAATCGTATGTACAGCATGGAGATTGTAATCGGTTCTCGCTCGCTCCGCTCGCTCGTAAAGATCCAGTCTAACCTCACAACCGTTCCTGGGCGTTCGAAAATTTTATGAAAACCGCCTCCTTTCCGAGGACCGAACGCAAGAGGTATTGGTTTTAGGTTGGGCGATAGTTTCTCTAGCGCAGCGAGCGAGCAACGCGTAAACGTGAGTCAGAAACCAATGGTTTGGACCATAAGGACATTGAAATATTCACACCAATCTGAGGAGGCGAAAGCATTTATCGAATTCTTTACTTAAAAAAAGCTACAGGTTATAAATACTTTTACACAGATAGTTATAGTTCGACGTAATACAGCGCAACCTAATGGCCCAAATCGCTGGGAAAATTTAAAAAAAATCGTTGTCCTCGGCCAGCATTCAAGGCTCAGCCGAGAAGTGGGACGGACTAGAGGAATCCGACTGTCGAATTAAAACACAGCATCGCGAGGGTGTCGAGGCAATGTAATTTCTGCCCAGTGCTATGAATGTCAACGCGAATAAATTGAAAAAAAGCCACAGCGCTGGTAAACGGCGGGAGTAACTGTGACTCTCTTAATGTGTACCATCGAGAGACGTCATGGCACACGATGCGCGTACGTAGCGAAACGTACATTTTTGGACAGATACATTCTTTCGATTCCTGACAAAATGAAAATAAAGGAAAAATAATGTATATGTACAGCATGGAAGTTGAAAATACAGAGAATATATGTAAGGAAATATAAAGTATATGTATAAGGTGGTAATTGAAAATAAAGAAAGTATATGTTGGGAAACATCAATCGTATGTACAGCATGGAGATTGTAATCGGTTCTCGCTCGCTCCGCTCGTTCGTAAAGATCCAGTCTAACCTCACAACCGATACCGGGCGTTCGAAAATTTTATGAAAACCGCCTCCTTACCGAAGACCGAACGCAAGAGGTATTGGTTTTAGGTTGGGCGATAGTTTCTCTAGCGCAGCGAGCGAGCAACGCGTAAACGTGAGTCAGAAACCAATGGTTTGGACCATAAGGACATTGAAATATTCACACCAATCTGAGGAGGCGAAAGCATTTATCGAATTCTTTACTTAAAAAAAGCTACAGGTCATAAATACTTTTACACAGATAGTTATAGTTCGACGTAATACAGCGCAACCTAATGGCCGAAATTGCTGGGGAAATTTGAAAAAAATCGTTGTCCTTGGCCAGCATTCAAGGCTCAGCCGATAAGTGGGACGGACTAGAGGAATCCGACAGTCGAATTAAAACACAGCATCGCGAGGGTGTCGAGGCAATGTAATTTCTACCCAGTGCTATGAATGTCAACGCGAAGAAATTGAAAAAAAAGCCACAGCTCTGGTACACGGCGGGAGTAACTGTGACTCTCTTAATGTGTACCATCGAGAGACGTCATGGCGCACGATGCGCGTACGTAGCGAAACGTACATTTTTGGGCAGAAACTTTCTTTCGATTCCTAACAAAATGAAAATAAAGGAAAAATAATGTATATGTACAGCATGGAAGTTGAAAATACAGAGAATACATGTAAGGAAATATAAAGTATATGTATAAGGTGGCAATTGAAAATAAAGAAAGTATTTGTTAGGAAACATCAATCGTATGTACAGCATGGAGATTGTAATCGGTACTCGCTCGCTCCGCTCGCTCGTAAAGATCTAGTCTAACCTCACAACCGTTCCTGGGCGTTCGAAAATTTTATGAAAACCGCCTCCTTTCCGAGGACCGAACGCAAGAGGTATTGGTTTTAGGTTGGGCGATAGTTTCTCTAGCGCAGCGAGCGAGCAACGCGTAAACGTGAGTCAGAAACCAATGGTTTGGACCATAAGGACATTGAAATATTCACACCAATCTGAGGAGGCGAAAGCATTTATCGAATTCTTTACTTAAAAAAAGCTACAGGTTATAAATACTTTTACACAGATAGTTATAGTTCGACGTAATACAGCGCAACCTAATGGCCGAAATTGCTGGGGAAATTTGAAAAAAATCGTTGTCCTTGGCCAGCATTCAAGGCTCAGCCGATAAGTGGGACGGACTAGAGGAATCCGAATGTCGAATTAAAACACAGCATCGCGAGGGTGTCGAGGCAATGTAATTTCTGCCCAGTGCTATGAATGTCAACGCGAATAAATTGAAAAAAAGCCACAGCGCTGGTAAACGGCGGGAGTAACTGTGACTCTCTTAATGTGTACCATCGAGAGACGTCATGGCGCACGATGCGCGTACGTAGCGAAACGTACATTTTTGGACAGAAACTTTCTTTCGATTCCTGACAAAATGAAAATAAAGGAAAAATAATGTATATGTACAGCATGGAAGTTGAAAATACAGAGAATATATGTAAGGAAATATAAAGTATATGTATAAGGTGGTAATTGAAAATAAAGAAAGTATATGTTGGGAAACATCAATCGTATGTACAGCATGGAGATTGTAATCGGTTCTCGCTCGCTCCGCTCGCTCGTAAAGATCCAGTCTAACCTCACAACCGATACCGGGCGTTCGAAAATTTTATGAAAACCGCCTCCTTACCGAAGACCGAACGCAAGAGGTATTGGTTTTAGGTTGGGCGATAGTTTCTCTAGCGCAGCGAGCGAGCAACGCGTAAACGTGAGTCAGAAACCAATGGTTTGGACCATAAGGACATTGAAATATTCACACCAATCTGAGGAGGCGAAAGCATTTATCGAATTCTTTACTTAAAAAAAGCTACAGGTTATAAATACTTTTACACAGATAGTTATAGTTCGACGTAATACAGCGCAACCTAATGGCCGAAATTGCGGGGGAAATTTGAAAAAAATCGTTGTCCTTGGCCAGCATTCAAGGCTCAGCCGATAAGTGGGACGGACTAGAGGAATCCGACAGTCGAATTAAAACACAGCATCGCGAGGGTGTCGAGGCAATGTAATTTCTACCCAGTGCTATGAATGTCAACGCGAAGAAATTGAAAAAAAAGCCACAGCTCTGGTAAACGGCGGGAGTAACTGTGACTCTCTTAATGTGTACCATCGAGAGACGTCATGGCGCACGACGCGCGTACGTAGCGAAACGTACATTTTTGGGCAGAAACTTTCTTTCGATTCCTAACAAAATGAAAATAAAGGAAAAATAATGTATATGTACAGCATGGAAGTTGAAAATACAGAGAATACATGTAAGGAAATATAAAGTATATGTATAAGATGGAAATTGAAAATAAAGAAAGTATTTGTTAGGAAACATCAATCGTATGTACAGCATGGAGATTGTAATCGGTACTCGCTCGCTCCGCTCGCTCGTAAAGATCTAGTCTAACCTCACAACCGTTCCTGGGCGTTCGAAACTTTTATGAAAACCGCCTCCTTTCCGAGGACCGAACGCAAGAGGTATTGGTTTTAGGTTGGGCGATAGTTTCTCTAGCGCAGCGAGCGAGCAACGCGTAAACGTGAGTCAGAAACCAATGGTTTGGACCATAAGGACATTGAAATATTCACACCAATCTGAGGAGGCGAAAGCATTTATCGAATTCTTTACTTAAAAAAAGCTACAGGTTATAAATACTTTTACACAGATAGTTATAGTTCGACGTAATACAGCGCAACCTAATGGCCGAAATTGCTGGGGAAATTTGAAAAAAATCGTTGTCCTTGGCCAGCATTCAAGGCTCAGCCGAGAAGTGGGACGGACTAGAGGAATCCGACTGTCGAATTAAAACACAGCATCGCGAGGGTGTCGAGGCAATGTAATTTCTGCCCAGTGCTATGAATGTCAACGCGAATAAATTGAAAAAAAGCCACAGCGCTGGTAAACGGCGGGAGTAACTGTGACTCTCTTAATGTGTACCATCGAGAGACGTCATGGCGCACGATGCGCGTACGTAGCGAAACGTACATTTTTGGACAGAAACTTTCTTTCGATTCCTGACAAAATGAAAATAAAGGAAAAATAATGTATATGTACAGCATGGAAGTTGAAAATACAGAGAATATATGTAAGGAAATATAAAGTATATGTATAAGGTGGTAATTGAAAATAAAGAAAGTATATGTTGGGAAACATCAATCGTATGTACAGCATGGAGATTGTAATCGGTTCTCGCTCGCTCCGCTCGCTCGTAAAGATCCAGTCTAACCTCACAACCGATACCGGGCGTTCGAAAATTTTATGAAAACCGCCTCCTTACCGAAGACCGAACGTAAGAGGTATTGGTTTTAGGTTGGGCGATAGTTTCTCTAGCGCAGCGAGCGAGCAACGCGTAAACGTGAGTCAGAAACCAATGGTTTGGACCATAAGGTCATTGAAATATTCACACCAACCCGAGGAGGCGAAAGCATTTATGGAATTCTTTACTTAAATAAAGCTACAGGTTATAAATACTTTTCCACAGATAGTTATAGTTCGACGTAATACAGCGCAACCTAATGGCCCAAATCGCTTGGAAAATTTGAAAAAAATCGTTGTCCTCGGCCAGCATTCAAGGCTCAGCCGAGAAGTGGGACGGACTAGAGGAATCCGACTGTCGAATTAAAACACAGCATCGCGAGGGTGTCGAGGCAATGTAATTTCTGCCCAGTGCTATGAATGTCAACGAGAAGAAATTGAAAAAAAGCCACAGCGCTAGTAAATGGCGGGAGTAACTGTGACTATCTTAATGTGTACCATCGAGAGACGTCATGGCGCACGATGCGCGTACGTAGCGAAACGTACATTTTTGGGCAGAAACTTTCTTTCGATTCCTAACAAAATGATAATAAAGGAAAAATAATGTATATGTACAGCATGGAAGTTGAAAATACAGAGAATACATGTAAGGAAATATAAAGTATATGTATAAGGTGGAAATTGAAAATAAAGATAGTATTTGTTAGGAAACATCAATCGTATGTACAGCATGGAGATTGTAATCGGTACTCGCTCGCTCCGCTCGCTCGTAAAGATCTAGTCTAACCTCACAACCGTTCCTGGGCGTTCGAAAATTTTATGAAAACCGCCTCCTTTCCGAGGACCGAACGCAAGAGTTATTGGTTTTAGGTTGGGCGATAGTTTCTCGAGCGCACCGAGCGAGCAACGCGTAAACGTGAGTCAGAAACCAATGGTTTGGACCATAAGGACATTGAAATATTCACACCAACCCGAGGAGGCGAAAGCATTTATGGAAAAAATTACTTAAATAAAGCTACAGGTTATAAATACTTTTCCACAGATCGTTATAGTTCGACGTAATACAGCGCAACCTAATGGCCCAAATCGCTGGGAAAATTTGAAAAAAATCGTTGTCCTCGGCCAGCATTCAAGGCTCAGCCGAGAAGTGGGACGGACTAGAGGAATCCGACTGTCGAATTAAAACACAGCATCGCGAGGGTGTCGAGGCAATGTAATTTCTGCCCAGTGCTATGAATGTCAACGAGAAGAAATTGAAAAAAAGCCACAGCGCTAGTAAATGGCGGGAGTAACTGTGACTCTCTTAATGTGTACCATCGAGAGACGTCATGGCGCACGATGCGCGTACGTTGCGAAACGTACATTTTTGGGCAGAAACTTTCTTTCGATTCCTAACAAAATGAAAATAAAGGAAAAATAATGTATATGTACAGCATGGAAGTTGAAAATACAGAGAATACATGTAAGGAAATATAAAGTATATGTATAAGGTGGAAATTGAAAATAAAGAAAGTATTTGTTAGGAAACATCAATCGTATGTACAGCATGGAGATTGTAATCGGTACTCGCTCGCTCCGCTCGCTCGTAAAGATCTAGTCTAACCTCACAACCGTTCCCGGGCGTTCGAAAATTTTATGAAAATCGCCTCCTTTCCGAGGACCGAACGCAAGAGTTATTGGTTTTAGGTTGGGCGATAGTTTCTCGAGCGCACCGAGCGAGCAACGCGTAAATGTGAGTCAGAAACCAATGGTTTGGACCATAAGGACATTGAAATATTCGCACCAACCCGAGGAGGCGAAAGCATTTATCGAATTCTTTACTTAAATAAAGCTACAGGTTATAAATACTTTTCCACAAATAGTTATAGTTCGACGTAATACAGCGCAACCTAATGGCCGAAATTGCTGGGGAAATTTGAATAAAATCGTTGTCCTCGGCCAGCATTCAAGGCTCAGCCGAGAAGTGGGACGGACTAGAGGAATCCGACTGTCGAATTAAAATACAGCATCGCGAGGGTGTCGAGGCAATGTAATTTCTGCCCAGTGCTATGAATGTCAACGCTAAGAAATTGAAAAAAAAGCCACAGCGCTGGTAAACGGCGAGAGTAACTGTGACTCTCTTATGTGTACCATCGAGAGACGTCATGGCGCACGATGCGCGTACGTAGCAAAACGTACATTTTTGGACAGAAACTTTCTTTCGATTCCTGACAAAATGAAAATAAAGGGAAAATAATGTATATGTACAGCATGGAAGTTGAAAATACAGAGAATATATGTAAGGAATGTTGAGAGATGCTCCGTTGGTATGACCGCTAGTTGCTAAAATGTTACTAGGGTTATGTTGGTACGACTCCTCGCGACGCTCTTTTGTCTTAGGAGTCGACCACGTGTTAATTGCTAAGACGCTTTGGGAGAGACTAGACGTTTGCTGTGTGATTTGGTGTTTTGTACAAGAGAGAAAATAAAAGGTGTGATAACCAATCCGAGTGGATCAACTTGATTATCAACCCCAACCTATATAAAATAACAAGGAAATATAAAGTATATGTATAAGGTGGAAATTGAAAATAAAGAAAGTATATGTTAGGTAACATCAATCGTATGTACAGCATGGAGATTGTAATCGGTACTCGCTCGCTCGTAAAGATCCAGTCTAACCTCACAACCGATCCCGGGCGTTCGAAAATTTTATGAAAACCGCCTCCTTACCGAAGACCGAACGCAAGAGGTATTGGTTTTAGGTTGGGCGATAGTTTCTCGAGCGCAGCGAGCGCAGCGAGCGAGAACGCGTAAACGTGAGACAGAAACCAATGGTTTGGACCATAAGGACATTTAAATATTCACACCAACCCGAGGAGGCGAAAGCATTTATCGAATTCTTTAATTATATGAAGCTACAGGTTATAAATACTTTTGCACAAATAGTTATAGTTCGACGTAATACAGCGCAACCTAATGGCCGAAATCGCTGGGAAAATTTGAAAAAAATCGTAGTCCTTGGCCAGCATTCAAGGCTCAGCCGATAAGTGGGACGGACTAGAGGAATCCGACAGTCGAATTAAAACACAGCATCGCGAGGGTGTCGAGGCAATGTAATTTCTACCCAGTGCTATGAATGTCAACGCGAAGAAATTGAAAAAAAAGCCACAGCTCTGGTAAACGGCGGGAGTAACTGTGACTCTCTTAATGTGTACCATCGAGAGACGTCATGGCGCACGATGCGCGTACGTAGCGAAACGTACATTTTTGGGCAGAAACTTTCTTTCGATTCCTAACAAAATGAAAATAAAGGAAAAATAATGTATATGTACAGCATGGAAGTTGAAAATACAGAGAATACATGTAAGGAAATATAAAGTATATGTATAAGGTGGAAATTGAAAATAAAGAAACTATATGTTAGGTAACATCAATCGTATATACAGCATGGAGATTGTAATCGGTACTCGCTCGCTCGTAAAGATCCAGTCTAACCTCACAACCGATCCCGGGCGTTCGAAAATTTTATGAAAACCGCCTCCTTACCGAAGACCGAACGCAAGAGGTATTGGTTTTAGGTTGGGCGATAGTTTCTCGAGCGCAGCGAGCGAGCAACGCGTAAACGTGAGTCAGAAACCAATGGTTTGGACCATAAGGACATTGAAATATTCACACCAATCTGAGGAGGCGAAAGCATTTATCGAATTCTTTACTTAAAAAAAGCTACAGGTTATAAATACTTTTACACAGATAGTTATAGTTCGACGTAATACAGCGCAACCTAATGGCCGAAATTGCTGGGGAAATTTGAAAAAAATCGTTGTCCTTGACCAGCATTCAAGGCTCAGCCGAGAAGTGGGACGGACTAGAGGAATTCGACAGTCGAATTAAAACACAGCATCGCGAGGGTGTCGAGGCAATGTAATTTCTACCCAGTGCTATGAATGTCAACGCGAAGAAATTGAAAAAAAAGCCACAGCTCTGGTAAACGGCGGGAGTAACTGTGACTCTCCTAATGTGTACCATCGAGAGACGTCATGGCGCACGATGCGCGTACGTAGCGAAACGTACATTTTTTGACAGAAACTTTCTTTCGATTCCTAACAAAATGAAAATAAAGGAAAAATAATGTATATGTACAGCATGGAAGTTGAAAATACAGAGAATACATGTAAGGAAATATAAAGTATATGTATAAGGTGGAAATTGAAAATAAAGAAACTATATGTTAGGTAACATCAATCGTATGTACAGCATGGAGATTGTAATCGGTACTCGCTCGCTCGTAAAGATCCGGTCTAACCTCACAACCGATCCCGGGCGTTCGAAAATTTTATGAAAACCGCCTCCTTACCGAAGACCGAACGCAAGAGGTATTGGTTTTAGGTTGGGCGATAGTTTCTCGAGCGCAGCGAGCGAGCAACGCGTAAACGTGAGTCAGAAACCAATGGTTTGGACCATAAGGACATTGAAATATTCACACCAACCCGAGGAGGCGAAAGCATTTATGGAATTCTTTACTTAAATAAAGCTACAGGTTATAAATACTTTTCCACAGATAGTTATAGTTCGACGTAATACAGCGCAACCTAATGGCCCAAATCGCTGGGAAAATTTGAAAAAAATCGTCGTCCTCGGCCAGCATTCAAGGCTCAGCCGAGAAGTGGGACGGACTAGAGGAATCCGACTGTCGAATTAAAACACAGCATCGCGAGGGTGTCGAGGCAATGTAATTTCTGCCCAGTGCTATGAATGTCAACGAGAAGAAATTGAAAAAAAGCCACAGCGCTAATAAATGGCGGGAGTAACTGTGACTATCTTAATGTGTACCATCGAGAGACGTCATGGCGCACGATGCGCGTACGTAGCGAAACGTACATTTTTGGGCAGAAACTTTCTTTCGATTCCTAACAAAATGAAAATAAAGGAAAAATAATGTATATGTACAGCATGGAAGTTGAAAATACAGAGAATACATGTAAGGAAATATAAAGTATATGTATAAGGTGGAAATTGGAAATGAAGAAAGTATTTGTTAGGAAACATCAATCGTATGTACAGCATGGAGATTGTAATCGGTACTCGCTCGCTCCGCTCGCTCGTAAAGATCTAGTCTAACCTCACAACCGTTCCTGGGCGTTCGAAAATTTTATGAAAACCGCCTCCTTTCCGAGGACCGAACGCAAGAGTTATTGGTTTCAGGTTGGGCGATAGTTTCTCGAGCGCAGCGAGCGAGCAACGCGTAAATGTGAGTCAGAAACCAATGGTTTGGATCATAAGGACATTGAAATATTCACACCAACCCGAGGAGGCGAAAGCATTTATGGAAAAAATTACTTAAATAAAGCTACAGGTTATAAATACTTTTCCACAGATAGTTATAGTTCGACGTAATACAGCGCAACCTAATGGCCCAAATCGCTGGGAAAATTTGAAAAAAATCGTTGTCCTCGGCCAGCATTCAAGGCTCAGCCGAGAAGTGGGACGGACTAGAGGAATCCGACTGTCGAATTAAAACACAGCATCGCGAGGGTGTCGAGGCAATGTAATTTCTGCCCAGTGCTATGAATGTCAACGAGAAGAAATTGAAAAAAAGCCACAGCGCTAGTAAATGGCGGGAGTAACTGTGACTATCTTAATGTGTACCATCGAGAGACGTCATGGCGCACGATGCGCGTACGTAGCGAAACGTACATTTTTGGGCAGAAACTTTCTTTCGATTCCTAACAAAATGAAAATAAAGGAAAAATAATGTATATGTACAGCATGGAAGTTGAAAATACAGAGAATACATGTAAGGAAATATAAAGTATATGTATAAGGTGGAAATTGAAAATAAAGAAAGTATTTGTTAGGAAACATCAATCGTATGTACAGCATGGAGATTGTAATCGGTACTCGCTCGCTCCGCTCGCTCGTAAAGATCTAGTCTAACCTCACAACCGTTCCCGGGCGTTCGAAAATTTTATGAAAACCGCCTCCTTTCCGAGGACCGAACGCAAGAGTTATTGGTTTTAGGTTGGGCGATAGTTTCTCGAGCGCACCGAGCGAGCAACGCGTAAATGTGAGTCAGAAACCAATGGTTTGGACCATAAGGACATTGAAATATTCGCACCAACCCGAGGAGGCGGAAGCATTTATCGAATTCTTTACTTAAATAAAGCTACAGGTTATAAATACTTTTCCACAAATAGTTATAGTTCGACGTAATACAGCGCAACCTAATGGCCGAAATTGCTGGGGAAATTTGAATAAAATCGTTGTCCTCGGCCAGCATTCAAGGCTCAGCCGAGAAGTGGGACGGACTAGAGGAATCCGACTGTCGAATTAAAATACAGCATCGCGAGGGTGTCGAGGCAATGTAATTTCTGCCCAGTGCTATGAATGTCAACGCTAAGAAATTGAAAAAAAAGCCACAGCGCTGGTAAACGGCGAGAGTAACTGTGACTCTCTTATGTGTACCATCGAGAGACGTCATGGCGCACGATGCGCGTACGTAGCAAAACGTACATTTTTGGACAGAAACTTTCTTTCGATTCCTGACAAAATGAAAATAAAGGAAAAATAATGTATATGTACAGCATGGAAGTTGAAAATACAGAGAATATATGTAAGGAATGTTGAGAGATGCTCCGTTGGTATGACCACTAGTTGCTAAAAGGTTACTAGGGTTATGTTGGTACGACTCCTCGCGACGCTCTTTTGTCTTAGGAGTCGACCACGTGTTAATTGCTAAGACGCTTTGGGAGAGACTAGACGTTTGCTGTGTGATTTGGTGTTTTGTACAAGAGAGAAAATAAAAGGTGTGATAACCAATCCGAGTGGATCAACTTGATTATCAACCCCAACCTATATAAAATAACAAGGAAATATAAAGTATATGTATAAGGTGGAAATTGAAAATAAAGAAAGTATATGTTAGGTAACATCAATCGTATGTACAGCATGGAGATTGTAATCGGTACTCGCTCGCTCGTAAAGATCCAGTCTAACCTCACAACCGATCCCGGGCGTTCGAAAATTTTATGAAAACCGTCTCCTTACCGAAGACCGAACGCAAGAGGTATTGGTTTTAGGTTGGGCGATAGTTTCTCGAGCGCAGCGAGCGAGCAACGCGTAAACGTGAGTCAGAAACCAATGGTTTGGACCATAAGGACATTGAAATATTCACACCAATCTGAGGAGGCGAAAGCATTTATCGAATTCTTTACTTAAAAAAAGCTACAGGTTATAAATACTTTTACACAGATAGTTATAGTTCGACGTAATACAGCGCAACCTAATGGCCGAAATTGCTGGGGAAATTTGAAAAAAATCGTTTTCCTTGGCCAGCATTCAAGGCTCAGCCGAGAAGTGGGACGGACTAGAGGAATTCGACAGTCGAATTAAAACACAGCATCGCGAGGGTGTCGAGGCAATGTAATTTCTACCCAGTGCTATGAATGTCAACGCGAAGAAATTGAAAAAAAGCCACAGCGCTGGTAAATGGCGGGAGTAACTGTGACTATCTTAATGTGTACCATCGAGAGACGTTATGGCGCACGATGCGCGTACGTAGCGAAACGTACATTTTTGGACAGAAACTTTCTTTCGATTCCTGACAAAATGAAAATAAAGGAAAAATAATGTATATGTACAGCATGGAAGTAGAAAATACAGAGAATATATGTAAGGAAATATAAAGTATATGTATAAGGTGGAAATTGAAAATAAAGAAACTATATGTTAGGTAACATCAATCGTATGTACAGCATGGAGATTGTAATCGGTACTCGCTCGCTCGTAAAGATCCGGTCTAACCTCACAACCGATCCCGGGCGTTCGAAAATTTTATGAAAACCGCCTCCTTACCGAAGACCGAACGCAAGAGGTATTGGTTTTAGGTTGGGCGATAGTTTCTCGAGCGCAGCGAGCGAGCAACGCGTAAACGTGAGTCAGAAACCAATGGTTTGGACCATAAGGACATTGAAATATTCACACCAACCCGAGGAGGCGAAAGCATTTATGGAATTCTTTACTTAAATAAAGCTACAGGTTATAAATACTTTTCCACAGATAGTTATAGTTCGACGTAATACAGCGCAACCTAATGGCCCAAATCGCTGGGAAAATTTGAAAAAAATCGTCGTCCTCGGCCAGCATTCAAGGCTCAGCCGAGAAGTGGGACGGACTAGAGGAATCCGACTGTCGAATTAAAACACAGCATCGCGAGGGTGTCGAGGCAATGTAATTTCTGCCCAGTGCTATGAATGTCAACGAGAAGAAATTGAAAAAAAGCCACAGCGCTAATAAATGGCGGGAGTAACTGTGACTATCTTAATGTGTACCATCGAGAGACGTCATGGCGCACGATGCGCGTACGTAGCGAAACGTACATTTTTGGGCAGAAACTTTCTTTCGATTCCTAACAAAATGAAAATAAAGGAAAAATAATGTATATGTACAGCATGGAAGTTGAAAATACAGAGAATACATGTAAGGAAATATAAAGTATATGTATAAGGTGGAAATTGGAAATGAAGAAAGTATTTGTTAGGAAACATCAATCGTATGTACAGCATGGAGATTGTAATCGGTACTCGCTCGCTCCGCTCGCTCGTAAAGATCTAGTCTAACCTCACAACCGTTCCTGGGCGTTCGAAAATTTTATGAAAACCGCCTCCTTTCCGAGGACCGAACGCAAGAGTTATTGGTTTCAGGTTGGGCGATAGTTTCTCGAGCGCAGCGAGCGAGCAACGCGTAAATGTGAGTCAGAAACCAATGGTTTGGATCATAAGGACATTGAAATATTCACACCAACCCGAGGAGGCGAAAGCATTTATGGAAAAAATTACTTAAATAAAGCTACAGGTTATAAATACTTTTCCACAGATAGTTATAGTTCGACGTAATACAGCGCAACCTAATGGCCCAAATCGCTGGGAAAATTTGAAAAAAATCGTTGTCCTCGGCCAGCATTCAAGGCTCAGCCGAGAAGTGGGACGGACTAGAGGAATCCGACTGTCGAATTAAAACACAGCATCGCGAGGGTGTCGAGGCAATGTAATTTCTGCCCAGTGCTATGAATGTCAACGAGAAGAAATTGAAAAAAAGCCACAGCGCTAGTAAATGGCGGGAGTAACTGTGACTATCTTAATGTGTACCATCGAGAGACGTCATGGCGCACGATGCGCGTACGTAGCGAAACGTACATTTTTGGGCAGAAACTTTCTTTCGATTCCTAACAAAATGAAAATAAAGGAAAAATAATGTATATGTACAGCATGGAAGTTGAAAATACAGAGAATACATGTAAGGAAATATAAAGTATATGTATAAGGTGGAAATTGAAAATAAAGAAAGTATTTGTTAGGAAACATCAATCGTATGTACAGCATGGAGATTGTAATCGGTACTCGCTCGCTCCGCTCGCTCGTAAAGATCTAGTCTAACCTCACAACCGTTCCCGGGCGTTCGAAAATTTTATGAAAACCGCCTCCTTTCCGAGGACCGAACGCAAGAGTTATTGGTTTTAGGTTGGGCGATAGTTTCTCGAGCGCACCGAGCGAGCAACGCGTAAATGTGAGTCAGAAACCAATGGTTTGGACCATAAGGACATTGAAATATTCGCACCAACCCGAGGAGGCGGAAGCATTTATCGAATTCTTTACTTAAATAAAGCTACAGGTTATAAATACTTTTCCACAAATAGTTATAGTTCGACGTAATACAGCGCAACCTAATGGCCGAAATTGCTGGGGAAATTTGAATAAAATCGTTGTCCTCGGCCAGCATTCAAGGCTCAGCCGAGAAGTGGGACGGACTAGAGGAATCCGACTGTCGAATTAAAATACAGCATCGCGAGGGTGTCGAGGCAATGTAATTTCTGCCCAGTGCTATGAATGTCAACGCTAAGAAATTGAAAAAAAAGCCACAGCGCTGGTAAACGGCGAGAGTAACTGTGACTCTCTTATGTGTACCATCGAGAGACGTCATGGCGCACGATGCGCGTACGTAGCAAAACGTACATTTTTGGACAGAAACTTTCTTTCGATTCCTGACAAAATGAAAATAAAGGAAAAATAATGTATATGTACAGCATGGAAGTTGAAAATACAGAGAATATATGTAAGGAATGTTGAGAGATGCTCCGTTGGTATGACCACTAGTTGCTAAAAGGTTACTAGGGTTATGTTGGTACGACTCCTCGCGACGCTCTTTTGTCTTAGGAGTCGACCACGTGTTAATTGCTAAGACGCTTTGGGAGAGACTAGACGTTTGCTGTGTGATTTGGTGTTTTGTACAAGAGAGAAAATAAAAGGTGTGATAACCAATCCGAGTGGATCAACTTGATTATCAACCCCAACCTATATAAAATAACAAGGAAATATAAAGTATATGTATAAGGTGGAAATTGAAAATAAAGAAAGTATATGTTAGGTAACATCAATCGTATGTACAGCATGGAGATTGTAATCGGTACTCGCTCGCTCGTAAAGATCCAGTCTAACCTCACAACCGATCCCGGGCGTTCGAAAATTTTATGAAAACCGTCTCCTTACCGAAGACCGAACGCAAGAGGTATTGGTTTTAGGTTGGGCGATAGTTTCTCGAGCGCAGCGAGCGAGCAACGCGTAAACGTGAGTCAGAAACCAATGGTTTGGACCATAAGGACATTGAAATATTCACACCAATCTGAGGAGGCGAAAGCATTTATCGAATTCTTTACTTAAAAAAAGCTACAGGTTATAAATACTTTTACACAGATAGTTATAGTTCGACGTAATACAGCGCAACCTAATGGCCGAAATTGCTGGGGAAATTTGAAAAAAATCGTTTTCCTTGGCCAGCATTCAAGGCTCAGCCGAGAAGTGGGACGGACTAGAGGAATTCGACAGTCGAATTAAAACACAGCATCGCGAGGGTGTCGAGGCAATGTAATTTCTACCCAGTGCTATGAATGTCAACGCGAAGAAATTGAAAAAAAGCCACAGCGCTGGTAAATGGCGGGAGTAACTGTGACTATCTTAATGTGTACCATCGAGAGACGTTATGGCGCACGATGCGCGTACGTAGCGAAACGTACATTTTTGGACAGAAACTTTCTTTCGATTCCTGACAAAATGAAAATAAAGGAAAAATAATGTATATGTACAGCATGGAAGTAGAAAATACAGAGAATATATGTAAGGAAATATAAAGTATATGTATAAGGTGGAAATTGAAAATAAAGAAACTATATGTTAGGTAACATCAATCGTATGTACAGCATGGAGATTGTAATCGGTACTCGCTCGCTCGTAAAGATCCAGTCTAACCTCACAACCGATCCCGGGCGTTCGAAAATTTTATGAAAACCGCCTCCTTACCGAAGACCGAACGCAAGAGGTATTGGTTTTATGTTGGGCGATAGTTTCTCGAGCGCAGCGAGCGAGCAACGCGTAAACGTGAGTCAGAAACCAATGGTTTGGACCATAAGGACATTGAAGTATTCACACCAATCTGAGGAGGCGAAAGCATTTATCGAATTCTTTACTTAAAAAAAGCTACAGGTTATAAATACTTTTACACAGATAGTTATAGTTCGACGTAATACAGCGCAACCTAATGGCCGAAATTGCTGGGGAAATTTGAAAAAAATCGTTGTCCTTGGCCAGCATTCAAGGCTCAGCCGAGAAGTGGGACGGACTAGAGGAATTCGACAGTCGAATTAAAACACAGCATCGCGAGGGTGTCGAGGCAATGTAATTTCTGCCCAGTGCTATGAATGTCAACGAGAAGAAATTGAAAAAAAGCCACAGCGCTAGTAAATGGCGGGAGTAACTGTGACTATCTTAATGTGTACCATCGAGAGACGTCATGGCGCACGATGCGCGTACGTAGCGAAACGTACATTTTTGGGCAGAAACTTTCTTTCGATTCCTAACAAAATGAAAATAAAGGAAAAATAATGTATATGTACAGCATGGAAGTTGAAAATACAGAGAATACATGTAAGGAAATATAAAGTATATGTATAAGGTGGAAATTGAAAATAAAGAAAGTATTTGTTAGGAAACATCAATCGTATGTACAGCATGGAGATTGTAATCGGTACTCGCTCGCTCCGCTCGCTCGTAAAGATCTAGTCTAACCTCACAACCGTTCCCGGGCGTTCGAAAATTTTATGAAAACCGCCTCCTTTCCGAGGACCGAACGCAAGAGGTATTGGTTTTATGTTGGGCGATAGTTTCTCGAGCGCAGCGAGCGAGCAACGCGTAAACGTGAGTCAGAAACCAATGGTTTGGACCATAAGGACATTGAAGTATTCACACCAATCTGAGGAGGCGAAAGCATTTATCGAATTCTTTACTTAAAAAAAGCTACAGGTTATAAATACTTTTACACAGATAGTTATAGTTCGACGTAATACAGCGCAACCTAATGGCCGAAATTGCTGGGGAAATTTGAAAAAAATCGTTGTCCTTGGCCAGCATTCAAGGCTCAGCCGAGAAGTGGGACGGACTAGAGGAATTCGACAGTCGAATTAAAACACAGCATCGCGAGGGTGTCGAGGCAATGTAATTTCTGCCCAGTGCTATGAATGTCAACGAGAAGAAATTGAAAAAAAAGCCACAGCGCTGGTAAACGGCGAGAGTAACTGTGACTCTCTTATGTGTACCATCGAGAGACGTCATGGCGCACGATGCGCGTACGTAGCAAAACGTACATTTTTGGACAGAAACTTTCTTTCGATTCCTGACAAAATGAAAATAAAGGAAAAATAATGTATATGTACAGCATGGAAGTTGAAAATACAGAGAATATATGTAAGGAATGTTGAGAGATGCTCCGTTGGTATGACCACTAGTTGCTAAAAGGTTACTAGGGTTATGTTGGTACGACTCCTCGCGACGCTCTTTTGTCTTAGGAGTCGACCACGTGTTAATTGCTAAGACGCTTTGGGAGAAACTAGACGTTTGCTGTGTGATTTGGTGTTTTGTACAAGAGAGAAAATAAAAGGTGTGATAACCAATCCGAGTGGATCAGCTTGATTATCAACCCCAACCTATATAAAATAACAAGGAAATATAAAGTATATGTATAAGGTGGAAATTGAAAATAAAGGAAGTATATGTTAGGTAACATCAATCGTATGTACAGCATGGAGATTGTAATCGGTACTCGCTCGCTCGGAAAGATCCAGTCTAACCTCACAACCGATCCCGGGCGTTCGAAAATTTTATGATAACCGCCTCCTTACCGAAGACCGAACGCAAGAGGTATTGGTTTTAGGTTGGGCGATAGTTTCTCGAGCGCAGCGAGCGCAGCGAGCGCAGCGAGCGAGAACGCGTAAACGTGAGACAGAAACCAATGGTTTGGACCATAAGGACATTGAAATATACACACCAATCCGAGGAGGCGAAAGCATTTATCGAATTCTTTAATTAAATGAAGCTACAGGTTATAAATACTTTTGCACAAATAGTTATAGTTCGACGTAATACAGCGCAACCTAATGGCCGAAATCGCTGGGAAAATTTGAAAAAAATCGTTGTCCTCGGCCAGCATTCAAGGCTCAGCCGAGAAGTGGGACGGACCAGAGGAATCCGACAGTCGAATTGAAACACAGCATCGCGAGGGTGTCGAGGCAATGTAATTTCTACCCAGTGCTATGAATGTCAACGCGAAGAAATTGAAAAAAAAGCCACAGCTCTGGTAAACGGCGGGAGTAACTGTGACTCTCTTAATGTGTACCATCGAGAGACGTCATGGCGCACGATGCGCGTACGTAGCGAAACGTACATTTTTGGACAGAAACATTCTTTCGATTCCTGACAAAATGAAAATAAAGGAAAAATAATGTATATGTACAGCATGGAAGTTGAAAATACAGAGAATATATGTAAGGAAATATAAAGTATATGTATAAGGTGGTAATTGAAAATAAAGAAAGTATATGTTGGGAAACATCAATCGTATGTACAGCATGGAGATTGTAATCGGTTCTCGCTCGCTCCGCTCGCTCGTAAAGATCCAGTCTAACCTCACAACCGATACCGGGCGTTCGAAAATTTTATGAAAACCGCCTCCTTACCGAAGACCGAACGCAAGAGGTATTGGTTTTAGGTTGGGCGATAGTTTCTCTAGCGCAGCGAGCGTAAACGTGAGTCAGAAACCAATGGTTTGGACCATAAGGACATTGAAATATTCACACCAACCCGAGGAGGCGAAAGCATTTATGGAATTCTTTACTTAAATAAAGCTACAGGTTATAAATACTTTTCCACAGATAGTTATAGTTCGACGTAATACAGCGCAACCTAATGGCCCAAATCGCTGGGAAAATTTGAAAAAAATCGTTGTCCTCGGCCAGCATTCAAGGCTCAGCCGAGAAGTGGGACGGACTAGAGGAATCCGACTGTCGAATTAAAACACAGCATCGCGAGGGTGTCGAGGCAATGTAATTTCTGCCCAGTGCTATGAATGTCAACGAGAAGAAATTGAAAAAAAGCCACAGCGCTAGTAAATGGCGGGAGTAACTGTGACTATCTTAATGTGTACCATCGAGAGACGTCATGGCGCACGATGCGCGTACGTAGCGAAACGTACATTTTTGGGCAGAAACTTTCTTTCGATTCCTAACAAAATGAAAATAAAGGAAAAATAATGTATATGTACAGCATGGAAGTTGAAAATACAGAGAATACATGTAAGGAAATATAAAGTATATGTATAAGGTGGAAATTGAAAATGAAGAAAGTATTTGTTAGGAAACATCAATCGTATGTACAGCATGGAGATTGTAATCGGTACTCGCTCGCTCCGCTCGCTCGTAAAGATCTAGTCTAACCTCACAACCGTTCCTGGGCGTTCGAAAATTTTATGAAAACCGCCTCCTTTCCGAGGACCGAACGCAAGAGTTATTGGTTTTAGGTTGGGCGATAGTTTCTCGAGCGCAGCGAGCGAGCAACGCGTAAATGTGAGTCAGAAACCAATGGTTTGGACCATAAGGATATTGAAATATTCACACCAACCCGAGGAGGCGAAAGCATTTATGGAAAAAATTACATAAATAAAGCTACAGGTTATAAATACTTTTCCACAGATAGTTATAGTTCGACGTAATACAGCGCAACCTAATGGCCCAAATCGCTGGGAAAATTTGAAAAAAATCGTTGTCCTTGGCCAGCATTCAAGGCTCAGCCGAGAAGTGGGACGGACTAGAGGAATCCGACTGTCGAATTAAAACACAGCATCGCGAGGGTGTCGAGGCAATGTAATTTCTGCGCAGTGCTATGAATGTCAACGAGAAGAAATTGAAAAAAAGCCACAGCGCTGGTAAATGGCGGGAGTAACTGTGACTATCTTAATGTGTACCATCGAGAGACGTTATGGCGCACGATGCGCGTACGTAGCGAAACGTACATTTTTGGACAGAAACTTTCTTTCGATTCCTGACAAAATGAAAATAAAGGAAAAATAATGTATATGTACAGCATGGAAGTAGAAAATACAGAGAATATATGTAAGGAAATATAAAGTATATGTATAAGGTGGAAATTGAAAATAAAGAAACTATATGTTTGGGAAACATCAATCGTATGTACAGCATGGAGATTGTAATCGGTTCTCGCTCGCTCCGCTCGCTCGTAAAGATCCAGTCTTACCTCACAACCGATACCGGGCGTTCGAAAATTTTATGAAAACCGCCTCCTTACCGAAGACCGAACGCAAGAGGTATTGGTTTTAGGTTGGGCGATAGTTTCTCGAGCGCAGCGAGCGAGCAACGCGTAAACGTGAGTCAGAAACCAATGGTTTGGACCATAAGGACATTGAAATATTCACACCAATCTGAGGAGGCGAAAGCATTTATCGAATTCTTTACTTAAATAAAGCTACAGGTTATAAATACTTTTACACAAATAGTTATAGTTCGACGTAATACAGCGCAACCTAATGGCCGAAATCGCTGGAAAAATTTGAAAAAAATCGTTGTCCTTGGCCAGCATTCAAGGCTCAGCCGAGAAGTGGGACGGACTAGAGGAATCCGACTGTCGAATTAAAACACAGCATCGCGAGGGTGTCGAGGCAATGTAATTTCTGCGCAGTGCTATGAATGTCAACGAGAAGCAATTGAAAAAAAGCCACAGCGCTGGTAAATGGCGGGAGTAACTGTGACTATCTTAATGTGTACCATCGAGAGACGTTATGGCGCACGATGCGCGTACGTAGCGAAACGTACATTTTTGGACAGAAACTTTCTTTCGATTCCTGACAAAATGAAAATAAAGGAAAAATAATGTATATGTACAGCATGGAAGTAGAAAATACAGAGAATATATGTAAGGAAATATAAAGTATATGTATAAGGTGGAAATTGAAAATAAAGTAACTATATGTTAGGTAACATCAATCGTATGTACAGCATGGAGATTGTAATCGGTACTCGCTCGTTCGTAAAGATCCAGTCTAACCTCACAACCGATCCCGGGCGTTCGAAAATTTTATGAAAACCGCCTCCTTACCGAAGACCGAACGCAAGAGGTATTGGTTTTAGGTTGGGCGATAGTTTCTCGTGCGCAGCGAGCGTGCAACGCGTAAACGTGAGTCAGAAGCCAATGGTTTGGACCATAAGGACATTGAAATATTCACACCAACCCGAGGAGGCGAAAGCATTTATCGAATTCGTTACTTAAATAAAGCTACAGGTTATAAATACTTTTACACAAATAGTTATAGTTCGACTTAATACAGCGCAACCTAATGGCCGAAATCGCTGGGAAAATTTGAAAAAAATCGTTGTCCTTGGCCAGCATTCAAGGCTCAGCCGAGAAGTGGGACGGACTAGAGGAATCCGACAGTCGAATTAGAACACAGCATCGCGAGGGTGTCGAGGCAATGTAATTTCTACCCAGTGATATGAATGTCAACGCGAAGAAATTGAAAAAAAAGCCACAGCTCTGGTAAACGGCGGGAGTAACTGTGACTCTCTTAATGTGTACCATCGAGAGACGTCATGGCGCACGATGCGCGTACGTAGCGAAACGTACATTTTTGGGCAGAAACTTTCTTTCGATTCCTAACAAAATGAAAATAAAGGAAAAATAATGTATATGTACAGCATGGAAGTTGAAAATACAGAGAATACATGTAAGGAAATATAAAGTATATGTATAAGGTGGAAATTGAAAATAAAGAAAGTATTTGTTAGGGAACATCAATCGTATGTACAGCATGGAGATTGTAATCGGTACTCGCTCGCTCCGCTCGCTCGTAAAGATCTAGTCTAACCTCACAACCGTTCCCGGGCGTTCGAAAATTTTATGAAAACCGCCTCCTTTCCGAGGACCGAACGCAAGAGTTATTGGTTTTAGGTTGGGCGATAGTTTCTCGAGCGCACCGAGCGAGCAACGCGTAAATGTGAGTCAGAAACCAATGGTTTGGACCATAAGGACATTGAAATATTCACACCAACCCGAGGAGGCGAAAGCATTTATCGAATTCTTTACTTAAATAAAGCTACAGGTTATAAATACTTTTCCACAAATAGTTATAGTTCGACGTAATACAGCGCAACCTAATGGCCGAAATTGCTGGGGAAATTTGAAAAAAATCGTTGTCCTTGACCAGCATTCAAGGCTCAGCCGAGAAGTGGGACGGACTAGAGGAATCCGACAGTCGAATTAAAACACAGCATCGCGAGGGTGTCGAGGCAATGTAATTTCTGCCCAGTGCTATGAATGTCAACGCGAAGAAATTGAAAAAAAAGCCACAGCGCTGTTAAACGGCGGGAGTTACTGTGACTCTCTTAATGTGTACCATCGAGAGACGTCATGGCGCACGATGCGCGTACGTAGCGAAACGTACATTTTTGGACAGAAACTTTCTTTCGATTCCTGACAAAATGAAAATAAAGGAAAAATAATGTATATGTATGTAGTAACTTAATGGGTCTTAGAGGAAAGGACAAGTAATGATGTTTTGTTTTAATTAACAATATTCGAAGCAACGAAATAATTACAATGCTGTCGTACGTCTTATTTTCAGACGCGGCTTTCGACTTCCCGATTCACACACTTCGGCTTCTACACTCGCTGGCTCTCGCTTCTCAATTCACATTCTGCACACCTTTTGCATCCGTCCTCTCCGGCTTCTCAACTAATACTGACTTTAACGTCTCTTTGTCTTTTTCCGCCGTTCGAGACACGTGTCCCGAAACGCCCGTGGCCAGGGTCACGCAGGCCCTTTCCACGAAACTTTCCACTTAAAAAGAACCGACGACACATTGATGTACCCGACAATGCCGCGGCTCTCGCGACATTGTTTACGATTCGGCCGATATCTTAGGCCTCTTGTCCACGATACTACATGTATAAAAATATATTGTCCTTCGGGTAAGATAATTGCCAGATGCCAACGCATCTTCACAGTATATGTTTAGCTGGGCGAGGAGCCGCTACGAATATTAAGTTTCAATTATACAATGTCTTTCAAATAGACAAATAGCCTGTGCCCCAACTATGGGAAGATAAGAGAAATCTATCCTTCCACGAACGCTTCCCACTGGCAGCTTTTTCCTAAGGACAGCTAACGTCCTTCTCTAACCATCAACATGGAAATTGACCAATTAACAGTAACGTCAATTTCCCTCACCCTTCGAACGAAGACTTTTCTCTGCAAATCCGATGATCTCGTGCCCTTAGGCACACCCATCATTGTTTTTTTCGACAGCGTCACCGTGACGGAGAGGCACTCTCTTGTACGATCTCATCAACGATTGAATTGTCATCCTTATACGTAGTGATTGTTCCTTGCATTAAGATTGAGTACAACTTAGACGCTACAGAAGAGTTGAGTTCGTCATCCCGTTGACCGCGGATTCGTTATTGAGCCTAGGATCATTGTCTTTAGCTTCTCGAGTATCTAATTATCGCGATTACTTGTCAAATTCTATCATAGTCATATTGGCACTAGTAAATATCTTCTCTATTGCATAATGATCATATCTAATGCCAATAGGGATTCGTTTCACGTCCTCAACCCTAACTCTAATCTTAACGCATACCCGACATATATATGTTGTGTTAACGGTAGAATCGGTGTTATGGGCGGTTAATGAATCTCCACTGGAATTAGCCATTGTTGTGGTACAATGAAGAGTTTATTAACACAAGTGTGGATATAACAGATTTAGTAATTAACTGCAGCGATTAGGCATTCGTGGCACTAATGACAATGGCCTTATGTTCGATAACGAATCCGCGGTCAACGGGATGGCGAATGTATTATTTTCATCAAAGTTTAAGTTGGGCTAAATGTTAAAGCGTGAAATGTTCATGGATCGTAGAGACATTACTTAACTCGTTGATGCGATCGTACGCGAGTGAGTGTCTCTCCGTCGCGGTGTTTCGCGCAATTTCCATGTTGGTGGTTAGAGAAGGATGCTAGCCGCCCTTAAGAGAAAGTTGTTCGCGGAAAGCATCGTTCGTGAGAAAAATATATTTCTCCTATTTTCCCGTAGTTCGAACTAGGACAGCCGCTGACGTGCACCGCCTCGCACGCGTCACTTCCCCACCATGAATCCCCACCATGAATCCCCATCATGACACTACTCGCGGCGATCTACTCGCGGCGTCGATTATTATAATCGTAACGGGAATTTACGATTCCCGTTGACGTGTTTCCTCGCGATTGCGTCTCCCCGCGATTGGTCGAATTTACACCCCGTATTTCGGTTAGGATAATCGGGGTAGTTGTTGCGGTATAACACTGGGAGTCACAGAGTTATAAAAATATATTTTTCTAACAGTTAGTCTACACGATTGAATAGATATAAACAATTAACAACTTTATCGCACGCAAATAATATAGATGTGTACAATATAGAGCAAGGCTCTTACAATTGAATTTAGTCTCTTAGTGGACGTAGCACGGTATGATACTTAATAGAATAAGCGAATGTTTGGCAATGTCGCAGACCGACTTGAATTACGCTCCGTTGCCGTTCTGTTCAGAGTTAGACGTTAGGCGTTAGAATTTTGACTAATTGGCCGCTCTTGCGTTCAGACGGAAGAAAGTTCGGTGTGGGTGTGCCCTTTTGCATGACGAACGCGGATTCGTTGTTCACACTTTTCGTTAAGTAAAGTGAGGGTAATGATCCGCAATGTCGATTGGTTATGCCCTACGCTGATGCTTGAAGGGATGGGTAGGAGGCCTCCTACCATCGTGGTTGATAGGTGACCGTGTTTATGGTAAAAACCTGATTGTTTTATTAGCTAGCTATTCGATTTTTCCTGATGGGTGCGTGTTCGCTTTCTCCGTATTTTTTAAGCGCGGCTAATAAACCCAAGGACCTCTCTAAAAACCAGATGTGCTTCGAAAATATTTTTAGGCTTAAGAAATTCTTCAGGACAAAGGGATTGACTGAAGACGCCTGTGGATACAATACAGTGACAGTGAAAGACTATATTGGGTCCTTAGGTTTATTGAGGGTCGGAGTGACGTTACGCAGGCCGCTGGCTGTCCGGTCGCGAGGGCTGGAATGCAGATGTTTTAGGCGACGTAACATAATAAAATGTACGGAAGAAGAAGCATTTAGAACTAGGTGGTATTAAGAACTAGGTGGAAGCTAGATACGATAAAACTAGATGCATTTATTGCTTTGCTATATGCCCACGGTGTATATCAGGCAAAGAATTTAGAAGTCACATATTTGTGGAATAAAATTTGGTTAACTGCATATTTTTCAGAAACAGTGAGCAGGAATGACTTTGCTGAAATTATCAGGTTTATACAATTTGATAAGAAGAGCAAAGGAAGCCGACATTGGTTTACGAACTAATAAATTTGCAATGGTATCTACAGTATGGGGCCAATTTATAGAGAATTCACAAAATTGCTATAAACTTTAAATTACATACATCATGTATGTACATACATTACTTTTGTATAAAAAATCGAGGGAAAAGACCATGCAATAAAAGTATTAACAACTTCAGATTCACTACTACAAAAAACTCGTCAAGTAAAAAATTGTAAAGGTTACACAATTACGAAAATTTGTTTAAAATGTGGGAAATATTTATGCGGCAAATGTACATTTGATAATAAGATAATTTGTAAAAAATGCAACGAAGTTAAATAAGATATATCTCTATATAAATAAAAGTGTAATTCTATTTAAGTCTATAATTGAAATTAAACAAAAGTAAATTTGGACAAAATTTTATGAAATTTCATTATTTTATATACATTTAGTTATAAATTAACCATTATCTAAGTCAAATCATGAAAACTATTACTTACTTCTTTAATCGCCGGTCATTTTGTCCGCACACGGTAGGAATAGGTATTGTAGAGGTGTGTGCGTTATGTAATTGGTGATAGTAGTAGTTGCCGGCTGTAGATGTCGCTGCTGGGGTACTGCTAATTATTCTTCTATTTTGATGCGTGGAAGAAAAATAGGATCACGGGCGCCGGAAATCGAACCCGGGTCTCGAACGTTCGAAACCTAGAGCGCTAAACACTTCGCTACCGTGTCCGTTACTTAGTTAGTGTCGTGTAGCGGTATTTGTTGTCAAGTGCCACTATAATCCCCCCTTACCAGAGATTACCTTATAACTTTAGAGTGTGGTAAAGCGTCAGCCGATTGTTGTCAAGAGCCCGTGTAGATGTCTTCGATGTGGCGGTGGATCCTGTCGGTACGGTGCGTGCGGTTGTAGGCCTTTGTCCTTCGCAGTAGTCGTCTCGTGCCCAGTCACCTGCTTTTTGCGCGTCGATTGGAGGTGAGGTGTCGAGGTTTTACAGAAGGAAGGGCCGCTCCGTGTTCGTCGTAGCGAAAGGTCCAGCTTGCCACAAACTTAGATTCGCGATCATGGAAGGCTCGGTAGTGCTATCACGGTCACACACCTCTGTTTCGCTGTCGATCACGTCGGGGTCACCAATGTGGAGGATAGGTTGGTTTGGAGTATTAGATAATGACGAAGCAGATTACTTGCAACCGATCGTCGCGTATATTTAAAAGTAATAAATAATACGTTTTGTGCAAAGTCCTTGAGATACTTGTCAATAATTCGCAACTAATCGTCTTGATCACTTATAACCGGCAATGTCGCAATGCGATCGCGTCCGTGTATTTATATTAGTTGGGGGAGAACCGGAACATTTGAATTCGCCGTTGTTCGACGGTTGCGCGTAGCGGTGACATTGTTTTTGTCCGGAGTTTATTTGTTTCTACATAACATATAATTTAACGGTTTGACAAACCGAGGCAAAACCACAACCTGATTCAAAATGTCCGTTGACTCACGTGCCGCTACAGTATGTATGAAGTGTCGGCAAGTTTAGTGTTAATATAAAACGGCATTTATTCATTCGCTGATCCTATCCATATCTCCCCGATTGTTTTTTGTTGAAGTAATTACTTCAAGAAAAACTCTACACCTTTTCTTTTGTATGTCCGTGACCTGAAGGCTGCTGTTACGAAGAGAATAGATTTTAGTGAAAAAAATTCAAAATAAGGACAGGTTCATATTATTGTTCCCTTGAATATAAATTTTGTTTTGTGTTACAAAGTCTAGAAACAAAAGAGCTATAAGTAGATTTCTATTGCTGTATCTTGTAGCCTCCAGCTAGAGCTACACATCAAAGTTAATTTTTTGGTAATGACCCTTGCTATAAATATATGAATGTGCTGCCGCTATCACTCTTCTTTCTATTGTATTGTAACAATGTAAGAGTGAGAATCTGGAAGCGAAAAAACTGGAGAATTCGAACAAGGAAGTTAACCAGAGTAAAAGGCTAGTGCCTGCGAAAAAAAGTGAATGCAGGAACCATCGGAATCCGGTCTAGAAAAATGTTACAGACGAAAATAAACCGAGTGTTAGGTTATAACGGTGAGGAAGCCATATTGGCACGCGTGACAACAGAGCCGCTGCACGAGCTACCCGGAGAACTACACGGACGAAGCCGTATTGGCACGCGCGCCGAAAGCGCGTCGCGCGGGCCATTTAAAAGTGGCAATGACCAGTGGCAGTGACAGGTCCCGGGTAAGTGGCCATTTTGTGCGCCCAATGAGGAAAAAGGACGCAACCGCCAGGGAAGATAAAGAAGTGGATGAGACAATGAGAGGAGGGGTGAAGCAGAGTTGGCAGCTGAGCCGACACACGTCAGCACCAGAAGTATGAGGAAGGCAGCTCCTCTTCAGGAGGGGCCCTTCTGCTCCACACCGAACGCGGGGAATCTGCGGACGGAAGAAACGACGAAAGAAGAGGAGACCCCTGCCGTCGAAGCGCCCCGCGCGAAGAAAAGGAAGGCCGGCGGATCTCCCGAGCTCCCCACGGCCTTGAAGGAAGTGATGAGAATATCTACTACGCCCGACATAGGAGCGGAACTGATCCGTCGAGCTTCTGAGGTGACCAAGGGAGAATGCAGAAAGAAGCGGCGAGGTCCATTGCTGCTGGCGCAACAGAGATGGTGAGAAGAATGAACCGCGCCGCTGGCGCCTTCCTGAAAATGGAAGGACGCATAGCGGCATTAGCGGCGGAGAACGAGGCGCTCCGAAAAGAACTGGCCCCGCGTTCCACTGCAGAGAAGAGCAGCGAAACTGCGCGTCTCGACGCGATGGAACGCAAGATGGAGGAGCTAGGACATTCGCTGTTCCGGCAGATGGAAAAACGCCTCCAAAACATAGAAAGAAGAGGAGAAAAGGAGATCGTCCCCGAAGAGACCACGAGCGGGGTGGAGCTTGGAGTTCCAAACACTCCAGCGACCAAGGGAGGACAAGCGGCTGCCATGGAATAGCAGACCGTCGAAAGAAGAAATAAGAAGAAAAAGGAGCCAGCGAAGAAACAAGCGGCGAAGCTGACTCCCGGGACAGGGACGAACGCACACTCCACGGAATGGGGAAACCCCAGGATCAACGCGCGCGGCCGCGCGCTGTTAGACTGGGCCGCAGGACTTGGACTGCTGAACAGGAGCTCGGCCAGCAACTGCGTGGCGTGGAGAGGGAGCTCCGTCGTTGACATTACATGGGCCTCCTCCGATGCATTCAGGCGGATTTCAGGCTGGAGAGTGGCCGAGGGAGTCGAGACATTCTCGGACCATCTCTATATGTTCATGGAAGTGGAAGACACACTTGGACCTGGAACGGTGACTGCGGGCGATGGTCACGGCCTGCCGAGAAGAGGACGCTCACGCCCATCACCAAGATGAAAGGTAAAAAAGGGGAACGGAGATCTACTCCGGGCGACCGCTATAGTGACGACTTGGAGCTGGGAGGCCTCGACGACGACGACCGAAACGGGCCTGAAAGAGGAGGCCGAGAACCTTCGCCGAGTCATGACTGCAATTTGCGACGCATCCATGCCGCGAGCCACGCCGGGCATGGTGCGAAGCAGAGCAGTCCACTAGTGGAATCCCGACATCGCGGAATTGAGAGCGAGACGCGTCCGGGCCCGAAGACGGTACCTGCGACGACGCGACGAGGAAGAGGTCTCCCTGCGCTACCGAGCGTATCGTGTGCTACGGCGCTCGTTATAAAAAGAGATCAAGATCGCGAAGAACCGTGCCTGGTCCGAACTAGTCAAACTAATCGAGTCGACTAGTGGAGTTGGCGGCTGCCAATGCCTTGTGCAGCCTGCTGCCGAACATTGGCGGAGTGGCAGTCGCGGTGCGCCGACTATACGAGAGCGTCGTTCGGTCCCGAGTGATATACGGGGCCCCGGGATGGGCGGACGATCTGATAGTAAGTCGTCGCAGCATCCTGCTCCTCAGGAGGTTACACGGGGTAACCGCCATCAGAATCATCAGAGGATACCGAACGGTATCCCACACATCGGCAACCGTTTTAGCCGCGTTCCCTCGTGGGAGCTTCGGGGGCTGGCGCTCAAAAGAAAATACAATCAAATGAGAGTATGGGACCCGGGAGAGGACTCGACCGAGCAGGCGGTTCCAAACGACCTAGGAACCGCCGAAGAGGACGCGTGGGATCAGTGGTGATCCCAGCTGATCAACGACGGAGGCGAACATCGAGGCGCGAAGGTGGTTCTCCCAAATTGGGAAACATGGAGAAGCCGCCGCGGCCGCCCGCCCACCTACATGATGACCCGGGTGTTCACGGGACACGGCGCGTTCGGCGAGTACCTAAGGAAAATCGGACGGGAGACGACGGACATCTGTCACTACTGCGGGAGGGCAGGGGCACGGCGCAGCACACGCTGGAGTTTTGTCCGGCGTGGGAGCTGTCCCGCTACACCCTGCGTCACGTCATACGTGAAGAATTAGCCCCCTCGACGATTACAGAAGCGATGCTGAGCGGGTCACAGGAATACGAAGCTATTTGCCTCTTCTGCGAACGAGTTATGCTCGCAAAGGAACGAGCAGAAAGGGAGAAAAGGAGGAGGACTCACACCCTTGTAGGATAACGTGATGGAGGGGGATGGCGGTCAGGCGGCCTAGAGCCGCTCCATCGCCGTCCCGACGGACCGCAACTAAAAGCGGGGATAGCGCTAGGGGCAATGCTCCCCCTCCCTCCTAACGCCAAATTCAACAGAATCATGAGGTCTGGCTCGAACAAGAGGACGCGGGAAGTGGGTGCAACTGAAGACAATTCATAAGGGGTTCCTGGAGCACTCCTGTTATACACGTACTATGGTCATCGTGGAGTTTTAGTCAGTAAGAGTCTGACATTACTCTGCTGTTACCGATTATTAGCACCAGCGGAGTGTCCATGAGGATTTCTCCACGTACAAAAAAAAAAAAAAAAAGGTAAACAGTCTAATGACGAGTATACACGCCGAAAGTAGGATAAATGTTCCTATTATAACTTTATGGAAAAAGATAAACCAAAACGAGGAAGGAGTACATTTTTATTCGATCAAAAATTAGCAATCCTTTGTTGAAGAAGGTATTGTTATTAAAATTTCAGTTGATTTTAGTGTGGTATTTTTCAGAGAAAGGTACCACACAAAGTAGTATTTCTCAAGTGGAGCACCAGTAACATGACAACTTACGGATTCCATTTTCGGAGCAGGCGGCACATCATCGAAGTGGCTTTGCTTTTGATGCTGTAGCTGGTATAAAGTTATATAAAGTAGTATAAGACACAAAACAATTCGGCAAGTATCCGGTATACGCACCAGAAGGAATAATCAAATAATCAAACCCTTTTTTATAAAATACATAACAGTTTTACTGGATAAATCACTAGTGTAAAGGAAACATACCACTAAATGTCATTCGTATTACTTTTTACGAAAATTGTATGTTTTTATAGTAAATGGTATTTTATTATTTCACACGACGGGTATACACATTGATTGCGCCGAAATAAAGTTCCGGATTGACATGTGTACACATCGAACGTAGATAACTGCTGAGGTGGTATGTCGTAATAGGTGCGAATGAAATACTCAGATGTTCAACAAAAAGTTTATTACTATTAATAATCACCAGTCAACAATTTATACGATCCACACTTATGATTAATCATCAAGAGTTTACAATCGCGTATCTCGGCTCGTGTTTGCTTCGCTATGATGCTGAACCTTTCGCACTTCGCGGCTCAGGGCAGAATGACTCTTCTGTTCGAAACCAAACGGATTCTTTCCTTAGTTGCCCTTCGATATCCCTACTACACACACGTTTATTAGATATACCGCGGCGGTTGCCGCGTATGCATTCTTCCGAATATTCGGCGAAAGAATCGTAGGAATATCGATGTTTCATTAGGCACGTCGGCCTTACGCTTTGAAGGTATAGCGCTTTGTGTCGCGAAGCCGTTGAAAAGTTCCGTGCTCGTGTAACGTAAATCACGTCAGAGACCAGGACACTGTAACCCCAAACTCTTTTGCCCTGATGTCACCTTAGGCGACCACTTCTAAACATTCTCCAGACAGCCGATACTTGAACATTACACATGGCGACCTTGGCGACAATGTATATTGCCGGAGTGCCTGAGGGTTCATCTGTGTCCTAACGGTCCTTCCACCGAATGTTCTGGAAGCGTGGCAGCGGTCGCGTGCGCCTGCAGGGTGGTGGGGATGATGAAGGATGAAAAACAAAAGAAGAAACAGATGTCACCGAAAGTAAAAAATATTGTAAGAGCCTCAGTCTCGAACGGTCACGCCTAGAGCTCAGAAGTGTCTTATACTTGTATAAACGAAATAAGAATAAAGTGTTCTCCTTCCTAATAAAATTTCTCTTTATTTTTACGTGACACTCGAGTGCCGCCATACTGCTAAAGAGATTAGTGGTAATACGAATTAATATACACACGAAGATATTTTGCAAAAATCTTTTCTCAGATGCTGTCGAAAATATATTCGCTGTAGAAAATATAATAGTTCAACACTATTGAGAACCAAAACACAAATATTTCGGTTCTAATTTGGCGCTCTCAATACCCAAACATTAACACCATAGAAAATCTTTGGACATTATTAAGAAGGACGAACAGGCCGCCACCATTAATTACAAAATTGCGAAGTAAAACTCAGAAACAATAGTAACAACTATCTTTGAACTATTGTCAAATTCTAATAGAGAATATTGCAAGGTGTGCTAATGCTATTTTGCAAGCGAAGGAGTTGTTAAAAACGGTATTAAACCATTGCGGTACGAAATTAAGTCGATCAATTATTTTTTTACAAAATAAATGAAAATAGATTTATATTGCAACAAAATTTCTCGCACTTCTTTCAACCATGATAATTACATATTCATTTTTGTTAGGGATAAATAATTATTTATACAAAAATTATTAACTCAAGTTTGCTTTCTGTATATTGTGACGTAGAATACGTAGGATCTACAATATACAAGGTGTTCGGCTACAGTCGTAACAAAATTTTAGGAGTGATTCTTAAACCAAAGTAAAATGAATATCTAGTGTAAAAAATGCGTTTCTGGTTTTGTTTTTTAGTTATTGGCAATTAAGAACTGGCCGAAATATCCCTGTGAGCGAGAAAACCACGGTACACGAATGAAAATAGGTCAACATGAGCACCGGAGCATGCAGGAATCCTCAAATCGAACGATATATGGAGATTACCTCATACAACTTGTGGGGAAGAAGATTATAGCATTCGAAGACGTAAACCATTTGGCGTGATGTTCCATAAGAAAATTCGTAGATTAAACACTATACTTATCTACTCATTAAAATCCACCCATTAAAATCCTTATGGTATTTTCAAGTAGATAATATCGGATTATTTATTCAGAAATACTAGAAAATAGAAAACATTCCAGTTTGGCAGGACGGAATCAATGACCTTATGCCAGAGCGTGCACGCTCTCTTATCAAGGTTAGCCCGCCATCTCTCTAACAGGTTCTGGCGCGCCTGGACTCTAACGTTTGCACCCGCAAAATCAATCCCATCCAACAAACCTCAGATGCGGAGGTATATCTTACGACACTTCAGGATTTGCAGCTCGAATGAGAGAAACCCCGCGAGCACCGCCGCTGCCAAAGCCGCCATAGTGCGAAATCCCCTCACCATCTTGATGTCCACCGTGCTATGCAGCCTCCTGACTAGCAGAAGTCTGCGACGGATGGCCATCATGTATGTCGTCCAAATCGCAGCCCCGTAAAGGATCTTGGACCGCACCACCTCGGCGTAAGCCAGCGCCCCCGTCACCCGACACAATAATCCGCGGCAGCAAACGACCTAGGGCGTTCACCATGTCCTCGACCGACGGTACCAGGAGCTTCAAGTAGGCATCGAAGTCCCAGTGGTTGTCGAGGATGAGACCCAGATATTTCATCTGAGTTGTCACCTCGACCTCCACTCCCCCAGTTTTAACTGGTACCCCGCTAGAGGCATCCCATGATTTGGCCTTCTGTAAAACCACAGGGCTTCGGTCATCTCGAGGGACATCTCCAATCGCAATTCTTCAATGTAGGCAACCATTTAGGTCGCCGCTGTCTCCGCCAGACCGATGGTACGTCCCTGCGTTGAGCCCCAGGCCAGTACCAACGTGTCATCTGCGTAACACATCATGTGCCACATCCGGAGGTGTTGTTGTCTGAAGAACTGCATCGTACGCGAGATTGCAGAGGAATAGTTCTAGGACTGACCCCTGCGGGACCCCACGGACCACGACCCTCCAAATCATCTTTCCGCCCTGGCCAGTACAGATGTCATTCCGGCCCCGACATATGCCCGAACTACGCTTCCCAGATAGGGAGGCACCCTATGGAATTCCAGAGCCCTCTTTCTTCCCGCTGAGCAAGCTGTTGGAGGCTTTGACGATATCCAGTGATACCGCAAAAGCCACCCTTCACTAGGCCTCTCCCCCCCAACTGCGGTAAGCTTGAGTGTACCGACATTGCTAACAGATACACGCTTCCCGAAGACGTGCAATCTCCTCTGACCACCAGTGCTCCCCACCGGCCCGGCGCGGAGCTCCGGCCCGCGGCATACATGAGTACACGCGGAGTGCATGTGGCGCCTCAGGCAGATAGCCTCCGCCGTTACTCCTTCATCCGCGGGAGGTCCTTTGCCCGAGGCGACAGCTATAGCAGCCGCCATAAAGTCCGATTTCATCCATCCCGCCCCCAGGCGAGTGCCTAGGCCACCGTGAAGAGGACGGGTCACTTATGGCCATGTCCATCAGGGTATAAAGGTGGTACGAGAATGTCTCCTCTTGGGACACCTCCCATCCCGAAACACGACCCATGGCTGTGATGCATCGCTCAAGTGGGCACCACACTAGGTGCGTGCTGGACGACCCCTGATTTATAAGTCGGAGGTCCACTCTAACACCACTCGCCCTGTCATATTGGGAACCCCACCCCGCAGCATAAACTTTGAAGTCCCCAAGGCCACCCAATATACCGATACAAAGCCCAATCCCCATTCTATCATCGAGCCGGTGAGGCTCCCCCTTCCCCCAATCCAGGTCCAAAAAATAGCAATTGAGTTGTAGTTCCCAGCGCTTTGAGATACATCGGGTACTCGGTGTGGCATAGCTAGGCTCTGAAACATTAAGTCCTGTGGCCGGCGCGAGCGTTTGAGGTTAGCTTGTAGAAGTTTACTCACTTTGTCGAAGGTTCTGTTTCCATGGCCTCCTCCAAGCCTTGTCCCTCACGGTCGGCCCGGCTAACTCTATCTTCTGCCATATTCCTTCCTGTACCAGTCTGCGGGGATGTCTTTCCTCCTCCTCTGTCGCCGCTGGCTTTCTCCTCCTGTCTCCTTGTCCTCTTCTGGTCCGACAGCTAGCATGCCGACGACCCCATCCTATGCCACGCGGGCAACCCCGAATCCGTACATTCGGATGCCGAGGCATCCGCGCCAGACAGTCCCTCCCACAAACCGGTAGAAGGTCAATCCTCACCGCCGTCCATTCCACACTTATCTTATCCCCTCCTTCTGCAGCGTTGATCTTCCTCGCCGTCGTTAGCGGACAGCAAAGTCACGCCGAACCGAAACCGCGCAGGGCATTTCGAAACACCCCGACGATTATCTCACCGGTGCGACAACTTCTCTCGAATTTTCTCCCGACCGGCGATCTTCAGTATTAGAGCACCCGTAACCGCCCTCCTAAGTCGAACTTCGGCGATATCGAACTCGAAGAGATTAATCTCCCTCCGAACCATCAACAACGCCACCGTGTACGTTACTCCCGAACCGTCCAGGACCGTGAGCGATACCGCGGCGCACCGCGGGGGATGGGGGAGGCCTGACTTGGCACGCTTGAACACATTTTACCTGGCCACACCCAGTCCCCTCCCTCTTTCACTCTGGGTTACCTTCTTTTATGCCTTCCCCTTCTTCTTTTGAACGGTCATCCAACGCCTCGGCAAATGTCCTGCCCGAAATAGTTGTAGTTGTCCTTGCTGCTGTTTCCCTCCTTCTCCCGATGTCCCCGCTGTCGTTGCTGTTGTCTACCATCTTTTTGCTGTATCCCATCCCGGAGAAGTTCGCCCCCACCCAAGAAGGCCAACCCATTTGCCCCCAGAATGCAACTTCTCCGAAATTGTCCGCACCGGATTGACGCAACGACAAGTGCCCGAAAGCACCGATCGACAGCAATCCGACTATAAGAGAATATCAGATTTATTTGGGTTCCCTACGGCGTGATCCTACTCCACGAAAACCTATACCCGCCTCGTACTCCTATCTCAACCCTACTCTCGAGTTGTAACTAACTCCTCACAACACAACTCTCAATTAACGGCTCTTCAAAACTCAACTCTCAGTTAACGATTGCCTATTAATTCGTCTTTCTCCCTTAAGCATCCCATTGTCGCCTTCCCATACCCGCACCACGTACGTGTTCTGTAACTATCCGCGATTATGGTCACATACGCCTTCTTCCACGTAACTATTCGACGGAAGGACCGAGGAGACATTGATGGGCTGCTTGGCCCATTGACGTTTCCCAACCCTTTCGGCCGGTCGACACTTAGACTTTCACGCAACATTGTTTACAGTTCACCCAATATTTTTTAGGCAATCTTTTGACGATGCTACAATAATGTTTCTACTAATAATTTGATTCCATAAATAATTAATAAATAATAGCACATGTAAATAATGATTATACAAATCTCATAAACGCACCGCCATCCTCCTGCCCGCAAATATCATACTGAGCAAATCATTCAAATAGCACTCGCCGAGGCTACTACCTTGAATACAGTACACGAAGGAAGTATTAATAATGAATATTCAAGAGATCCAGGCATGACTTATGCCGCTAAAAATGTAATGATTAAGTAGATTTATATGAAAACGATCATTACCGCCTGTCAAATATTCCTGACACTTTACCGTGCCACCTTTTACGATTAGAGACAAACGCTGTTATGGCGTACTAGTCAATGACAGAACAATGTTTGAATAGGGCAGAGGAAAGTTTCGTCACATAAGATGGTTGCTTATTAATGAGTTATCAATTGTAGCATACGAGAAATTGCAAATAATTCATTTAAGACTGCGTGAATTGAGGATCAATGAAAAAATTTGGTGACATAATGGTAGTTACCCCCAATAAAAAGACATTGATGTTTTGTAGAACCATGGAAATGTGCTGCGGAAATTAATTTATCGTATCAATTTTCATTCTACGAACCACTCATCACCATTAACCCTTTGAGTGCTGTGGGCGCATATAGGTGTCTGGCGAAAGCTATCAGTGTGGACTAAGGACATATATATGCGTTTTCTGTAAGTGCCCGGCGTGGACTAAGGACGCATGTATGGGTTTTTCAATTTTTCCGAACACCTACACAGAAGTAATACTATTACGTTTGTGTGAAAGAAATATAAATGCATTTCTTACGGCAAACAAATGCTAATAGTGGCTCGTTATTGTTGAAGTGGTCACCACTTGTAAGAAAACTCTACATCTGATTTTTTTAGTTTCCTCAAGCACTGAATTTTTCACACACAACTAAATTATTAACTTGTGTTATATTTACTAAATTTAGTTTCTAGTTTATTACCCAAATTCTAGTTAACTGTAAATTTAAATGTTTATAATAAATAATTAAAAGTAACTAAAAAATAACGCTCTTGAATCATTTAATCTCGTGCAAAAGAATTACTATAACTTATTACGATTTGCACTTTGAATAGTCAATCAACAGAGTTCAGTCTAACGAAAAAGTATTCCGTCCACAGCGATCGTCAGCGCTAGACGCGCGCCGTCCGTACGGACGGCATAGGCCGCGAGTATTCAGCACTCAAAGGGTTAATAACGGAGATCACTAATGATGATATCACAATTAATTTAAGGCAGATGAATAGTGTACAATTTATCGACCTATTAAATAATTTACCGTTTAGCGAAATAACACGTTCTCAAATAAAAATATTATGTGAACGAAGAAGAATTGTTCTAACCAGAGAGTTTGAGGATTGTGCATCACTAAGAGTATTCCCGACAATAAAATTAATAATCGAATATAATACAAAAGTAGTTAATAAATTAGCGAAATCACGTCAGGGAATGTAAAAAGTAAATGTAAATCCACCGTGAAACGTAAATCCAGCGTGATTTTACATCTCTGGAACGATGGAGATTTGTAAAAAGAAAATTTGCAAAATTGACCTTGAGCATAAACTTCAAGATCTAATTTTTTTGTTGCACAGTATTCTATTCATCACGAGGAACAAAATTCTCACAGGAACTATGAGTCGCTAATGAGGCCTTATCCTGAAAAAATGTTGAAGTTTTAATAATACTCAAACTGTCTTTACTCACAATGTGTTCACATTCTATAGTCAGATGCGGGGGAAATAGTATTTATTGCTGTACTATATCTATTATTGTAAATGTTGCAGATCCATCATTATGTATTCCGTGTCTTCTTTTCTTTCATTCTTCTTTCTTTCTTTTCTCTCCCTGTTTATTGAAGCAGCTCCGAACCCGCATTTCTACATTCCCGCCAAGTTTCTTCCCAAGATTACATACTGATTTTGTATAGTTTCGTGGATGTTCACTTCAACTATAGACAGATTCTTCTGTCAAAGAAAAAATCTACCGGCATCAAATCTCATGAGAAAGGAGATAGCATATGAAAAACAGGTATATCCCGTATCCACGTTAATCTAAACTTTCCGTTCAGAAACTGGTGAACCAATCGGCTATTGTGAGGTGGAACATGAGCGAACATCTTCTAATTATTGAATATGAATTTCTATAAGCCCAAATCCTGGTATTTTGTCCATTGAGAGCGCTATAACTTGAGACACTGCTTTCATCTGTAATTAGTATATGCTCCAAAACGTGTATACCGCATTGCAACTTATTTAGCACCTAGCGGCAAAGACATTGTCAAGTGTTATAATTATTTGATTGGAGTGCTTCAATGCGACGAATTTTGTAATGTCATAAGTTTTCTTCTCGAATGATTTGTCACACGTGATTGCTTCTCACTCGACGAAATATTTTACGCAATACAAACAATTTCGTAACTGGATGAACAGGAGAACATGCCCTATATGACACAAAAAGAATCATTCCATTTGGTCAAGTCATTTCGAAGAAATCGGTGAATGTATTGGGGTGGTAGGTCGTGATAGGGGCGGAAAGAATACTCAGATATATTCAACAATAAATATTTATTTCACAATATATTCTGGGTGTATACTGATGCGCAGAACTCGCGGTTACTATTAACGGTGCGCGATTCGCGGTTAAAAGATCGGCTACTGGTCAATGAGTTTTGATACGGCGTGAGTTCAGCGATGAACGCCGCGAGATTCCGAAGGCTTGGATTGTTGATTGACTCGGACCGTGCGATTGTAACGACCGTTGTGCGTCTACTCTATGTAACAGACTGACTTTTCGTCACCATGATGCCGCGAAGGAAAACTGTGATGGGGTGTGTCTAAGAATGCGAGATCATCGGATTCGTTGAGCAAAGCTTTGGTTCGAAAAGTGAAGGAAATGTACGTCACTGTTTATTGGCTAATTTTGTGTTGGTCGTTGGAAAAGAATGCTGACTGCCCTTGAGAGGAAGTTGCTAGCGGGAAGCTTCGTACGTGAGAGAAAGCAGATTTCTCACGTGTTCCTGTAGTAGGTAGTAGACTTAGAGAGATTGATAAAACAAAGACTATTTGTCTCTTTGGAGGACTTTAGCTAAAATAAATCCTAAGATTTGTAGCGGGTCCTTAGTCTAGCTGAAAATATTCGGTACGAATGTATCGGCATCTAGTATTGTCTTTTGGTAACGGGTGCTTACCTCGGATATAATTCCACACAGTACCCGGGCCCCCTAGGACCATAGGGGTTGAGGTTACACCCAACCATCTAGTACCTTGCTCCCTGGATTAGCTAAGCCTGCAGGGGCTGTCGCTCGTCTCAGGTCGAACGGGGCACATTCTAAGCCCTCCTCATCTCACCAGGACGGTTCCGGAGCAGGTGCCATCACCTTAAATCGGCCCTCTTGCCAGCATCTTGGCCATCAACCACTGCCACCACGAGTCCATACCCATTAATTGGCCGAGCAGAGGGGTCGCTACTCCCTCGGGACTGTAGCTCGACCGCCCGTGGTACCAACCTTAGTCGTTGGTGGGACTATCGTATAGATGTACGGCCACGTCACTGTCGGCCGGCGACCAGCTAACCGAGCTCGGCAGTTCCAGATGGGGCTCACGTAAGCGGGGGCCTCAAGGTACTTTTGTACTCGGGAACTTATCCCGACGGTCCCATCCTTGGCATCAGGATCGTGGGTGCGCTACTACCCAAGGCCACGTAGATAGAATGTAACCGTAATTAAACGCCTTACACTCCCGGCGACCTTTCCTGCGGAGTACATAGGGACTCACGTAAGAGGGACGCTTGTCCCGACGGTCCCCCTGGCTGCGGGAACGTGGGTTTGCCAGCCCCCATAGGCTCACATAAGCGAGCCCTCCCTGCGGGATGTATCGGGATCTGGCAATTATCTTGTCCTAAGGAATAGGGTCTTTGTGTAGCGAGCCACGGGATAGAAACCGTTGGAAAGTTTACTGTCGAGTGCCGGCACAGTATATAAAAGAAGATAAACTCCTCGATTTCAAACGTCTCCTTCTGTTTCGAAGTCAATATAAAAAAGGTTACTGATGTTTGTAAGAATGCGAATAATGAGATTGTGCATGTATTATCATTTTTCAGGTTGCATGCGCCATAGTGATCGGTAACGGATGGAAGTGATGACGACGTGCGAACAGGACGCTTTCATGTCGCTCTGTGCACTGGGGTCGAAATCTCCAGGAAAACTGGAGAATTCGGACAAGGAAGTTAATTCAAGTGAAATGCTAGTGCCTGTGAGAAAAAGTGGGTATAAGGACTAACAGATTCCGGTCTAGAAAAGACGTGACAAGTGGAATAAAATCACTGTGAGGTTATGGCGGTGAGGAAACCATATTGGGAAGTGCGACAATAGCGCTGCTGCACGAGCTACCCGGAGAACTACGCAGATGCAGCCATATTGCAGGTCGCAGGGCGGAGGACATCCAACTGGGAGAGGTCCGCTCCGCTCGAAACGCCCTTGGTTCCGTGTGGATGCGAGGCCCGGTCGGGGAAGTGAGGAAACTGGCAGTGAGGAGGCTGGCAAAGTCGCCATAGGATGGTCGATAGCGACGGTCGAAACCATCGAGCGACAGGGTGTACCAGTGCTATTACAGGTGTGGCGGCTCGGGATACCGAGCCAAAGGATGCACTGCCGCGAACCCGAAATGCCCACTCTGTGAGACGCTCGGAACACCGTCGGCGCACAGGATGGGGGAGGCCTACGCCGCCCCACCCCCCGAAAGAGGAAACATGAGGAACCCCCCACGGACCCGCGGCCGCAAGTGGCAAAAAAGAAAGCACACTGCCGCAGGGAACACCTGGCTCTAAGCCCGCGAACAAGGAGGCTGCCGCGGAGGAAGCCATGGAAGCAATGACCTCAGGCGATTAAGAAAATGCGCATCCTCCAGACCAACCTAGGACAGTCAAAACGGCCGCAAGACCTGTTCTTCAAAACTATCCGGAAGAGCATGGTCGCCCTAGCGGTGGTGGCCGAACCATACAGAATTCTGGATGCTCCGGACTGGGTCGCGGATACGGACAAAACGGTCGCTGTCACCTGGACATCAACGGCGTGGGCGTCCGCCAACGAAGTTCGGCTGGAGCGCGGCAATGGATACGTCGCGGTCGAGTGGTCAGGAATGGTGGTGGTGGGCGTGTACGTGTCGCCCAACAGTGGATGGGCAGCTTTCTAGCAATTCCTGGACGGGATCGGTGACTGCCTCAGGCAGTGCCTTCTCCGGTAGGTGCTCGTCCTAGATTTCAACGCTCACACCACGGAATGGGGAAACCTCGGAACCAACGCCGAACGGCCGCGCGGTCGCGCTCTCTCAGATTGAATCGTGGGTCTTGGACTCCTGCTGGTGATCAGGGTATTGGCCAGTACATGCGTGGCGCCACCCGTACATACGTTGGTCAGTTTTTTGACTGTGCAATGTGCTAGGACCTGCTCCGAGACAGGTTTTGATTCGACTCACATGGGCGACATTCATCGCCGTTTTGAGGCAGTGTAGTCACAAACGCAATGAGACTATGATAGCCAAATTAAATTTTATTAAATATATTTACTTTTTAAATGTATTTTTATTTAATAATAATAATTGTCACCTCCAGTTTGGATGGCATAAAGACAGAGAGAGAATATATAGGATTGTATGTCAGGGAGAAAAAAGGGTGTAAGGATTGGGAAAATGAACGATATGGTAGGTAAGAAAATGAGTGATATGGTAAAGTAGTACACCAGGGAAGGAGTGTGGAGATTAGAAAACATTACGGGAGAAATAACAATAGCGGGAAAAGGTGGGCATAATTGGAAGAGTCACGACATCTTACAAAGAGGAAGCTTATTAGAAGTGTCGGTATGGTGTATCATAGAAACTTTTTTTGGAGATATGATATAAATGAAATGTAGGAAATAATGTAGGAAATGTGGAGACGTTAGGAAGAGGAAAACCAATAGCACGGGAACGGAACGGGACCTGGATAAATTTTTGAAAAGCAGAAAGGGGATAGATGAGAAGATGTTTAAAGGAGGAGATGAAAAGGAAGCATTTAAGAAGAGCTTTTGATGGAATATTCGTCACAGAAGGCGATACAAGATAATAAATGGAAGAGCTGTTGAAGGAGATAGGGGCGGCGAAGAAAGAGCACTAAGGAAAAGGGCGGAGGAGGAGGGTCAGATGACAGTGATACTTGAGAGTCTAAAATATATAATAGTGAAAAGTGAAATTAAGAGGTAGGAAAATATTCCGATTGGAACTTACAAAAGGTCTACGTGTGGTCTTCGTCGTTAAAGCTTATAGCATGGTCATAAAGAAGATTGGTTTTGTTTGTTTTGAACTCTGAATCTTTTAAGAAGGGAGGAGGATAGATTATCACAACACACTCCTTAGAATTCTAGTTTGTTTCGCAAACCAACCCAATAGCTTCAAACATAATATAAACTGGGTATTTCCAAAGAGTAATTGGGAAGCACATGTAATTATACAAATTGCCAAGGCCTAGAACCTGGAGTTCAGGTAACGTCCTACCCATACTAGAAGAAGGCACACCAATGACGCATGAAAGCATGGGGGATACTGTCATTCAGCGAGCATCGACTCAATTAGTTACAAACACTCAAATCTTTGCAAAATCGACAACTCTTACTTGTATCAAATATACACTGAACTATACATTGTTATCAACTTACTAATGCATTCAGTATCCCATAATAACCATTAATTATTTACTCATCGTTAAGACTGTGTATGAAAAGTGTATTCGCAGAAAGCATTCACGAGAAAGAAATTACTCTGCTCACGATTCAACAGAAAGAAAGGATCGATGATGATTTAACATAAAGTGAGCATGCAAGAGAGGTTGCGACAAGAGGCCGAAAATGGGCAAAATGAAGGGAAAAAGGGTAAGAGTAGGATATGGAAAAATGTTGAGGAATAAAGGGATACGCAAGGTAAATAGATGCTGTTGAGGTTATTAGATGTATAAAGAGAGAAAACGCGTGGATAAAGTGTAAGGTACAAAATATATGTCGGAGATGAAAGAACACCGGAGCCTCCCCTTTGGAGCGGTGGGAGGACCCCTTAGTGCTGTAATCCAAATTTCACCATAGCCGCACTAAGAAACTGTTGTAATTCGATCCGACTGTACTTATTCGAAATTTATGATAGTGAGCTCGGGCTCGAGGCGACAACCGATCGCCGAACGTAGTCGCGGTCGAGGGATGAACGTTTTATCTAACAAAGGCATGAAGTAACTCTATAGCTTTCCTTAAAAGAAATACTTGGGACGGGGCACGACGGAAACATTTCAACGATTTCTGTCCCGTGGCTCGCCACACGCAGACTTTGTCCTTCAGGTAAGATGATTGCCAGATGCCAACGCATCTTCACAGTATATGTTTAGCTGGGCGAGGACCCGCTACGAATATTAAATTTCAATTACACAAAGTCTCTCAAATAGACAAATGGCCTGTGCCCCAACTACGGGAAGATAAGAGAAATCTATCCTTCCACGAACGACGCTTCCCGCTAGCAACATTTCCCAAGGACAGCTAATATCTTTCTCTAACCACCAACATGGAAATTGACCAATTAACAGCAACGTCAATTTCCCTCACCCTTCGAACGAAGACTTTCCTCCGCGAATCCGATGATCTCGTGCCCTTAGGCACACCCATCATAGTTTTCTTCGACAGCGTCACCGCGACGGAGAGTCACTTTCTAGTGCGACCTCATCAGCAATCTACCTGTCTTTCGTATACGTAATAATTGCCCCTTGCTCTAACATACAGTGTAACTTAGACGCTAACGAAGGGTAAAGTTCAGCATCCGTTGACTGCGGAAACGTTGCCGGAGCCGAGACCATTGTCATAGTGCCGCGAATATCGAAACCTTGCGATTATCTATCGACGCTGTAATCTCCCTAATTTGTGTCAATAAACTCAACTATTGCTACACCGCACCTATGGCTAATTTCAACGAAGATTCACCGAACACCCCCACCCCCAATCCTGACGTGCACCCGACATATATATGTCGGATTAGGGTCAGGATTATGGAGAGGGATGTTTGATGAATTCTCATTACAATTAGCCATTGCCGTGATACAATAAAGAGTTTACTAGCACAGGCTTATCAACAAGATTAGGCACTCATAGCACTAGTGATAATGACCTTAGGTTCGAAACAAATCCCCGGTCACGGGATGATAAACGTATGTTCTCGCACAGTTCAAGTCTAACTCTTTGTTAACTAGATGTGAGGTATTCACTGGTTCTAAGGTGGTACTGTCACTCGTCGATGAGATCGTACGAAAGAATGAATCTCCGTCTCGATGATGCCGTCGAGGAAAACTATAATGGGTGTGTCTAAGGACATGAGATCCTCGGATTCGTCAACGAAAGCTTTCGTTCCAAAGGTGAGGGAAATTAGCGCTGTTGCTAATTGGTCGATCTCCATATCGGCGTTTTGAAAGAGATGCTGGCCGCCCTTGAGGGGAGGTTGTTGACGGGGGGCATCGTTCGTGGAAGATAGGTTTCTCCTATCTTCCCGTAGTTGCAACAAAGTCTATTTGAAGGACTTCGCTTGACTAAATCTTAAGATCTATAGCGGGTCCTCACGTTAGCTAAACATACACTACAAAGGCATGCCGACACCCGGCGATCATCTTACCCGGAGGACAAAATCTGCGTGTGGCGGGCCGCGGGATAGAATCTATTGAAGTATTTACTGCCACGTGTCGCTACGACTATTTCTTTTAAGGAGAGGTATAGAGTTACTCTGTGCCTTTGTTAGATAAAACGTTCATCCCTTTGACCGCGGCTACGTTCGGCGACTGATTGTCGCCTCGAGCCCAAGCTCATGATTATAAATCTCGAATAATCGGAGCGGCATTTGTTTAATCTAAGTTACAACGTTACGGTATTCCCGCGAATCCAAGCAGGGGTTCCGGTGTTCTTTCATCTCCGACATATATATTTAATTTAATAGAAAAGTGTAATAATAAGTAGGAATACAATTTGAGCTGGTCCAGATCCGCACGCTAGCAGTGTTACCTTATAACTGAAAACCCCGAAGCCAACGTCGCCTGTCTACTGTTTATGGTCTGCCTTCATGCTAGTCTTTTGTCTTTATGCTGTCGATGGTTTCAGCGCTTGAGAAAACTAGAAAGACCAGATGTAGAGTTTTCGTAGAAGTGGTGACCACTTCAACAGATGCAGAGAAAGGGAAAGGAGGAGGAGGTGAACTAGATGGGGGAAGAATAGAAAATATGAGAAAGAGGGGAAAATGAAGTGCAGAGTGCCTTTTTGGAACATAACGAGCCTAGTAGGAAAAAATAGGGATTGTTTGGGAGAATTGGGAGATTGGAACGTGATGATGTTGATGAAGATGTGGATAAAGAGGAAAACGTATTAGGCGATACGGAAGAGGTTGCTAAAAGTATATGAATGGAGTATGCGGAGAACGAAGAGGGAATTCCATGTCAGGTGGGCGTGAATCTGAGAGAGAATGTGGCGTGGGAGGATTTCTCTAATGTTGAGAATGGTCAAAAGAAAATTTGAGGGAGTGGGACTGGAGTTAAATACACAAAAAATAAAAATTATGGTGTGTAAGAAAGGAAGAACAATTGCAATGAACAGGTGAAGAATTTCAACTACCTGGAGCAGCAGGTGCAACCTACGATAAGCAGAGTTGAGAAACAAGTGGATCATCTGGCGAAAAGAGTGGTAACAAACTCGTACACGCATACAGGCTTAGGACGTTGGTACATATATCGAACTTCTGCATAGAATATGTTGTAAATATTGTAAGTTATTATTAAGTTATTTTATTTTATTTTACTTTTAAGTTAGTATAAGGGATGGGTTACGTATTTGTAAAGTTAAGAGAGAGTGGGTTATACAGAAGCGGAGTCGAACGAAGAAATAGAAATTGGGAACCATGTAATCCCATGGAAACAATTTAAAAAAAACTACTACTGTTACTAATAAAAATTCATAAAAACTGATAAAAGTATATCTATTTAAAAATAACAATTAATATTGCTGTTACGGCGTCGGTTGACGACATCAGGAGTATAATATATAGGAAGACGCATCGTAGGCTCTATTGCGAGATGTAATTTTGTGAATTTGAAATTTTACTGTTCTCTTAACTGCCGCGAAAACGTTAGATTCCCTTACGCCTTTATGACGAACACACGAGTTCAAGTTCGAGTGCATCGATTATAGAAAATTAGCGCCCTTGCGCTATTAAACTATAACGCGTATCGAAAACCTATCTTCACGCCATGCATTGAATAGCCACCAAGAATATAGTATATTATATATCGGAGATGAAAGACCGGAACCTTCCCTTTGGAACTTTGGGAAGACCCCTTAGTACTGTAATCTAGATTCCACTATAGCCGTATTAAGAAATCGTTGTCATTCGATCTGACTGTATTTATTTGAGATTTATGATAGTGAGCTCGGGCTCGAGGCGACAACCAGTCGCCGAACGCAGGCGCGGTCAAGGGATGAATGTTTTGTCTAACAAAGGCATGAAGTAACTCTATAGCTCTCCTTAAAAGAAATACTTGGGTCGGTGCACGACGGTAATCATTTCAACTATTTCTGTCCTTCGGGTAAGATGATTACCAGATGTCAACGCATCTTCACAGTATATGTTTAGCTGGCCGAGGATCCGTTATAAATCTTAAGTTTCAGTTATATAAAGTCCTTCAAACAGACAAATAGTCTTTGTCCCAACTACGGGAAGATAAGAGAAATCTATCCTTCCACGAACGACGCTTCCCGCTAGGAACTTCCCCTCAAGGGCGGTTAGCATCTTTTTCTAACCATCGATATGGAGATTGACCAATTAGTAGCAACGTCAATTTCCCTCACCTTCCGAACGAAGGCTTTCCTTGACGAATCCGAGGATCTCGTGTCTTTAGACACACCCCATATAGTTTTCCTCAACAGCGTCATCGTGATGGAGACTCATTCTCCTGTACGATCTCAACAACGATTCAAGTAACTCTCGGATACGTAGTAATTGCTTTGTGCATTAACCTCGAGTACATTTTAGACACTCACGAAGGGTAAAGTTCGGCATCCCGTTGACCGCGGATTCGTTATTGGGCCTAGGATCATTGTCATTAGCTTCTTGAGTATCTAATTATCTCGATTACTTGTCAAATTCTATCATAATCATATTCGCACTAGTAAACATCTCCTCTATTGCATAATGATAATGTCTAATACCAATAGGGATTCGTTTCACACCCTTAACCCTAACTCTAATCTTAACATCACCCCGACATATATATAGTTGTAATGTGCTACAGTCAATAGTTTATATTCGCGTGTTGTATTCTTTGTGCCTTGTACAACAGACTATACTACATGAATTTGCAACGGTACTGGCCTTCCTTTCTTGCTCCGCCCGCAACAATTGTTACATATTCGTGTATTAAAAATATATTTTTAGTTAATAAAAATTTATCAAAGTTGTAATAAAATAAAATGAATGAAAACGTATCAGTTTTTAATAACAATTAATTGTTATTAAATATTCTCATTTTACAAATAAATTTTTATTTGTAGGGATACTTTAGTTAATTTTAGGAGTATAAGAATACATATTTTATGTTCTGCACATATGCACATATACGTACGTTAGAAATTATATTCTTCAGAAAAATACAAAAAAAAATTAATTTTTATCACAAATTTACTTGAGAATATCCCTTAACAAAAAGTTATAACAATTTCGCTTTTATGATAAAATTCGGTTGCAAAAAATTGCAACCTATCTACAATATTTTGATGTTCTATAATGAGTAATTAACGCAATTAGTTTCACCAAAAATTTCATAATTTTGTTTTCGCAACCTTATATCTAATCGCAGAATCATCTGAGAAAAAAGATGTGTATCTTGAACAGAGCGAAAAAGAGCTGTTTGCCGGTTTTAGAAGCGGAACGTGGACAGATGTGATTCCATAATTTTAGAACATAAACATTTATTGCACCAAATCACGATTACAATAAGCATGTACGAATAAAATAATAAACTATATACAATATGATAGAGCACGGTAGAATGTATATAATATTTAATTTCTCATAAATACTATTTACACAATCTTGACGCAACCAGTCTTTACTTCAGAGCAGAACTCTTCACGTTAGGGCGGTTCGCTATAATCTAACGATCAAACAATCTAACACTCTAGCGCTTGCCAACCAAAAAGATTGCCTTCAGTCGCACAGCCTGGTGTAAGATCCGCAAGCAATCGTCATAACAATATCTGTAGATTTCTAAGATTTAAAGTTGTGAAATTTGATTTTGGCCACAAATTGCCGCTTTTCGGAGCATTGTGCAACATTTGGTATGATTTATAACACAACTATTTTTGAGAAAGTTGTTTATTATCCATTGCTGTAATTAGAGACTCAGGCATGTATTTTTTCTTTAAAAGTTTTCTTGCCAGCTTCAATAACTTGCGACAATCATAAATTTCGAGTGTTGAAAAAGGGAGCTTATCGGAGGTTTAGCGACATCTCACATCAAGTATCTCAAGCTAGAAAGAAATCCCACTATCTTTAGTATACTATTCTTTATCAAATGAAGAAATTGTAAGTAGCAAAACCGGAATCAGTTTTTGAGGTGGATGTAACACACCAAAATTTACTTCGGGTATTATTAGAAGAAGAAGATGATGACGAAATTCTTTTAGCACTTTTCATAGAGGCATAGAGGGATTTATGATATATATTAATAAGCAACCATTTGGCTGAATAATGAAAAAACATATAAAGAGTTCTTGAGATTATGTGATTCGCGCTCAAAATCAAATTTCACGAATTGAATTTAAAAACATTTTGTTCTTATGAATTCGCAACCTCCCAAAGCTTCGAGAAAATCCACACATATTTCTTCTTTCAGATGATCCTGTGATTACATTAGGGTTATGAAAACAGAATCGTGATATTTTAAGTGAAACTAATTGTTTTAACTCGTAATTATTGTTAAAATAAGAATATGAGGTGTACCGTGTTGTTCGTTGTTAATTGTTGCTGCCGGCTGTAGATGTTGCTGCTGGGGTAATGTTATTTTTCTTCTATTTTTGATGCGTGGAAGAAAAATCGGACTCCGGTCGCCGGGATCGAATCCGGGTCCCGAACGTTCGTAACCTAAGGCGCTAATCACTGCGCTGCCGTCGTGCGACACTAGTTAGTGTCGAGTGGTGGCATTTGGCTTGTTGAGTCCCGCCACAAATATTTAATGACAATCAATTGTTATTAAAAAATGTATAGGTTTTACTAATTGCTATTAATTTTTACTAACTAAAAATATATTTTTAACATAAGAATATTTAATAGCAAATAATTTTTAATAATTTTTATTGGGTAAAAATTAACTCTTAAAATAAAAGTATTTAATAAAAATTAATAGTTACTAATTCGGCTGCTATGTTCGAATCGCAAAACTGCTATACCAGTCAGAAGCGTGTGTCACAGGATAAATTTGCCTCACTATGTGATAAGATAGGTAAACCCAACCGCCTTATCATGAGTCATCGCCAGGGTAACGTCCAGTCACCCTAGACATGATACCATCCATACAACCGAAGTCCATAGTAACATCCAACAATATGATACATCCGCATGACCAAAGTCTTCCTCCCACTCCAACAAAAAGGCATATAAATACTCCTCCCGAAATCACCCAAGCGAGTCTGCAATATTCTATTCTGTTCTAACATTCTGTACTCTGTCAGTTCCTAATAAATTTGGTAATAACGATAATCGAAATACAAACCTCTCACCTTTCGTGCGGAACGACGTAGCCATGCATTATTACATTTTTTTTTTTTTTTATATATTATTATTGTAACTTAAATTTAAGCCGCTGTTGCGCTGTGCTTATGTACGATATTTTAATTTATGTCCTGAAAGCCTGGACGCAAAAACAAGACAGCTAGCCTATTAGGGAGGGGATGGGAGAGGATGGACTGGGAGGGGTGGGGAGGGGAGGGGTGTTTTGTGGAATTAGTATAATATTTATTTACATATTTACATTATTTACATATTTATACTTTTATTCGGTGAGCGTTGCCGTTCTGTGGCTCTTTATCTTGTTGTTTTTGTTATGGGTTCCGTATCCACCAATATTCTTTGTGTTCTTTCTGTGTTTGTCTTTTGTATCATTTGGGGCAGGGCTATGTTGTATCTCCACCTAGTGTCTGCAGTACGACCATCTAGGTTTTCCTCGTATTGTATAGATTTCATTCCTATTTTTCTTTGTATATGATAAATTATAAGGATGTTATTTTGGTCTTGGAGATAGTTTCTTTCGTCTAGGTATAGAAAGGTTTCGGGGGGATGTAGCCTGTTAACAGAGTGTTTTTGAAATATGCGTCGTTTGGGAATATGCAGCCGAATAATTCATATTTTTATTAATATCATTTATCATTTATCATTTATCATAGTAGCATTATACCTTAAATGTATTGTACCACGTGGACTACTAATTATAGTCGCAGACTCGTCAGCTTTTGTTATTACTGATAATATATTATCAGCATCTACATCTTTTTGTAATGCAATAATACATAGAAGAATAGGTGCAGAATGGGATCCACCAAAATTCCTTTTTTGCTGCAACACCTCCTCTCTCTTGTTTTTTCTAATTTGTGAAGATTGTAGCCTTCGGGCACGCTTCCCAAGATTTTTAGTGGCACGTTTCAATAAAACTTTTACTCCAACTTTTCCTATATTGGTTGCAAATTAGGAAATATAGAAAGCAGCAAAATATGGAAAAGCCATAATAATATAAATTGCAAAGAATTTTACCTTTAACCTCGCTACTTATTGATCCTTTACTACGATGTCTACCCGTTTTATGTGGTTTATTAACTTGCTTAAATGCACCAGGTCGATGTACTTCTTGTTTTGTTGTTCCCATTTTATTTGAAACTATATATTCTTGTAAACGAAATATCTTTATAATAAATCTAACTGTTTGCTACGCGTATGTCTCGACCGTCTCAGTTCAAAACCGGATATAAAGATGTGCCGAAACTTGGCAACAATATATTTCGGCGAAGCGAAATGCCTAATGAACCATCAATATCCCAACGGTCCTTTCGCCGAATGTTCGAAAAGGCGTGCGTAGCAACGGTCACGGACGGATAGTGGAGATAAGAGCTGCTTCTATGTGTTGCTTTACATCCTCTCATGCTCCAAGTTGCAATTCCTTCCATATTCTATAGATGGCGCCAGTCTCTTCATTTTAGAAATATAATAACAATTATTTTTAAATGTTTCATAGAAACTATTTTTGTTCTTGTGTTATTATGTATTAATACTTTAACTGACAATACAACCGATACTGTTACTCAGAAACAGTAAATTAAAAATATGTAAATTAACTCAAAACTTTGTTATGTTAACCGATTTTCAACATGTATATAACTAACATAAATCTACAAAATGTACTTTTTAAATTTTCATTACAGGCTCAGATAGAGTTGCAAAAAGTAACTCTTACTATTTTCTTCGCGATTCCGACCAACTGCAATTTTCCTAATATCTTTTTACACATTGTCTAGTAAACTGATCCTTCTAACTTGTCCAAAAAAATCAAATCGTTGGTCTAATTTTTAAAAAGTTACTCTGTTTTAAAGAGTATATATTTATTCGTGGTCGTATATATTTTTATTATCATGGTGTCAGCGCTGAAGTTACGATCAATCCAAAAACTTATAATATTATGCATTCACATGATCTTGAATACCAAAAATTCATAAATGTTTAGGGAGGCCGATGAAGGAAAATTTACTTCACAAGTGTTCGAAACTATGAACATATACTTCAATACGTTTCCGTGAGCGATTAACGTATGATTCTTGGCCGCCTGTATGACGTGACGATTAATATTACCACACGCAGTTTTATTTAATGCATTGTCTCATACTTTATAGTATTATACTAATATCATGATAAATTATTTCTTTAATCATGCTCCACAGAAAGAAGCCTAGAAGTTTAAGATCAGACGAACGCGCAGGCTATATCGAATGGCTGTACAAAGGCCGATACAACGCAATGTTGAGGAAACTTTTCTCCTATTGACAATTGGCACCATTTTTAATACTTGTTGAAATAAATTTTCCCTCATTGATCTTTCTATCGTAGCTTTTTCGTTATTCACAGTTATTATCAAACACTATAGGTGATCGATTGGTCTTAACTTCAGCTGTAACGCCATAATGATAAGAAGATATAGCTCCATTTAAAAAAATATCGATAATCTTGAAACCTATAAAAAATATGATTACTATCATATTTGCCCTTTTAAATCAGATAATTTCTTTTCTCTAATATATTTTTGTATTATCAATAGTGAGTGAGATATTGAAAGTGTTTAAGTTAGTTGGGCATATAGTTGGATGTATATGTTATTTACTACTAAAGAAGTACTTATTCATAAGAATGTATTAATTAAACATTTCACCTAACGGTATATGTAAGAATTACATTCCTTTATTACATATGCAGTGATATGCAATGTACAATATACAAAAGTTTACTTTTACATAAATTTTTTAAGAATTATTCTTGAATTGCCATTATAAGAAGTATATCAGCCATATCCCAAATATCATGAATCTTCATATCTATTAATTGCGATAATTTTGAAGCTATAACTCTTACTGAATTACAATCTATACACAAAAAGAATGCCCCACAAAGAACAATAGAAGCTCCCAAAGATAATATATTTGACATTAATATCATAAGACCCCTCTTTTCTTGTTGAATTTTTGCTCTGTGTTCGTGCAACAAACATTGCAAATGATAATATATTTCCTTCCTCTATAACCATATATATCTGCTTCATTAATCATGCTAATGTCATTTATAACATATCACTAATGTCTTACAAATATCTATTAATAAAATTCAAACCCGCAGATAAATTAGATCCAATAAATTTATAGTAAGTTCTTGCATATTTGGAGTATCCTTGAGTCCAGTTGCAGCTAAAAGAATTTCTACGCAATTTAACGGAGTGTAAAATGGCATTCTGAATCCAACAGTCTTAAATACCTTATATTCTGATAGAAAAATTACATCGGGTGTGTATTCAGATTTTTTGTCTATACATCGTAAGATACCAAGTATCTGTAGCATATAGAACATTAAGATACTATTATTGATAAATTCAAAATAAAATCATGTATATGTACTTGCGATATTCTTAACTTGTTGAAATGTGAATCCATTTTATTTGCTAATTGCAAACAAGACATGAGGTATAATTTTGATTGACTTGTCACTTTTTTACAAACTTGAGACCAAGAACTTTCTGTTTGATCAGCATTTCTATACACTTCCCAAAAATAGCTACACATAAATTTATCATATAAGTGAATAGCAATGTATCTAGTATCTGGCCCCAAATGGAGATATTCTGTTATTTTAAATATTGCATTGATGATTGAAATTGGTATAGCTGAAAGCAGTATTTAATGTGAATGAAAATTTTGCTGTTATTATATTCTATCAAAATAGGAACAAAGATATAAATAAAAATGAAATTAATATTAACAAAGGTATACAGTTTCAAATGCAATAATTACCTACAAATGGCATGTAAAATTCGTCTTCAGCTTTGATCAAACTTTCTTGTGCTTTAATGATTAATTGAAGTTCTTCTAGCCAATCATCAAGTAAAGGTTCTATATTAAATAGATAGTTGTTTCAAGAAGAAAGTTCATTATTTTTGTGTATTAAACATCTACATTTGTCTGTCAACACTCTTATTTATATGAAATGCTAATTACCAATATAAGAAATATCCAAGTCCATATTTTCTTTGAAAGATTCTTGCTTAACGCTATTATTATCAAATATTGTTTAATTACATCACACACAACAATGTTACCTTTCAAATAGTATACAAGATACTATTTAAAAGAAGCTAATTGGCTGGAGAATAAGTCACGTGATACATTTCGCGATATATCGAAATCATACATTCAAATTAAAATTAGAATTCATTTTACATAATATTAAAACAAGACGCGTATAAGGTAGGCATTTTAAATGCATGACAAAATTTTATTTATTATTATATATACATATATATACATTTTAATACTTTAATTAACAGATTTTATTCTATGTTCATGCTTTCATTTTGATGTTGTAACTCTGTTAACAACAAAGGTTCATATGTCCATTTTGGGAATACTCTTTTGTATAAATTCATTAAAATCGTGTCCTGCGACTTCAGTTGACCATTAAATACACATTTCATATGACCATGAGTACCTAGGAAAAAATAATGAGTTATTTTTTAATTAAATGCATCAATTAAATTAAGAAATAATTTATGATCCATCTACCCAATGGTTCTTTTATATGTCCTCTGCGACCATATTTCGTTCGTAGTTCAACTGGTTTAAACCAGTTTATATCTTCTCGATGAAAGAACATAAATCTTATAACTGCTGATCGTTTATGCACTTTGTACGTATGACCGCTAAGAACAACACGTTTTACAACTATTCTATCTGGATTCACAGATAATACACTTCCGGTTGCAATTAATTCCTACAAAAATATTGTAACCTTTAATGATATAAGAACAGAATCAACCTTTAACTTGCATATAATTATTGCCTCCTTACCAATGATTTATTCAGTTTTTCAACGTAACATAATACTGGGCATGGTGGAAAAGTAATTGGAGCGTACATGCTTGCTACGACAGTGTTCTCTGGACGAAAATACCGCTCATACTGAAAAATATTTCTATTCTTGGTAACAAGATATAAATAGAGTATATTAAAATCTCACAGAATATAATACATGCTTTATGTTTGTTTCCGTTTGTGTGTTGAATAAATATTGGGCACGCAATGAATCTCCTAAATCCACATTGAAATATCAATTTTGCTTTAGATTGGACTGTATGTTTGGACTCACCGGACTGTATGTTTGACCCGTATGTTTTAATGTCACATTTAAGACAGGCATTTTGTGCTCGTTCGGTAATAAACCAAATACAATTAATGGATGATTTCCCAATGAAGAAAATGCATCTACGCGTACATTTGCAACGTGAATTGTGATATACCAACCAGGCTAAAAATATTTGTATAAATTAGCATGAATAGATAATTAGTTTTTAGATAATCAAATGTTCATACCATAGCACCCTCTATTTCCCGCGATTCTTTAAATATTCGTTTTCGTGTTCTATCAAAATTTTCAAATTTATATATTCTAGCGTAATCAGTAGGAAGGTTTTCTTCCGGATCCCACGGACTTGTTCTGAATGATTCAAGTCCACGATATTTCTGAAACCTCTGTTTTGCTAACATATCTTGAGGTGTATCTACTTCGTCAGGAAATTTTGCGTCTAATTTTGCGTCTATATTTAAAAAATTGTGGTTAAAGATTTCAATAATACATATTCAATAATATAATATACGTATATTCGACAAACATACTCTTCAAGTTTTCCATTGCTTCTTTTTCTTCTGTCATATCGATATTCTCATCGTATCGTTCATCAGGAACTTCGGACACAGTAATTGTCTCGTATTCTTCCTCGTCTTCTGCGTCTGGTCCACTATCCGTTTCAGATTGTGCTTCATCAACAGACATCTCGTCTTCTGATTCATCGCTCGAGCACTCACTCAATTCCTCTACAAAATGCAAGCAAAGAATAATATATATCTCCAAATTTAATTTATGACTGAAAAACAAATACCTCCATCCTCATCAGGAATCCAAGCTGCTTGATATTCAGAAGTTCCTTTTGGAACTCTCTTTACAATTTTTTTCCTTTGTGCTTTGGCTTCGGCTAATTCCTCTTCTGTAGGCCAAGTTTGTTCAGCATCCATAGGGTCAAGTATATTTTCACTTTCGAGAGATTCCTAAAAAATTAAGAAAATTGATTAGTGCTTTTAAAGACTCAAAGTTTATTTATTTATTTCATGAAATTACTTGTTTCCCTCGATCTGCGCGTGCAAGAACCCGCGTGGATGGTTCATCGTCCATTGCATTACAATCTTTCTTCAACTTTTTCTCCACTGGATATGGATCACCAGGTACATCAATTTGAGAGATTTGAAAATCTCCCAATTCAGGTATATGAACTAAACCATTAACTGATAATGGTACGTTCTTGAGATACCCAGAGATCATTAGAGTTCCAAGCCCTGTGGAGTTCTAATTGAAATCAAATTTGGATATATACTTAATCTTTCAATTGGTAGGTAATTATTACATCAATACCTACTTCATTATATTTGAATTTCACTTCTTCTCCTAGCAAATGACCTCTTTTGTCTGTATATGATACAGCTCTTTGCTTTTGAGTACCAACATGTCGTAAAACATTAAAAGTATCAATGGTAGTTCTTAGTTTGAAAACTTCTTCCTCAGGAAGCGACTTACAAAGTTTGGATTGTACATGTCTCTCCGACTTCAGCGAAGTTGAGTATACGGTGAGAACGCGAAGAACAATACCAGTACGGCCCAGGCAAAACTGTCAGGTGTTTCTCGTATAATTAATAAACTCATTGTTAAATTAATCCACGGCAGTTCAAATGATGGCGGCAAGCAGAACGGACACGTGCACGTCGCTCCGTAGGCATAACCGAAATAGCTGGGTATATTAAAGAATTCGGGCGGAAAGTGCACGAAAGTGAAGTTTCTTGTGCTCCGGAATGAGTGGGATCACAAGAGATAGGTGAGCTCGCTGGTATAAAAGCGAGAGAAACGATTGAAAGTGCTGTGTGTGAAAAGTGAGGTTAGGAGCAGAGCGGGGGCCATCTTGGGTCGCGCGACCGAAGCGCCACCGTGCGGGCTACCTGGGTAAGCAAGGAGTGGTGGAGAGCGCCCCCGTGGAGGGCCAGTCAAAACTCCCCGCGTCGAACAGACACGAATCGCATACACGCGGAAGGATACAGTGGGATTATACGGCAACCGGCTACGTCGAAGGACATCCATCTCAAACATACATATATATATATATGTCGGGTTGGCGTTACGATTAGAGTTAGGGTTGAGGGCGTAAACGAATCCCTATTGACACTAGACGTGATCACTATGCAATAGAGGAGATATTTACTAGTGCAAACATGACCATGTTGGAATTGGACAAGTAATCGCGATAAATTGACACTCGAGAAGCTAATGACAATGATCCTAGGCTCAATAACGAATCCACGGTCAACGGGATGACGAACTCTACTCTTCTTTAGCGTCTAAGTTGTACTCAATGTTAATGCGTGGGGCAATCACTACGTATCCGAGAGTTACTTGAATCGTCGTCGAGATCGTACCGGAGAGTGTCTCTCCGTCGCGGTGATGCTGTCGAAGAAAACTATGATGGGTGTGCCTAAGGGCACGAGATCATCGGATTCGCGGAGAAAAGTCTTCGCTCGAAGGGTGAGGGAAATTGACGTTGCTGTTAATTGGTCAATTTCCATGTTGGTGGTTAGAGAAAGATATTAGCTGTCCTTGGGGAAAGTTGCTAGCGAGAAGCGTCGTTCGTGGAAGGATAGATTTCTCTTATCTTCCCGTAGTTGGGGCACGGGCCATTTGTCTATTTGAGAGACTTTGTGTAATTGAAATTTAATATTCGTAGCGGGTCCTCGCCCAGCTAAACATATACTGTGAAGATGCGTTGGCATCTGGCAATCGTCTTACCCGAAGGACAAAGTCTGCGTGTGGCGAGCCACGGGACAGAAATCGTTGAAATGTTTACCGTCGTGCCCCGTCCCAAGTATTTCTTTTAAGGAGAGCTATAGAATTACTTCATGCCTTTGTTAGACAAAACGTTCATCCCTTTGACCGCGGCTACGTTCGGCGACTGATTGTCGCCTCGAGCCCGAGCTCACTATCATAAATCTCAAATAAATACAGTCGGATCGAATGACAACAGTTTCTTAATACGGCTATGGTGAAATCTAAATTACAATACTAGGGGTCTTCCCAAAGTTCCAAAGGGAAGGTTCCGGTGTTCTTTCATCTCCGACATATATATATGTATATTAAGACACAAACACAATATGGACAGGTACTGTAAGTCAAGTAAACTTACGGCTCAGGGGGTTTCGGAGCTTCCAGGCCCCGTCGGGGATTCGAGTAGCGTCGCAGGCTCGACCCGACGGTCACCCAACGACTGGACGAACGGCGAGGGGAAGGTCGATCCCAGGGCCTCCCCTCGTTCGGTAAACACGACCGGGGACCAAGAAACACCCGCAGTTGTCACAGAGGAAGAGACGTGCAAGAAAAGCACTAGAAGATACCTCGAATTTGATGAAGACATCGCGGGAATCATCGAGGATGACGAGATGCCAATGCAGGCACTCAAGGATAAGACACCACCCACCGAAAAGGCGACCCGAATCGCCAAGGAAAAAATCATCAAAGGTGACAAGATCACCAGATATATGAGAAAGTCCCCAGTTGAGGGGAGCGCGTGCAAGACAACGAGAAGACTGGCCAGGAGCCAGCCGAGGGCAACGAGGGACGAAGCGGCCAGCACCTCGGAGCTAGACACACCGGCGGAAATGTCGGACAGCGGCAGCGAAGCGGCGGCACCAAGGGAATGTCTCAGGAGGAAGGCCATGGCGAACAGAGCAACGGCCGAGACCGAAGGCAACGACGAGGACATTATCGTCATTAAGATGAGCGAATGGAAGGCGATGACGGAAATCATCACAGAAGTCTTCCGCGAAATCCAATACATAGGTAGCAGACTCTACCTCATGAGCAAAAAGGATACCGACATCAAGAAAAGGAGGGACGCCATCAGTAAAAAAGCGATCAAGCTCCACTCGATGTTGGACGAGATGAGGCTCAAGAGGAACGCGAGGACAGTCGCTGCCACCAGGATGACCACCCCTCCGGGGAGGAGTGAGGAGAAGGAAGGAAAAAGGAAGGAGATATCGCCCGTCGAGGGGAAGGGCGACACCAAGAGAAAGAGACCAACGACCGTGGAGGCCTCCTACGCAGGATCCTGTGCCGGCAACAGCTCGGCAAAAGCGACTACGGAATGCACGGACAGCGATGTAAAGGAAGACTGGATCCCTGTCCGCGGAAGGAGAGGAAAAGGAACGGACACCCCGACGGTGGTCAGGAAGGCGAACGCAGGAAGAGCGGCATTGGACAAGCCAAAGAAGCCGGAGGGACCGAAGAGGATACTTAACAGACCCGAAGCCATCCTCGTCAAAGTAGGGCAGGACAAGGAGTGGATACAGGTCTACAAAGACTTGATGGGGGCAAGGGAGACCCTAAAAGAGAGCTGTGGGATTAGGAGGACCAGAACAGGTGACATCCTGATCGAGCTGAAAGCAGGTAGCAACGCCAAAAAGACCGCGGCCGATATGAACACGGCGCTAAGAGGCAAGGTGAGAGCGCAACCAATGCGCGACAAGACCTCCGTAGAGATCAGGGATATAGACCCGCTCGTAGGCAAGGAAGAACTAGCCAGGGAGATAGTAGTGCAACTGGGCGTAAGCGACACCACTGAGGTCGAAGTAAAGACCCTAAAAATGGCGCCGTGGGGCACCCAATCGGCAATAGTGACGATGCCGAAAGCCTATCTGGTCAAAGAGGGGGCAAGCCGGAAGATCAGAACCGGCTTGACGATAGCCTCCATAAAGGCACTACCCAATGTGGTAAAGTGCTTCAGATGTCACATGTTTGGGCATATCGCGAACAAGTGCACGGCGATAAGCCCTGGAAAGGAGATTTGCAGGAAGTGCGGAGCCAAGGACCACACGAGAGCTGCCTGCGTCAACGCACCCTGCTGCTCCATCTGCAGCAAGGAGAAAGGAGTGAAATTTGACCACGTAACCGGATCCCTGGCTTGTCCAGAATATAGAAGGCGGTTGAAAGCGAGTAAATGAGGATACTGCAGATAAACCTCAACAGATGCAAGCTGGCGCAGGACATGATGCACCAATGCGCGATCGAACTTAGGCCGGATGTAATAATAATTTCCGAGCCGAACAGGCAGCTACCGCACTGGTTTAATGACACCAAAGGAGACGCCTCGATATGGGTCACACTCCTCAATGGCAAGCTGCCTGATGAAACAACGGAGGTCAAGAGCGACGGGATAGTGGGCGTCCGCGTTGGCGACGTCTTCTGCTTCAGCGGATACTGTTCGCCCAACATAAATAAGCCAGCATACTGCAAATACATAGACACGCTGTCTGCTATGACGAAGAGCGTTGCTAGAAGACACGACAAGGTCGTCGTGGCCGGAGACTTCAACGCAAAGTCAACCTGTTGGGGAGGATCGACCACAGACAAGAGAGGGAGAGTCTTAATGGAGGCACTAAGCGCCCACCGGGTGTTTCCATTGAGGCTCAAGGAAAAGTACACCTTCTTCATGAACGGGAAGACGAGCTTCCCCGACATAATAAGCGTATCCAACAAGGTCAGCGAGATACACGCCGGAAGCGCGGTCTTGGACAAATACTCGGCCTCGGACCATCTATACGTGCTCCACAGGTTTAAGACGAGGAAGACCCGAACCGTATCGAAGTTCTACAGGTACGTGACCAAGGACATGTCGCCGGAGGAGTTCCTGAGCAGATTCGACGACACACTGAAGAAGGAGGACCTCAACGCGGCTATCAGAGAGGATGGGGCCGAGCCCTTGCAAAAGAGCATCGAAGGTACGTGCGAAGGGATGCTAAGGAAGTCGAACGGTGCGGCGAGCCGCAAGTACGCGAACTACTGGTGGAACCCGATGATCGCGGAACTGAGAGCGCAGGCGCACAAAGCGCTCAGGAAGGTGACGAGAGAAAGAAAGAAGAATGCCGGCAACACCGAGCCCCTCGTCAACGCCTACAAGGAGATCCGTAGGCAGTTAAAAAAGGAGATCGCCTGTAGCAAAAAAACAGCTTGGGCAGAATACTGCAAGATACTGGAGAGCGACCCTTGGGGCAAACCCTATCGCACGGTCATGAAGAAATGTAAAAGCAAGGGACCAACAAACGACATGCCGATCGACATGGTGAAGGCAGTCCTACAGAGGCTATTCACCTTGGGACACGGACCCCCCCATTATGAGGGCCGCGAAGAGGCAGAGACCGAAGAAGAAGGAGATATTAGCCTCAGCGTCGCCATCGGCGAAGGCGATGTCGTCGATGCCGCCGGAAGAATGAACACCAAGAAGGCTGCAGGAGTCGATGGCGTGCCGGGCGAGATCGCGAAGCTGGTAGCGAGTCGCAGGAGCGAGCTCGTGACAAGGGCGTTCCCAGGATCCCAGACTGCTGGAAGACGGCCAGAGTAATACTGCTAAGGAAACCGGGAAAGGATCCCAGTCTCCCCAACGCGTACCGGCCGATAAGCATACTCCCAACCATGAGCAAGATCTCGGAAAAATGCTTTAAGAGGATCATCGAGAGATGCTTCGGGACGGACCCATTCCATCGGAGGCAATATGGCTTCAGAAAGAAGAGGAGCACGGTAGATGCCATCACGCAGGTGATGAAGTTTGCCAACATCTGCAAACAGAAGAAGGTAATATGCGTGATGATCACCCTGGATATTAGCAATGCCTTCAATTCGCTCAGCTGGAAGAGCATATACGAGGAATTTGACAAGAGGAAGCTGCCATGGAAGGTCAAAAGGCTAATCGGCAGTTACCTATCCGGAAGGAGGATCATCGTGAGCAACCAGCACGGCACGGTGGAGCACGAGGTGGCGGCGGGAGTTCCGCAGGGATCCATCCTCGGACCATTCCTGTGGAACATGGTATACGACCGGTTGCTCGAGAGACTCGACAACATGCCAATGGTCAGAGCAACCGCCTTCGCGGATGATCTGGCCATCACATGTTCCGTCGGGAGGAACGAAGATGCCTCCGTCAAGGTCAACACGATGCTAAGGATCGCCAACGATTGGTGCACGAGTGTCGGGCTCACCCTGGCGATGGAAAAGACGGAGGTCATGCTCATCACAAGCTTGCGAGTGCCGAGAGTGGTGAAACTCAGGTTGGGCTCCTCGGACATCGAAACGGTCAATCGCATCAGGTATCTCGGAGTCGTCATCGACTCCAGACGGAGGTTCGGTGCGCATATCGAGATGGTGTGTAACAGAGCCGACAAGTTAATAGGAGCCCTTAGGCGAATTCTACCCAACATCAACGGGCCGCCCAGCTTGGCTCGTAGGCTCTACTACAATGTGTGGGAGTCCATCGTAACTTACGGAGCACCGGTGTGGGCTAGAGCAGCGAATACCGACAAGAACAGGAAAAAGCTGAAACGAGCACAACGAACGGCCCTGTGCATAACAACGACGGCATACTGTACCGTCTCCCACGCGGCACTTTGCGTGTTGATCGGGAATCCCCCGATTTACATAAAGATAAAGATGCTCGGAGATACCTACGAGAGGAACAAGATCCATGGGTCCAGGATTGGCACGGATGACGGCTCCAAGCTGAAGGAGGAACTGAAGGCGATTCGCAAGAAGGCCCAAGAGGACTGGCAGAAGGAGTGGAACAACTACAAAAAAGAAAATATCACAAAGAAGCTAATACCGAGTGCGCTGCTATTTACCAAAAAGAAGACGGACATCGATCACCACACCATGCAGCTGCTAACTGGGCATGGGAGCTTCGGTGTCTATAGGAAAAGGATTGGCAGGGACAGCGACAGCAACTGTCTCGACTGTGGAGACCCGAACGACGATGCAGAGCACGCCTTCTTCGCGTGCCCGAAGTGGACGGACAGAAGGATCGAGCTGGAGAACGCTCTGGGAGGGAAGATAGACGTGGGCAATCTGATCGCCACGGTGACCGCCAAGGACGAGAGCTGGAATAAATTCAGGCAATTCTGCAAGACCGTCATGTGCCACAGGAGGGTGACAGCGAGGGCCTGGGAAGAGGCAAGGAGGAGAACGAGCGTAACAACAACTACGCGGAGCAATGAGGGCAAGAACATGGAACAACGAAAAACCGCAGAAGGAGACCAGCCCAGTATTCTGAACTGGCTCAGAGGACGACATGAGCAGTAACTGCCCGAAGAAGTAGATACAACGGGGCACGAAAGGACAATCCTGATGACTGCCGACAGGTTTTACCGGGGTTGTCTGCCCGCTAAGCGGAGGAAGAAGGAGGAGGGGTTTTTAGTGGGTATGGCAACGACATCCGACCGACTCCCACATAACCCAGTGATGCGGGTCACTGGGCATGCGTAATAGCATTTTCCCCTCCCCACGCAAAAAAAAAAAAAATTAATCCACGGAGTATTTCTTTAGCACCCTACACCTCCTACCACGTCACTATAGATGGAATTCCTGCAGCCGAAGTGGCAGATACGTTCTAAAAACGATTTATTTGTTGTTTCGGCTCCCCGGGAGCGATTTTAACAAATCAAGGAACGAATTTTACATCTTCGTTAATGAAGAAGGTAGCAAACAGATTTCGAATAAAATAGCACACTACAGCAGTATACCACCCTCAGAGCAATGGATCGATTGAAAGACCGCACCACGTATTAGTCGGATACCTCAAATTATATGCAGTGAAAGCAAGGAATTAGAATGGGTGGTAGCCATGTATCCATGATCTCCTAGTAGCCATGATCTCCTACAACACTTCTGTACACGAAGGAACGAAGCTTTCTCCTAATAAATTAATTTTTTAATGTCTGGCCAAGCCAGAGAACCATCCGATAAAATAATAATCGAAGAAAATATGGAACCGACCTATATAGATTTTTAAGGGATCTACTTGACAAGATCAACACGACACAATTCGCAGCAAAGGAAAATCTAATGTAGCGGCTAATGGCCATAATGAACGTCCCAGTTTGCTGGTGAGTGCCGAAGTGTGCAGACGTGTGTCCAGTGCCCTGTGAAGTTCACAAAACAACACGTGACGCCCATCTGTCGAAAGCGAATCCAACAAATTTAGCCAAGTGTTCACACAGCCTCTCGACTAGTTTTTTCATATTGAATTAACTAGATCGACGATGGCCCAATCATCCCAAACGGACTCTACGGAGCCCAGTTACAACAATGCCGCTCTTCCTCCCCCGTGGCAAAGGGGCATTGCACCCCTCTTTGCAAACGACCCTCATACGAAAAAACGCAAACTCGAAGCTAGCAGGACTAATGTGAGCAAGAGACAAACCAACCCGCCAGCCAGCCAAGTGACCACCCACAACAAGTTCGCGATACTGGAGGCTGATAACGCTATGGACACAACCGCAGCGGTAAATACACAACATACACAAAAAAAACCCCTCCCTCGCCAATCTTCATTGACGATGTCATTGACATTCAATCAATGACAAAGACAATTCAAAAAGAAATCAGCAAGGAGGAATATAAATTGAAAATCAGCAACAACAGTGAAAAAATTCTGCCGACCAACCCAGACGCATACAGAAAATTAACGAAGTTGTTAAAAACCCCGAATGCCAACTTCCACACATACCAGCTCAAGCAAGAAAGACCTTTCCGTATGGTGCTACGCAACATCCACCACTCAGCCGATCTAGACGAACTAAAGTTCGAATTGTTAAAGCACGGCCACGAAGTAATTAACATCAGCAACATTAGGCATATAATCACGAAAAACTCGCTATCCTTATTCTTTATTGATATAAAACAAAAACTAAATAATAAAGAAATTTATAACCTCAATCGTCTGATGAACTCAATAGTAAAGATCGAACCGCCTTTTATCTCTAAAGAAAGAGATAGTGCAATGCAAAAGGTGCCAGAGGTACGGCCACACGCAGAAATACTGCAACCATAATTTCCGGTGCGTAAAATGTGCAAGTAGTCACCCCACTGACCAATGCACTAAATCCCCAGAAACCCCCGCGAAGTGTATCCACTGTCAAGGAAAGCATCCTGCGAACTATAAAGGATGCTTAGCCTATAAAACACTACACAATAATAAGTACCCAAAACTGAGACCCAAGGAGATAACCAAACAAGAATCTAGATCACAAAAATTCACCACACCATCAATGTCCTATGCCCAGGTAGCACAAGGAAACATAAACAATTCGAAAACCCACAGTGGACACTCAGAAAATAGTGTTTCCACCCCACAAAACACAGACAACTTCACCAGACTCGAAAAGCTAATCAAGAAGCAAACAGAGCAAATTAACAACTTGCTGTCATTACTTACACTCTTCATGGACAAATTAATACGCACAGAAGCAAAATAAAACCAATGCGTATAGCTCTGTGGAACGCCAACGGTCTAGCTCAGCACAAATTTGAACTAGAACTATTCTTAAAACAACAGCAAATCGACGTAATGCTCATATCTGAAACCCACTTCACCGACAAAAACTACCTCAAAATACACAGCTACAACTTCTACCACACCCGACACCTCAGTAGAAAGGCACACGACGGCACCGGAATCATCATCAAATCCAGCATTAAGCATTACGAGCTTCCATCATCCCAGAAAGACTACCTTCAAGCCACAAGCGTAGCAATAGAAGACCGCCATGGTACAATCACCATCTTAGCAGTATACTGCCCTCCCAGACACTCGATTGCTAAAGAGAACTTCGACAGCCTCTTTGATACCCTAGGCAATAGATTCATAGATGGAAGAGACTATAACGCCAAACATACCCAATGGGGCAGCAGACTTGTCACAGCAAGAGGCAAAAACCTCTTGAAAAGCATAACCACCAACAATCTCAACTACCTCACCCATATGAACCCACATACTGGCCCACTGACACTAACAGAATCCCCGATTTACTCGACTTCTTCATAACCAAAAATATCTCGCCTAGATATGTCCAAATCAACTCCTCGACTGAACTCTCTTCCGACCACTCCCCCGTAATAGCAACAGTCGGTTCAGCATTAATCGAGAACCCACCTAATGGTGGCTACTATACAAACTTAAAAAGATCCTACCCCACCCATACTACTCCATCTTAAAATCCTACCTAACCAACAGACAATTCATAGTTAAATGCCTAGACGCCACTTCCGCAACATTCCCAATAGAATCCGGCATACCCCAAGGTAGTGTCCTCGGACCCCTACTGTTCTCCATCTACACTGCCGACTTACCTATATCAAACGAGGTAACAATAGCAACATTTGCCGACGACACAGCGCTATTAGCGTCCCACGTCAACCCGATAATAGCCTCATCCACTCTCCAGCGAGATCTCGACTCAATGGAAAAGTGGTTCCATAAATGGGGCTTCAAAATTAATGAAAAAAAATCCACACATGTAACCTTCACGCTGCGAAAACAAACCTGCCCACAGGTCTCCATTAACGATATAACAGTTCCTAACAAAGACACAGTCAGATACCTGGGCATGACTCTGGACAGGAGATTAACCTGGAAACAACATATCCTAGACAAATCTAAACAACTCAGGGACAAACTCAAAAAATTTTATTGGCTCATTGGCCGTCGCTCCAACCTAAGCACGCAGAACAAAATTACGCTCTATAAGACCGTAATAAAACCTGTCTGGACCTACGGAATCCAACTATGGGGAACAGCAAGTAATTCCGACATTGAAATACTCCAACGCTTCCAATCGAAAACGCTAAGATCCCTAATAAATGCACCCTGGTATGTTACAAACGAAACAATTCACCGCGACCTCAAGATACCTACAGTCAAAGATGAAATACACAAGTCCAGAAGCAGATATAACACAAGAGTCAACTACCACCACAACCCATTAGTCACCCAATTACGAGACACGACGGACCGGATCCGCAGAAAGAAAAAAAAATACCATTTAGATTAAATGCTTAGATCCTACTAGAACCAACAATATAAAACTATTATAAGCCATGTCATTGTATCACGCCAAATGAAGTTACTGAAAATTCTCAACGAGAATTGATTGTAAATATTCTAATAAATAAATAAAAAAAGATTCGGATACAGTAAATACACCAAAAGCACATGAAAAATCTACTCTTGAATTTTTATATGACCAGATCACCCATAACAATTATGCTTACATTCAAACTGAAACATATATAATCGAGCCACAATTACGCTTCAATTTAAATCCATTTAAAATATAAGTTGTAACAAAATATTATAACAAAAAGAAAAGAAACCGTTTACTTCCATTAAATGTTAATACTTTAATTTTCTTATCTCAAAACATAAAATTAATAAATAGAATTTTATTAACCAAAACCATAATGTTTATTTTATTTTATTTTATTTTCGCCTGCAGCACAGTAAATTAAGTCTCACGAATAATTTACATATCTAAATATTCTGATATTTAATTATGAACATAGAACATGGGGCATGAGTTAATACACGCGGAATTATAGTGAACCTCAGTGCACGGATGCACGTATAGATATTATGATCCGGGTAGCCCTGTATTTCAATACACGTGCACCCGTGTATTAAAATGTACTGAATTAAAATATGGATATATTAACTGCACGTGTACATGTATATTTTAGGTACACAAGAAATCGATATCGTTAGTTTATACCAGCCGAACGACCAAGGAATTTGGATCACGTGCAATTTTTTATATTTTACTTACTTTTATTAATATTTTTTATTATAATTTGTTTCTATCTTTTACCATTACTAAAGTAAGTATTTTTATTAAGTTATCTAATAAATTTAATTTCCCTTTACAAATTAAAATTATAATTAATCTTTTATTAGAATTTCTCGCACGAAAGTTAGAAAAACTGATAGAGGCACGAAAAATACATCAATAGATAAAACTGCTTATGATGACATCATGCAGGAAGGTAAAATACATAATAAGAACTGCCGAAGTATATTGCAAGCTTCGTTCAAAAGAAATAAGGATATTCGCATATGAGCTTACGCAGAAATATAAATCTGCTGTGCCATTATACCAGTGAGAAAAAAGCAAAATGGTCAGTAAAGATTGGTTCTCTAACTATATGAGAAGACACTCAACAATTGTTGTGTATTCGACGTCCAAAGCCCAGACTATCTCGTGTCACTAGCTTCAATGAAATAAACGTTGATGCATTTGAGAATTTAAAAAAGGTTCTTGATGATTTCCAAATTCGAAGCGAAAAGTATTTATAATGTCCATAAAACTGGCATCACCTTAGTAGAAAAGCCAAACAAGGTGTTTGCGAAGAAAGGAACAAAGCAAGTTGGGGCATTAACATGTGTTGAGCGGGAAGCTTGGTCACTCTAACTTGTGCCATTGCTGCCATCGGTAATTTCATACCGCAATTTCATAACAACACGATTTATATATTTGCAATAATTGTGAAACGGAATAATTTATAAGCAAATAAAAGCACCGGGACAGGGGATGATTGTAATACTTTCTCCGGTTCCTATTTTATATTAATAACTTCTTCTTCTTATCTTGAAGATAGTTACAATTACGATGACTTATTTATAAAAAAGATATCGAGATAAAATGATATTTATAAAAAGGTATCGAGATAAAATGATGTTTCAAGGTTTAGTTGCAACATGTAACAATCTGAAATCGAAAATGAAATGATGACCAGGTTAGCGATGTTAGAAACACAATTTACTGATGCTCTTAAGAAAATTAATATTAAAGATGTTATTCATATGTTGGCACCTGTATTTGAAAAAATTGCGGCGTCGACATATTTAAAATCATGGAAGAAATTATGACCCGATGCTCAAAAATTCACCCAGTAAAACGATTGCTCAATGATTTCAATCATTTACTCGGATGCAAAAATTTAGTACACGATGTCGTTGAATGGCTTATAAATGATAACATTTTAGAGAATGAAATATTACATGATGAAATTATCGAGACTATTAGACAAGCAGAATTGATGAACAATGAAGAATTAAATAATTCAAAAGCTTTGAATGAAGAAGGATTGAGTTGTGAACGAAGATATGAGTCATGCAGAAAGAAAGATTGCACTTGAAACTGCAATGAAATACATTGAACAGCAAGAGAATTCATCTGTAATTGATATCTTATTTTTTTAAAAGTGATATTATATTGCATTAGTAAACGAAATTATATCAAATAAGTAAAAAAGATTATCGATTTTTCTGTACAAAATAATATTTAATAAACATTGTTCATATATACGTATGTATATACTGGATAAGTGCAATAAACATTATTTTATACGTTATGATTATATATTTTTGTTTGGTAACTACCTAGAAATGATAACTAATAAAGGTCCGGTTCGCGGACCACGCAGCCGGTTTACTGTATTGTTTCTTGCGAAAATCTTTAAAATGGTGGAGAAAATTATTTTTTTGAGGATTTGAGATGTGTGTGATTAATTCATACGTATTGTATCGAATATTAGAAAAAACAAACAATGAACCACCTATGACTTATTACAAATTTATCAAGCTCCTGATCGATCATTTCAAACGTGACTTTCGAAGACCACAAATACAGCCTTCATAATCATTATCGAAAAACAGATTAAACAATGAACTTCACATTCTTGATGTTGAAGGAAAAAACAGGACTGCATTGTCTACTCACTTAGAGAAATACCAAGTGGTAGACGCTAAGCAAATTACTTTTATTCAACGTATATCAAGGAGCTTGCGATGCATATCGGTATACCTTACTACTCGTTGAAAAAATGTAAGATACAAAATTGTAATTTTTTTGTTATAAATATGTTTCTTAATATCTAATAAACCAGACATGAGAATAAATTACTAGATTCTGAAGTTAAACTATTTGAATATGACACGATTCCTGTTCACACACTTTTCTGGAAGGACATCGGTGAGTTACTGGCAGATAAGCCGCGAAATGGCTCCGAGTGCAAAGGGTTAATAGAAAATAATAAAAACGTATCCATTTTTTAAATAACAATTAATTGTCATTCGTTAATACTTATTTTAACAATAATGAATAATGAAAACAGCTAATGTCAATTTTATTATTGTGTTTGCATAATCCTATATATAGTCATAGAAACATCTAAAAGAAGAAATGTGTGAATTTTGAGCTTTGGGGGTCGTGAATTCATTAAAAAAAAAAAGAAAATGTTTTTAAATTGAAATTGTGAAATTTAATTTTGGTCACGAATTAACGCTTTGCAACAGTCAATACGACTTACGATATACGCGCCAGCGAAGCTATTTTCGAGGAGCTGTCTTTTTTATCCGTTGCTGCAATTAGAAACATATCCATGTTTATTTTCTTGCGAAGTTTTCGTGTTAACCTCAACAGCATTTACAAAAATCCCGATTTTCTGTAGGGCTCAATTGACAAACGGCTAGCGACCCCCTGAGTCACACAAACTTTGGCTTAGCATGAGATAACTTCGTGAGCGATTTCTCAGAAGTATAGGAAAGTATAATTGTTCTTCACCTCACCACTTAATCCTCCTTACCTCCATGTACTGATCGTCATGCTACTATTTCTGTATGTCAATTGTCAGTTTATAAACTTGTTACGTTTAACGATCAAAATAATAGCATAAAAAGAATAAACAATAAATACACAGCTAGTATTAGTTATAAGTTAAAGTATATGCATCACGTCTTTAAGAAAAATTATAATTTAGTTATCAAAAACTTCATTCCAATGTGCTTGCGTAGAGAACAGCATTATCTGTCATACATTGCGGTACTGTATCGTTTAAGCATAATTCGCGTCAAACTCAGCCATACAGAGAAACAGCCCCGTGCAAAATTCAGCCATACCTAAGAGGTTAATAATTTACTTTAATAATTAATAATACAATTGAGTGTGATATATTTTAAAGCACGGTATGACACATAGACCTACGTTACAATCTTCACACTCATAGCGCGATCTTCGTCTTACATCATTCTTCGAACATACGATACAGTTTCGTAACGCTTTTTTAGATCTTGTGGACCTACAGTACGATGGAAAATGTCTCCCACTTAGTCTGAAGGGATGATCAGCGATAGATTTGTTAGAGCTAACGTTATTCGTATAACCGAATTTTTCGAAAATTTCTTTAAGTAATCTAAGGTGAAACGCTCGCATTGTTACTTTTTCTTTTTCTTGAAGCTTATATAAACAATACGCGTTCCAGATTGCCACATCAAGCAGATGGAAAAAGTATATTTTATACCATTTGACACTTTTTCGGACTGATTGTACACTCGATATAACTTTGTCCCTATTGTTGACTACACCCATATTGGCAGTGTAATCAACAATACAAGACGGTTTTTGAATAATTTCTCCGGTCCGATAGTTTATTTTTTTAGTATTTATATAATCCGCGGAGTGGGAAGTTGACAACATATATACCTCCCGTTTGTCTTGCCACTTGAGAGCGAGCATATTAGGCGATGATCGGAAGCATATTTCACCTTTGTCTAGTTTTTCCTTCATTACAGGCATTTTTCTTCTTCGCGACTTTACAGTGCCGCACGCGTTAGTTTTATTATCATGTAAATAACTGAATAAGGTCGGGCTGGTATACCAGTTGTCAACAAACAATGTGTGCCCCTTACCTAAATATGAATTCAATAATGTGAGTACAACCTCAGCCGATTTTCCTAGATATTTTTCGTTCATTTTTGTTATTTCGGAATCGCTGCCCGCATATACAACAAAATTTAGTACGAATCCCGTTTTGCAGTCGCACAATACAAAAGACTTGATATCAAACCTATTCCGTTTGGACGGGATAAACTGCTGGAATGATAACCGTCCCTTTAGCAATAAACTTTCATCCACGCATAAATGGCGGAATGGAATAAAGCAATTTTGAAAAGAACGACGGAGCTTATTACAAAATTCTCTAATTTTTATCAGTCTATCGGAATTAACTAACTCAATTTTACTGAAGTAAAGAATGCGTAATAGAAAAACGTATCTATCTCTATTCATAATTTTGCCAAAAACATCGGTTCGCAAAAATTTATCCTTTGTCCAATATTCAGAAAAATGTAATTTCTTTACTCGCGACATTAGTAAACGAATTACAAAGAAATTGTATATTTCACTCAATGTTGTTTCTCTTTCGTGAGGTTTTAGAAAAGAGCGCTTAAAATTGTCCATCTTGAATTTGCGGTATTCATTCGTTTTTTCTGCAATAAATGACACTAATTCTTCAGAGAAAAATAGTTGGAAATAATCGATCGGAGTTGCAGATCGATTAAGCTGGATTGTCATGCCAGAATTGTGGGAATCAAATTTATGCATTTGGGGTTTCAAATTTTCATATGACCAGATTATTTTTCCACGTGTCGTCTCTCCGTGAACATCGGAATCTTCTGATTCGGACAAACTTAGTGTTCTCAATTTTTTTCCATTCTTCCTATCACGTTTGTTTTTGGTTAAGTCATTTTCGACTTCCGAGTCTGTTTCTGAATTGTAGCAAATTGCTCTTCGTTTCCTATTTTGAAGTGACATTTTGAGGTTGAAAATTCTAAAAAATTATTTGGATATGAATAGGCATGTCAAAAAGAGCACCTAATAATGGTATATTTATTTTAACAAAAAACAATAATTGATACCTCACACTGACATATCAAAAGAAAAGACTATATATTACATCTGTATATTGTTAACATTGCCAGAAAACGTTGTGAGAGCAAAAGAAGTGTGAAGCAATACAAATGAAACAGATCATTTAGTTCAAACGGTGAATGAGTCAATACAACAGGCCACTATAGTGGCGCTTCTTACCTAAGAGGTTAAAAATAAACGAAGGTATATTTGATCATTATACATTTTAGATACTTCCTGAATGTGGTATTTTTAATACATACCATGAAAAGATAAATAAAGAAATGACCAGTAAATGCTAGGGTTGTGATGAAGAATTGAATGATGCACAGTATGCTCTTGAAAACCATGCAGAAAAAATGCTGATTCCTAAAAATCCCATTGATATAGCCGCTGAGAGTGAAGAGCTCTGAAAACATTTTAATGAACTCTGTAAGACGATTATGAAGAATAGACATGAGAAAGGAAAAGAACATGAACTCTCAAGAAGAAGCAAACGCAGCAAACATGTATAGAATATTCCTTAATAAAAGTCCTTAATTTTATAGCTACCAGACACTAGCACACAATGTGGAAACAATAGTACTATACTCACTACAGAAACTATTTTACCTTCGATGGAACTTTGTACTTCATGGAACATTAAGAGTCCATATAACCTCGATGCTCGTCGTAGTAGATAGATGATCCGCCATTTCATGTATAACACTGGATAACTTCCAAGAACAGGATGATTCCAGTATGGAATAAATACAATTTTAGTATATTAACGAAGAAATTTTAATATTAATGTTAATATAAATTAAAAAATAGTAACACACCGATGCGATGTTAGACTGCTAACGGAGATAAGACGTGGTAATATTCCTTTGTTGTCAATACTGTCGATGAAACGTGAGACACAGTTATTCCACAGTTACTCACTGCATGATGAACCTGCACAGGTATACACTAATTATATTGCTAGAAGAAAGAAATATCATAAAAGAAACTGTCAACCACGTGCCGAATAAACGATTAAGCTATTAAGTTAAGCATTGCAACACTATGTAGTTATGTATTACGGTAAACGCACAAAAGGCGAATCCACTACTTTGTTAAAAAATTTACTTTATTTTAACTATATAATTAAATGATTATATTAACACTTGAACACATTAGTACACGTGTTGACAGTTGCGGCTATATTACACAGAACTAGCAGCGCTTGAATGAGATGTAGCAGGTTGTCGAACTATGATACCGTACGGTCGATAAGGTAGTTGAGAGCAGGACTTATTACATTAAATAAAATTTATTAACAAATTATAGTGTCAAAAGGGACAAGAATCCACTATGTAATATACAAATACAATAGTACAAATTAAAATAAAAAAACTACACTATAGTACGCCCTAAATATTAATTAAAAAAACCCGTTAATTAATTGATTATTTGCAATATAATCAAGATTTTCATATTTTATGAACACCAGAAGTATGATTTATGATTCTAAATCCTACAAACAATAACATCGAGATGATAAGAATATAAGAATAAAAATATTTCGAAGCATACACAAATTCACAACCTAACTTCTTACGTGAATGAGTTCTATAAAATATGAAAATAAGCAAGGGGGGAAATTAGAACTCACTGATATACATTCAATTGGTGCAAATTAAAAGCACTCGTAATATAAATAACTGTAACCATCCACGCATACAGGAGTTTTAATCTCTATCAATCAAAGAACGCACTATCATAAAGCGTTTTTTACACTACTTACAAAGCAATAATACACGATGCCTATGCATGAGATAAGCTCAAATCATAAAATAATAATTTACTATATAGGACAATAATATTACTGATAAACACATTGATATTTCACATGTAGAGTAAGAGGTTCAAACGTAATCAATACTAAATGCACCGTAAAAATACACTGAGCGGCACGACAAACATAACGATCCCACTTAGTGACATAACAAATAGTTAATAATACTAAGACTCTGGAATTTTAGTGAAATAATACAATATTTCGATTGAACTTGAAGCACTTGTTGACACTTGGGACAGAAGGCGGCCATCTTGATACGACTGTACCAGGTGGCCAATTAATACTTAACACAAGAAAATTATAAATTATTATATCATTCTATGTAAAATATGTCAGTAACATGAAGAAGAAACTATCTCAATGAAATTATGTTGTATATACTAACAACAAATAATCAAGGCATACATAATATGAGAACTAATAAATATGAATACATATGCATGACAAATAAAGTACAATAATATATGTATATATGATATATATTTGTTTAATGAATGATTTATTATACTTACAAGTATTCTGTTGTATTATATATCTATGTACTTATCTTATTTATTTTTTATGTACTTTCAGTACGTGATAGGATAGGATAAATGAACTGAATTTAGTAAAGCCTATCAAATTTATTCATTATTCTAGTTAGGTTTGGTACGCGGTGCATATACCTGAGCAACACCTGATACGGAGTTCATAGAATTCATACATAAGCAAAAGAGTAGCAATGAAATAAATAAACATTAATATTGAATAAAATTATTAATAGGTTTTTATGCCTGCTTTAAAAGTACTGAATATTACACTAGCTACATATTTACTCTTTCACATTTTATTTTATTTGATTTATTTTATAACTCATTCTATTCTATAGAACATATATTATTAACATTATATATTACAACAACTACAATAAATATATCTATGTATATTTAGGTACATTTGTGTTTACATATTAGTGTAGATTAATTAACTGACTTTATCTAATCTTGACTAATCTGCATTTCCTATTCTTCAACATTCTTTTGCATGTAATTTGACTCGTAAAGCATGCAAGAAAATGATAAAGTAATAACAATTAATTTAAATCACACAAGAACAGAGAACAAGTGTATAAAGAGTACATAACTCACCACCACATATACAACATATAAATTCATATGCATACAACAATATAACAAATAGTTAACAGACTTGAACGATAGATAATAACGAAATATAAAAGTATTCTATAAAAGGATGAAGACAACGAGGACGAGAACAAATAGTAGATGGAATATTAAGGAAAGAAACTCCGAAATGAGTAGGATATAACAGAAGGCATATTGACATACTTGCATGTTATTGACTTGCCCGGAAAGTTCGTTCCGATTTACATTTCGATTCGATATACATTTTGTTGCACAACTTCTCGTAACGTAATCTTTCACGTAACTTGAATATTCCATCCTTCCAGAACCTTTTAGTTTTTTCGGCAAAAAACTTTTCAATATGTTGACCAAACTCCTTACTCCAAACTTTCACGTCGACCAAATTCCTTAAAAATCAGAACGAACTTTTACTCATGTAATATATGTAAAGGTACAAATTCAAAGAGTCAACCCTGAAGTAATGCCTATGAAAGCTTCGGCTGTTGCCTCCGGGCTCAAAGACGGTACATGCGGGCCCGCCGCTAGTGTAACCCCAAACTCTTTTACCCTGACATCACCTTAGGCGACCACTTCTAAATATTCTCCGGACAGTTGATACCTCTACTCTAAATATTCTCAGGACCGATACTTGAACATTGTAAGTGGTAGCCAAGGGTCTTGGACTCTTGAGAAATAAAGTTTTTTTGTATCATCAAGAGAGTTTCTTTTTTTTACGTGACATTTTGGCGATCCTGCCAGGGTACATCAACGTTGGGTAAAACAAGACTACGGTTTTGGCCTACGGGACATCCGACCAAAGGTGTATCAAGCAACCTGGACTACGAAAAACGATTTTATTAGTAAGTAGAACCATTTCCTCTAAAAGGATCGATCGACTGTATTCGATAACGTCAGACTCCGACGATCTATTACTCTGAAATGGACAAAAGAGACGATAAGAAAATTACACCTGTCGCTTCGACTAGCGGTGATACAAACCTACGGGCAATTTTGGATATGATGCAGCGCCAGCACGAAGAACATAAGGCAGCTGTAAGTGATTTGTATAAACTAATCCGTGATGAAAGCACTCAACGAATTAAAGAAATAGAACTAATAGGGAAGACTGTGGCCGAACTCAAGTTAGGAGTACAATCCTCCGTAGATACGTCTGAATTCAATTATAACAGACGATACTAGTTCTGCCAGCAGAAGCACTACCCGGGACACCCGTATAGTGAAATCTCCGGAAGAACGCGTACGGATCGAAGAAACTGCAGAAACCTCCGACCCAGCGAACTCCAAGGACGAAGAAGAAGAATTAGCCTCGTACGAACGACATATGTTCGACGCGAAAACCAGCATCGAGTTCATCCCAGTCCTCGACGGTTAAGATGGCATTGAAGTGGAGGGATTCATCAAGCAAGTAAACGAAGATAGATCGGAATGTAAAGAAAAGCGTGCTTTATTGAAATTAATTCTAACCAAACGTATTGTCGGCGAAGCCGAAAGAAGCATTAGACATTCGGTTATCGAGACATATGGCGCCTTATTCGAAAATCTGAGGAAGTTCGTATCGATTAACATAACTTCAAACTGTGCACGCGATAAACTACAAAGAACTCGTCAAAGTTTTAACGAATCAGTACACGGATACGTCAAAAGATTCCGACATAGTCTCAATGAACTTATATACGCAATGCAACACGAAATCCGCGATCCTATTCAACGAACAGTCGCGATAGACTTAGAAAACGAACGCGCAGCTAAAACGTTCATATTAAACTTAAAACCCGAGATAGAAATCAGAACATCAAGCACGAAACCGCGCACCTTACAAGAAGCACAAGGTGCCGCGTTCGAAGCAGAACTATTAATCGGAGAAATTGAGCGAAACCGCGGAAATCAGCGCAGCCAGCAAATAAGAGCTCACTCATTCACCCGAGGGAATGTATCGTCACAACGCAACCCCCCACTTAGGAGCGGTCCGATGACTACGCTCAATCGCCTGCCGACAAGCACTCAAATAAACAACGGTAAGGGTATCCCTGAAAACAGATTTAACCAGTTAGAAGAAAAACTAATACAAGAAGGAGGGAAAATGAAGTGTTTTAAGTGCAACCAAATAGGACATACCGCAAATTACTGCCGAAATTTTCAACCGGCCAGCCAGCGAAATCTTCCGCCACCGCGCAGCTACAATATAAATATGAAGAATGCGGGACGAGAAGAGGAAACAGCACTACCAGAACCTCGAGAGACGTCATACGAGTACACGCAACAACAGGGAAACTTCTATCCATTGGAGTTCGACCAGGAACAGAAATCAAACGATATTTAATTGATACCGGTGCAGGAATAAATTTAGTTAAAAGATCAAGTGCCACATTTAAACCTAAAAAGACAGTAGCTAAAACATTTTACATGGGCAATGACAAATACCAAACTGACGAAACAGTAGACTTTCAATTCTTTAACATCATGAACACATTTCACGTTGTGCCAGACGATTTTCCTTTAATAGAAGACGGAATAATTGGCTTACCTATGCTCTCTAACTACTCATATCAAATTAACAACGAATCAATACAATTAAACGGGAACGAAATATTTTTTCAGGCGCCGAAAACCATTCTCCCAGGGCAAACCAAAATCGAAACAATTTATCTGGATAAAGTTCCGACGAGAGTATGTTTCTGCAATACTGGTGAGCAACCAACTATAATCACTAATGATCTTTCTTATGAACACGATCTCGATAAAATTGCTAAAATGAAACAAATAATTAGACTAGACCATATTGAAGACAAACTTCGTATGCCTATCGAAAAGATCCTCCTACATTACATAGACGTATTTGACCTAGAATCCGATACCCTACCTTGTACCAACCTAACAAAACACAGTATCACCCTACGCGAAAACAAAATCGTCAATACCAAATTGTACCGACCTCCCGAAACTCATAAAGCAGAAATTGAAAAACAAATGAAAAAAATGTTAGATAAAAATATCATTGAAGAATCAGATTCTCCTTACAACAGTCCAGTATGGGTAGTACCCAAGAAATCAGACGCATCAGGCAAACAGAAATGGCGTATAGTTATCGACTTTCGAAAATTAAATGAACTTACCGATCAAGACGCCTACCCACTACCGACAATCGACGACATTTTATCACAATTAGGCAACGCCAAATTCTTCTCTGCTCTAGATTTATCTTCAGGATTCCATCAAATACCTATGGACCCCGACTCAAAGAAATATACAGCCTTTAGCACACCTCGGGGACACTTTCACTATAATCGCATGCCATTCGGTTTAAAAAACGCCCCAGCCACCTTCCAACACATGATGGATACCGCGTTACAAGGATTATTGAACAAATACTACATAGTTAATATTTGGTTAGAATCGTCAGCGGATACCGAACGGTGCCCCACGCAACGGCGACCGTTCTGACCGCGTCTCCTTCGTGGATGCTTCGGGCGTTGGCGTTACACCCACATGAGGAGATCACCCATATGAGAGTGTGGGACCCGAGAGAGGACTCGACAGGCGGCCCCAAACGACCTAGGAACCGCCGAGAAGGATGCGTGGGACCAGTGGCGATCCCAGCTGATCAACGAGGGAGGAGAACATCGAGGCGCGGAGGCAGTCCTCCAAATTGGGAGATATGGAGAAGTCGCCGCGGCCTCCCGCTCACCTACAGGATGACCCAGGTGCTCACGGGACACGGCGTGTTCGGCGAGTACCTGATGAAAATCGGACGGGAGACGACAGACATCTGTCATCGCTGCGGGGAGGGCAGGGACACGGCGCAGCACACGCTGGAATTTTGTCCGGCGTGGGAGCTATCCCGCTACACCCTGCGTCACATCATAGACGAGAGATTGACCCCCTCGACAATCGTAAAAGCGATGCTGAGCGGGCTGCAGAAATACGAGGCTGTCCGCCTCTTCTACGACCGAGTTATGTTCGCAAAGGAGCGGGCAGAAAGTGAGAGAAAGAGAATCTTTCACTCTTATATGATAACGCGATGGAGGGAGGTGGCGGTCAGGCGGCCTAGAGCCGTTTCATCGCCGACCCAACGGACCGCGATTAGAAGGGGGAATGGCGCTAGGGGCAATTCCCCCCCCCCCCAGCGTCGTATTCAACATTTAGGGAATTTTTAAAACGTGCTCGAACAAGAGGACTTGGGAGATGAGTTCAACGGAAAAATAATTCGTAAGAGGTCCCTAGAGCACTCCTGTCACACGCGTAGTATGGCCATCGTGGAATTTTAGTCGGTAAGAGTTCGACACTACTCTGCTGTTGCCAATTATTAGCAGCAGAGAAGTCCACGAGGATTTCTTCACATGCAAAAAAAAAAGAACTTCGGCTGTTGCCTACATAACTGCCTTTCTCCCTCCTCGTTAAAAAAGAAAGATAATGGAAAGATACAACAATTGTAAAAACGCTTACAGAATATGATGCGCTAACATAATGAAAAAATTTATATCAATAGATTCATCTTTTTAAAGTCAATAAATAACCGAGAAAAATGTATAAATTTACAAAAGTCCATAGATAAAGATGTTAATCCATTACAATTAATTCAAGGAATCGATACAAGATAGCATTCGACTTATTTAATGTTTCCAGAATTCCTTTCCTTGTACACAGCACTGAATATGATTCTATTGTGGTGGGCGATGTGACGTTGCGAGTTTGTAGAAAATGAACACTTTTTTTCGTACCATGTCGATTGCGACTTCATTTCATCGATCCGCCGTTTAAGCCGTTTCGCGTATTCGGAGGTCGCTTGTCGAGCCATCGATACGTAAAACTCCCCTGGGAATCGTATTCTTGCGCCGTAGATCACTTCGGTAGCCGTTGCATTCAGGTCCTCCTTCAGGGCTCTTCGAATACCCAAGAGTACGATCGGCAATATTTCGACCTAGTTACACGTGGCATGGCATTTGATTGCTGCTTTCAACTGACGATGTAGGCGCCCTACCATCCCCTTGGATGCGGAATGATAGGCCGTCGCGCGTAAATGCTTCATACCGAGCAACCGGCATAATTCCTGAAATAATTGCGACTCGAATTGGCGTCCTTAATCAGTTGTTATTTTCGCTGGTACGCCAAAACGAGCATTCCACGTTGAAAGGAGGGCTGAAGCAACGGTTGACGCTTCCATATCGGATATGGGTATGGCTCTGGGCCAACGCGAGAAACGGTCGGTACACGTTAGACGATATCGATAACCTTTCGAATACTGCATTACGATAATGTCTACGTGTATGTGTTCAAATCTACTAGCGGACGCTTTGAATGCTCCGATTGGGGAAGCTATGTGCCTGGTGACCTTACATGGCTGGTGTAACGTCACCCAAAACCTAGACATCCGCCGAGGAGACTCCAGGTATATCTATAACACTTAGTAATGCGATGACGATAAGAATAGACAATAACCGGACTCCCACCCATAAGATGTGTGAATCATAATGGAGAGATAAAAACCCCAGTCCTTTAGTCAGTAAGTCATATCTTACAAGTAAGTCTGTAAGTATCTTACAACAAGTCAAGTAAGTCAGTAAGTCTGTATCTTACAAGTGAATTATAACATTGTCGCATTAATAAAGCATTCGCTTTTTTATAACACCTCGTCATTTATTACGTGACACTGGCACTGTATACACTGTCGTGCTCAGTTTCGGCAGTCTCTGTTTATATACGGCCAAATGAAACGCGTCGTCAGCAGTTTTTGAGTAGCACGTATCCAGGATGGGAAAGTTCGTGGGGCGAATTACGCTACGTCGCAAGGATCTCGGTACATACGGGCGTACGATGTCGCCAGATATGAGCAATATATCTCTACGTCGTGATCGGGAAAACGTATCTTTTTCAATTGTAACGCGTATGTATTGGATTTGACTAATTCGTGTAGCTCGGAGTCATTTTCTTGCACGGCGGCGAACGTTTGGTGGTCTACTGACTTTCTTATCGCTTTAATGACAGAGCCGCCAAAAGCAATAAGAATAATGACAATAATATTCAATGCAATTCTAAGAATTCAATACTTCCCCCAAACCATGGAAATTAACACAGATCAAAATGTTACATAAACCAGGCAAAGACCCGCACCAAACTGCATCTTACAGACCAATATCACTGCTTCCAGTATTTTCCAAAATACTGGAAAAGATAATATACGACCGCATAAAACCAATAATAGAGACAAAAAAACTAATACCGGATCACCAATTTGGTTTCAGAAACAAACACTCCACGATAGAGCAAATGCACAGGTTTATAAACGAAATAATAGTAGCACTAGAAAACAAGGAATACTGCACAGCCCTCTTTATAGACATAGAGAAAGCATTCGATAAAATTAACCATGAAAGTCTACTACAAACAATTAGGAAACAATTCCCGGAGCAAATACACCAATTAATAAAATCCTACCTAAGCAGCAGAACCTTCGTAATAAATATCAAGGACACACATTCTCAAGTTAAAGACATCAAGGCCGGGGTACCACAAGGAAGCGTCCTAAGCCCAATACTATACACATTATACACGGCGAACATACCAACAACTACCAACAGCACAGTATTGACATTCGCGGACGACACAGCTATACTAGTCAGGCATACTAACCCAGAAACGGCAGTCAAAATACTACAAGAACATACCATAAAAATAGAAAATTGGCTACAAGAAAAACAAATAAAAGCAAACCCCAACAAATGCAACCACATTACATTCACGCTACGAAAAAAGGTACCACCAAACATTCTACTGAACGGCACGCATATAACACAAACAAAGCATGTCAAATACCTAGGACTCCACTTAGATACACAACTCACATGGAAACTACATATCAAGTCAATAGTGGAAAAAATACAGAAAACAAGGAGACAAATGCATTGGGTAACAAAAATCCAAATTAAGCATAGAAAATAAATTAAAAATATATAAAACCATCATAAAACCAATCTGGACGTACGGAATACCATTATGGAGGACGGCAGCAATGAGCCATATAAACAAAATAGAGGTAATACAGGCTAAAATCCTTAGAACAATAGTAAACGGACCTTGGTAGGTCAGAAACGAAGATATACGGAGGGACCTGGGAATCCCAACGATCAAGGAAGAAATTAGCAGATACTCCGAGAAATACAAATCAAGAATAGCAACACATCCAAACCGGCTAGCTGCGGAAACATACAAAACCATAAACATGGACAGAAGACTAAAAAGGAAGCACCCAGCAGACCTTATAAAGGACATAACCTAACAAACACGAGGATGGTACCCCGCTGGGGGTAGCCACCAACATGCTAATTTAACCGTTAAAAAATTCCACCAAATGTCCAAATTGGACAAATTGTGAATTTTAATAAATAAATAAAAAAAAAAGGGTATTTTCTTTTTAGTCTGCGGATCTGGTCCGTCGTGTCCAGTAGTTGGGTGACTAGAGGGTTGTGGTGGTTGTTGACTCCTGTGTTATATCTGCTTCTGGACTTGTGTATTTCATCTTTGACTGTAGGTATCTTGAGGTCGCGGTGGATTGTTTCGTTTGTAACATACCAGGGTGCATTTATTAGGGATCTTAGCGTTTTCGATTGGAAGCGTTGGAGTATTTCAATGTTGGAGTTACTTGCTGTTCCCCATAGTTGGATTCCGTAGGTCCAGACAGGTTTTATTACGGCCTTGTAGAGGGTTATTTTGTTCTGTATGTTTAGTTTGGAGCGTTGGCCCGTGAGCCAATAGAATTTTCTTAGTTTTTCCTTTAATTGCTTTGTTTTTTCTGAGATATGTTTTTTCCAAGTTAGCCTCCTGTCCAGGGTCATGCCCAGGTACTTTACGGAGTCCTTGTGTATTTTCGAGCTATCGCGGGGAGACGCGGTCGTTAGAATACGCGCCAACGGGAGTCGTAAATTCCCGTTACGATTAGAATGATCGACACCACGAATAGTTCGATCCCCGTATTTCGATTAAGATAATAGGGGTGATTCAGGTATGATAACACTGTAGCTCACAGAGTTAAAATTTATATTTCCAACACTTAGTATACACGATTGAATAGATATAAACACTTAATAACTTAGCACGGTATGAGACTTAATGTTAGAAGTTAGGCGTTAGATCTTTGACTGTGGTAGGAAAATTTGAGAGATATAGGAACGGTGAGAGTTATAGGGAATGCAGGAACTCTAGTCACCGTGAGAGACGATGGAAAACTCTGAAGCTTATTCTAATGTGAATAAGGAGGAAAGCTTGGTATGGGTGTGCCCTTTGAACGAAGAACGCGGATTCGTTGCTTACATTTTTAGTTAGTAAAGTGAGGGCAATAATCCGCGATGTCGATTGGTTGGGACCAATGTTAGGAAGGAAGAGAGGAGGAAGAAACCTCCTACCAACTTGGGTCCTAGGCGACATTGTTTACAGGGAAACTCAGATTTTTCGTTAGGTATATCTCCGCTTTCTTCGTAATTCTTAGGAGCACATAATAAACCCAAGGACTTTTCTAAAAACCGGCCGAAAACACTTTTGGAATTAGAGAGTCTTTTCTGGCAAACAGATGTGCTTAGACCATGTGTGCGAACAATGCAGCTAGAATTGCAACTTTATAGTGGGTCCTTGGGCCTATGGAGTGTTAGAAGGACGGCAGGTAGACCGTTGGTTGGCAAGCCGCGCGGGATGGCGTGCAGATGTGTTGCGCGACAGAACACCTTGCTTGGGATTATTGTGTTGTTAATGGTGACCTGCGGGCAGGTTTGTTTTCGGAGCGTGAAGGTTACATGAGAGGATTTTATCCGTTTATTTTGAAGCCCCATTTTTGGAACCACTTTTCCATGGAGTCGAGACTTTGTTGGAGAGTGGATGAGGCAATTGCCTAGGCTAATAGGCTAATAATGCTGTGTCGTCGGCAAATGTTGCTATTGTTACCTCGTTTGATATAGGTAAGTCGGCAGTGTAGATGGAGAACAGTACGGGTCCGAGGACACTACCTTGGGGTATGCCGGATTCTATTGGGAATGTTGCGGAAGAGGCGCCTAGGCATTTAACTATGAATTGTCTGTTGCTTAGGTAGGATTTTAAGATGGAGTAGTATGGATAGGGTAGGATCTTTTTGAGCTTGTAGAGTAGCCCTTCATGCCATACTTTGTCGAGTGCCTGTTGGATGTCTAGGAATACCGCTGAACAGTATTTTTTCTTTTCAAGGGTTTGGCTGATCATGTGGGTTATGCGGTGGATTTGCTCTTCTGTTGAGTGTTGTTTTCGGAAGCCGAATTGGTGGTCTGGGAGTGTTTTCAATTCTTCTAGGAGTGGAAAGAGACGATTCGTGAGCATCCTCTCGAATAGTTTAGACAGGGTAGGTAAAAGACTGATTAGGCGATAGGAGCTGGTTTCATATATTGGTTTACCGGCTTTAGGGATGCGGGTGATCAGTGAGGTTTTCCAAGCCTTGGGAAAGTGTTGAAGGCGGAGGATAGCGTTAAAGATTGATGCGATGAGTGCAATCCCTTTTATGGGAAGTTCCTTGATTGCTTTATTTCCTATTAGGTCGTGACCTGCTGCTTTCTTGGGATTTAGGCGACTGATTGCTTCTATGATCTCTGCAGAAGTGAAGGGTTGGATAGGAGGGGACATTTGGAAAGGAGTGTGTAGGTATTCGGTGACGTCCGCTGCGGCTATGGAGGAATGGGGTTGGAATACTTCAGTCAAGTGTTTGGCAAATAGGTTGGCTTTTTCTATAGGGCTGCGCGCCCATCCATCTTGCGGGCGGCGAATTGGAGATATTATTTGTGGGGAGCGCGTGAGTTTCCTGGAGGCCTTCCATAGTGAATAGTTGGAGTCGGCTGTGGGGGACAAGCGGGCGAGATATTTGTGAAAACAGTCATTATTGTAGTTTTTTATGGTTTTGGACAGTTTTCTAGTTGCGTTGTTTAGTTTGCGTTTGTCCTCCGGTGTTCTATGAGTCTGCCATACTCTTCTTAGTCTACGTTTTTCTGCTATTTTTTTAATATGTACTGGGGATATTCGTGTTTGCTGATGGATGTTTTTGCCGGTGTGGAGAAGCGGATAGCGTTTATTATGCTCGTGTTTAGGTATTCCGTGGCTGCTTCGATTTTTTCATTGGTTTTTAGTGAAGTTGAGGCTGAAGTTGTGTGTGTGAAGATTTCTCTAAAGAGCTGCCAGTTGGTGTGTTGGTTATGAATGGAGCCATTAGGTGTATTCTCGATGATAGTTGAACTGACTGTTACTATCACGGGGGAATGATCAGAGGAGAGATCAGCCGAGGAATTGATTTGGACGTGTCTTGACGAGATATTTTTAGTTATGAGGAAATCAAGGAGATCGGGTATTTTGTTTGTGTCGGTGGGCCAGTGTGTGGGTTCGTATGTGGTAAGGTAGTTGAGGTTGTTGGTTATTATGCTGTTGAGGAGGTTTTTGCCTCTTACCGTAACCAGTCTGCTGCCCCATTGGTTGTGTTTGGCGTTGTAGTCTCTTCCAGCTATGAATCTATTGGCCAGGGTGTCCAGGAAGCTGTCAAAGTCTTCTTTGGCGATGGAGTGTCTGGGAGGGCAGTATACAGCTGAAGTGGTGATTGTACCATGACAGTCTTCTATTGCTACGTTTGTTGCTTGGAGGTAGTCTTTCTGGAATGGTGGAAGTTCGCAGTGCTTAATGTTTGATTTGATTATGATTCCGGTGCCGCCGTGGGCCTTTCCGCTGGGGTGTTGGGTGTGGTAGAAGTTGTAGCCGTGTATTTTGAGGTAGTTTTTGTCGGTGAAGTGGGTTTCGGATATGAGCATCACATCGATTTGCTGTTGTTTTAAGAATAGTTCTAGTTCAAATTTGTGCTGAGCTAGACCGTTGGCGTTCCACAGAGCTATTCGCATTGGTTTTATTTTGCGTCTGTGCGTATGAATTTGTCCATGAAGAGTGTGAGTAGTGACAGCAAGTTGTTAATTTGCTCAGTTTGCTTCTCGATAAGTTTTTCGAGTCTAGTGAAGTTGTCTGTGTTTTGTGGGGTGGGAGTTCTATTTTCTGTGTGTACACTGTGTGTTTTCGAGTTGTTTACGTTTTCTTGTGTTGCCTGCGCATAGGATACTGATGGTGAGGTGAGTTTTTGGGGTTTAGGTTCTTGTATGGTTATGTCCTTGGGTCTCAGTTTTGGATACTTAATATTATGTAGTGTTTTGTAGGCTGAGCATCCTTTGTAGTTCGCAGGATGCTCTCCTTGACAATGGATGCACTTAGCGGGCGTTTCAGGGGATTTAGTGCATTGGTCAGTGGGGTGATTACCTGCACATTTTACGCACCGGAAGTTATGATTGCAGTATTTCTGCGTGTGGCCGTACCTTTGGCACCTTTTGCATTGTACTATTGCTTTCTTTACAAGAGGTGGCTCGAACTTAACTATGGAGTTCATCAGCCGATTGATGTTGTAGATTTCTTTGTTGTTTGCTTTTTGTTTTAAATCTATGAAAAATAAGGATAGTGGGTTTTTGTGATTCTATGCCTAATGTTGCTGATGTTAGTTACTTCGTGGCCGTGATTTAACAGTTCGCACTTTAGTTCGTCTAGATCGACTGAGTGGTGGATGCTGCGTAACACCACTCGAAATGGTCTTCTTGTTTGAGCTGATATGTGTGGAATTTAGCGTTTAACGTTTTTAACAGCTTGGTTAACTTTCTATAGGCGTCTGGGTGGGTCGGCAGAATTTTCACGTGGTTGTTGTTAATCTTTAACTTGTAGTCCTCTTTGCTAATGTCTTTTTCGATAGTCCTTATCATTGACTATATGTCGATTACGTCGTCAATGAATATTGGTGGGGGAGGGGGAATTCTTTGAGTATGGAGATTATTTACCTTTTCGGTTGTATTCATGGAGTCTTCCGTAGACTCCAGTATCGAGAATCTATTGAAGGTGGTCACCTGGCTGGCTAGTGGTTTAGTTTGACTCTTGTTCACATTTGTCTTGGTTGGTTCCAGCTTGCGTTTTTTCGTGTGATGGTCGTTTACCAGGATACATGTGTTGCCCCCTTGTCACAGGGAAGGAAAAACGGCGGTGTTATAATTTAGCTCCGGAGAGCCTGTTGGGAATGATAGAGCCAATTCATCGAGCTAGTTAATTCAGTGTGAAAGAACTAGTCGAGAGGCTGTTAACCCTTAGCTAGGTTAGTTGGATTCGCTTTCGACAGATGGGCGTCACGTGGAGTTTTGTGAACTTCACAGGGCACTGGACACGCGTCTGCACGTCTCGGCACTCAGCAGCAACTGGATGGTCACGTGCTGTTTTGTGGACTTCGCAGGGCACTGGACACACGTCTGCACACCTCGGCACTCACCAGCGAACTGACTCAGAAAAATACAAATCAAGAATAGCGACACACCCAAACTGGCTAGCTGCGGAAACGTACAAAACCGTAAACATGGACAGAAGACTAAAAAGGAAGCACCCAGCAGACCTTATAAAGGACATAACTTAGCAAACACGAGGATGGTACCCCGCTGGGGGTAGTCACCAACATGCTAATTTAACTGTTAAAAAATTCCACCAAATGTCCAAATTGGACAAATTGTGAATTTCAATAAATAAAAAAAAATATATATATATATGTCGGAGATGGAAAAACACCGGAACCTCTCCTTGGATTCTCGGGAATACCGTAATGTCGTAGTTTAGATTAAAGAAATGTCACCCCGATTGTTCGAGATTTATGATAGTGAGCTTGAGCTCGAGGCGACAACCAGTCGCCGAACGTAGCCGCGGTCAAGGGATGAACGTTTTATCTAACAAAGGCACAGAGTAACTCTATACCTCTCCTTAAAAGAAATAGTCGTAGCGACACGCGGCAGTAAATATTTCAATGGTTTCTGTCCCGTGACTCGCCACACGCAGATTCTATACTCCGGGTAAGATGATCTCCAGATGTCAACATACCTCCGCAGTATATGTTTAGCTAACGTGAGGACCCGCAATAAATCTTAAGATTTAGTCAAGCAAAGTCCTTCATATAGACAAGCAGTCTTTGTTGCAACTACGGGAAGATAGGTGAAACCTATCTTCCACGAACGATGCCCCCCGTCAACAACCTCCCCTCAAGGGCGGCCAGCATCTCTTTCAAAACGCCAATATGGAGATCGACCAATTAGCAACAGCGCTAATTTCCCTCACCTTTGGAACGAAAGCTTTCTTTGACGAATCCGAGGATCTCATGTCCTTAGATCCACCCATTATAGTTTTCCTCGACGGCATCGTCGAGTCGGAGAGTGACTCTCCGGTACGATCTCGACGACGATTCAAGTAACTTTCAGATATGTAGTGATTGCCCCATGCATTAACATTGAGTACAACTTAGACGCTAAAGAAGAGTAGAGTTCGTCATCCCGTTGACCGTGGATTCGTTATTGAGCCTAGGATCATTGTCATTAGCTTCTCGAGTATCTAATTATCGCGATTACTTGTCCAATTCCACCATAGTCATATTTGCACTAGTAAATATCTCCTCTATTGCATAATGATCACGTCTAGCGCCAATAGGGATTCGTTTCACGCCCTTAACCCTAACTCTAATCTTGACGCCAACCCGACATATATATATAACCGCTCGAAAAACGGCACGAACTTATGGGATGACCTAATACAATAATTTCTTATTAATTTCATTATTTTTATAAAAAGTACATGTCGTTAAACTTCTACATAGCGAAGAGGTAAAGGACAAATGGTATACAAGGCTTTTGGAAAATTATCAAATGTATATCAGAAGTTCAATGAACAAGAAATTACGTTCGCCAATCGTGTGCGAGAGTTAGAAAAAGGAATAACGGGCATATTCAAACAGGAATATGAAAAGATAATAAATATCATTCAAGAAAACGAGAACTTGAAGCAGTATGATCGTATTTGCAAATCTTTCAAAATTAGGAAAAGCTTCTTTTCTAATCTTCCAAATATCCATTCCCTCTAAAACGGGGATCCTAAATTATTCCTACGCGCGCACTCAAATCAATCAACCTATCCACAAAGAAGAAGTTAGGGAACAAGTGGACAACCTATTAAAACGAGTGTAATTAGACCATACGAATGGCATTACTATACACCTATTTGGGTTGTTCACAGAGGTGCAAATGGTCTTTCGATTGTTGACTGAGAAAAAAAGCGGCGACACATATCTACTGCTAAACATCACCGATATTCTCGACCAATTAGGTGGCGCAAAATACTTTTCGATTCTTTAGTTGATTGTCGAGGTTTCATCAAACTTGCATGCATGCGGAAGATAGTCATAAACTGGCGTTTACAACACCGAACGGAAATTATGAATTCGAAGGAATACCATTTGAATTAAAGAATGCTCCCGAAACCTATCAACAGTTAATGGATCGGATATTGATCGGATTACAAGGAAACGAAATATTTGTATACCTAGACGATATATTGCAGTATCGTAAATAATTATGATTTATTTACAATAAATGGATTGTACAGATGCCGATTAAACAGAAAACGATGGTTATTTAACATGAACTAATCGCAATAACGTAATATAATTTAGACAACTCAATAGTTAATTTGCAATTCTTGTCACAACGGATCCAACACTCTCTCTCTCTCGACACACACTCTTTCGACAACGCTAGCAACACTATCTCGACAACGCAACTCGCACTCTCCGACTTTTCGAATCACACACTCTGGCTTCTCCACTGACACTGCCTATTCTAGCATCCTTTTGTCTTTTCTTAGGCCCACAACGCACGTATTCCGCAATCGCTCGTGGCCAGGGTCACGTAGGCCTTTTTTACGAAAATATTCAATTAAAGGACCGACGACACATTGATGGGCCCGACGGCGCCTCAGCACTTGCGACATTGTTTATGGTTTACCCGATATCTCTTAGCCTTCCCTTTGGAACCTTGGGCAAATCCCTTAACATTATAATCTAGATTCTAATCATAGCCGTAATTAAGCAATTGTCGTCACTCAATCCAGTTGTATTTGTTCGAGATTTGTGATAATGAGCTTGGGCTCGAGACGACAACCAGTCGCCGAACGTAGCCGCGGTCAAGGGATGAACGTTTTGTCCAACAAAGGTATGGGGTAATAGTATAGCTCTTCTTAAAAAGAAACAATTGTAGCGGCACTCGACAGTAAACATTCAGTTTATTCGGAAACAACAGTTTCTGTCCCATGGCTCGCCACACACAGACCCTATTCTTCAGGTAAGATGATTACCAGATGTCGACGCATCTCCACAGTACTTGTTCAGCTAGCCTGAGGATCCGTTATAAATCTTAAGATTTAGTTAACTAAAGTCTTTAAAATAGACAAACAGTCTTTGTCCCAACCACGGGAAGATAGCGGAAATCTATTTTTCTCACGAACGACGCTTCCCGCTAGCAACTTTCCCTCAATGGTGGCTAGCATCCTTCTCTAACCACTAACATGGAAATTGACCAATTAACAGCAACGTCAACTTCTCTCATTTTGCGAACGAAGGCATCTCTCCACGAATCCGATGATCTCGTGTCCCTGGACACACCCTATCATAGTTTTCCTCTGCAGCATCATCGTGACGGGAAGTCATTTTCTCGTGAGGTCACATTAGCGAGATACATAGCATCTTTACGGTCGGTGAATATTCTACGTTCTAACAAAGAGTTAGTTTAGTGATACTTGTACTGTAAACAAGCAAGTTGAGTACAACTTGGACTTTGGAAGAAAGCACATTTTGTTATCCCGTTGACCGCGGATTCTTTATCGAATGGCCATTGTCAATTAGTGTCCGAGTGCCTAATCACAGCGGTTAATTGCTGACGCTGTAATATCCATACTTGTGTTAATAAATTTTACCTTTACTGTACAACATCTATAGCTAATTCTAGTGAAGATTCATTAAACGCCCCTAACCCTAATCCTAATGTAAAACCGACATACATATTACATTATATAATGTATAATATTATCTATATATTATATTATAGAATTTTTATGTATTTCTAATCATTTAAATGGTAAAAAAAATTTATTTAAGTACTATTCTTAACAGATATTCTTTTCCGTTTAATACTTCTTATGAAACGGTTAATTATTTACGTTATAATTTTCATATTTTTTATTAAATAATCTTATGAATTATACAATATTATTCGCGCGGTATTATTTATTTTATGGAACTTCTTTTATTATACGTTTTAAAATAATTTGTTTTCATGGAATTTTTATTATACAAATTCTAAAATGTCTGTTCCATGATAACGTTTTTTAAAGAAGTTCCTAAGGATAACATTTCTTTCCATAAAAATCCCACAGGGACATATTCTCTTAAACGGAACATGTAAGTTATAGAACTTTTTGAGAAACAAAAGATAACTGTTTATTTCAATCCTTGGTGAATAACGCAATAGAAGCGACGGAAAGAGAAATGATAAAAAGAAACCAAAGTTACAGGTCAAAAGTATGCTATGTGTTGTTCCTAGCAACAATAAGCATGTTTGCAATATTTATTTGTATGCTGCAGATTTTTATGCATTTATAGGAAATGTAAAAGTGCAAAACTGCACAGGATAAGATAATAACAAAAAAAATGTATAAATATCCAAATTATAGTGCTTTTTACAATATTTGTTAGATAAAACAATCTCTTGCCAAAAATATGAATTTGCTTAAAAATCCATAGCCTATTCGTTTTACGCAACTCCGTAATATTATATATAAAATTTAGACGTCCACATTTGTGAATTTTGTTCCATAGATGCTCTCGAGAGCTGTGTATCTATTGGAGAATAGCTCTGAAAATTTTTTCATTTAAATAGAAAATTCTCCGAGAAAATAGAATTGTATCATTTGAGATTTGTGTCTGCGTACGTTCTATAATTTGCGTTTGAAGGCCAACGTATTATAATACGCAATTGCTTATAAGTTTGCGAAATCAGACCAAATCGCATCCAAGTTCAACTTTTCGGTCTTCATTAGCTAAACTCGCATTATTATTACTCGTGATCTAGTAAGTAATAGTAAACGTCAACATACTGTAATTCTTATTAATATTCTGTACTATGTTCGTACTATGTTCGAGAGATTACTCGTTTATATATCTATTTCTTCATGGTAGTGTTATTCAATTAATTATTTGCTTTAATATATTGAAGCATATGTTATGGTCTGCAGAAATATAGGTTTCATTTATTTAATGCACGAAATGCACAATTATTAGTTTTTTATTAAAAAGCAACAAGTTTCCAATAATACTATTATAAACAAAATAATATATAGAGCAATAATAATCTCTCGATCACCATCATGCCCGACTAGTAATAGAAATCGATTTGCATTCAAACACGCATATATGAATGTGTATATTAAACATATCCATACTTAAGGTCATGTAATTTTTATTATGCAGGCACCAGACAATTTTATAAACTATGTCCACACTGGGAAAATTTTGTAATAACACGGCTAAGCAAGTTGTTCTCCACGATTTTCAGATCCTTCCATAACTTAAAATAACAATGTTGTACCTCACAGAGATTATCTTAGCAATCATTAATATTTGTATATTAGATATAAAAATGTAGATTTCCAACAAATTACTTGACTTTGAAATTTCTTTTGTAAAGATATAGAAGGGATTCGGAAATACAAATAATTCCCTTTATTTAGCACACGACAGTTATACATATATCTTATACTCTAAAGACCTCGAAATCCTACTCGCACGCACGCTTGTTGTCAACCGACTCTTCCAGATACTTCTAACGACTGACTATTGCCTTTTGCCCCAATTAAGGCCTGGACGCCCTCTGACGATTACACACACATTCACATGTACAGTGTAAATGTATCATGTTCCTAACACGCCTCCTTACATTTATACTGTACACTTAATTGTATTTACATGCTTTGACGAATTACGTAACAGAAACTTTAACACTTATTGCTTTATTTACATTTCTCTTAGTTTACATTCATCCATGACCTAAACCTTTCGAATTTCTCTCTACACAGTGCATTCGTAAAAATATCCACAGTATTTTCGTCTGTACTTACTTTAAATATGTTTATCTTGTTCTCCTTTAAGCACTAGTGAACGTAGTGGCAGTGAACTTCAATGTGTTTAGAATTTTTTGTAAAATTTCCGTGCTTTGCTATACTTATCACTCCAGAGTTATACTCATAAATTTTTACAGGGTTATCGTCTAGATCTACATTGAAGATTTTCATAATTTCCCTAATAGACATTAATTCACTCACAGCTTCCGATAGAGCTACATACTCTGCATATGTCGAGGCTTTTGTCACACACCTTTGTTTTTTAGACTTCCAACCAATTACATTTCCATACAATCTAATTACATATCCAGAAGTCAATTTCCTATCTAAATGATCTCCTGCCCAATCAGCGTCCACATAACAATCTATCGTTTCACATTTTTCATTCCTTTTATAATCTAATCTTAAATCTCTAGTCCGGTACAAATATTTCAATATTCGCAAAGCATATTTAATATGTGTCTCATTACAACAATCTTGAAATCTACTCAAATAATTCACACTATAACTTATATCGGGTCTGGTATTTACACTAATATACAACAATGCGCCAATTAAATTTTTGCATCCAATATCCTCTCTATTTATCTCAGCTTTTTCAATTTTTAAGTTGTCTCCATAGGTGTACAGTACAATTTGCTATTTTGTAACTTATATTTGTTTGCTAATAATTCAATGTATTTCTTTTGGCTTAATCTCATTTCATTTTTGAAATAATCATACTCTATATTTATTCCATGATATTCTTTGACTTCACCTAAATCTTTCATTTCAAATCTATTAGTTAATAACTTCTTTACACTTTGTATCTTCCTTTTGTTTTTACTACAAATTAGCAAATCGTCTACATATATTACCAAATAAGCAACATTTTCTCCCTCTCCATGTGTATATAGGCACAACTCTATGTTATTCTTTTTAAAACCTAATCTCGTCACATACTTATCAAAACACTCATACCAGTCCCTTGGACTTTCTTTTAACCCATAAAGCGCTCTCGATAGTTTACCAACTCTATTCGTTCCGTCCGCATATCCCTTTGGTTGATTTACATATACCTCTGAGGTTACTTCACCATTTAAAAAAGCAGTTTCTACATCCATTTGCTCAATAATTAATCCATTTTGACAACAATATGATAGCAATATCTTAAAAGTCTGGGGAATATATGTCATCGGCTACGTTTCTTAGATGGAATCTTCTTAACACTAATTTAGCCTTATACCTGTCATCTGATTTTCTCGTGTAAACCCATTTTACATCTAATACTTCTTTGCCTTTTACCCTTTCTACCAATTTCCAAGTTTTATTCTTATAAAGTCATTCTATTTCCTTATCTATAGCTTGTTTCCAATCTTCACTATCTTCACAACAAATCGCCTCCTCAAATGTACAAGGTATATCTACTCTACAATAATTTGCATGGATTTCACTAATGTTTTCCTTTTCTGAATACCTTACTGGAGTTCTCTTATTACGTGTAGATCTTCTAGGGATGTTTAAGTTTTTAGGACTGTTATCATTTTCATCTTCCCTACTTTCTAACTTTTCCTTATTCATGTTTACCAATAAATCATTACCCTCAATGTCATCGTTGTCTTTATCGAATGAATTCTCCACAAAACCGATACATTTTGTGTCTGTTTCTATGACCTCTACATGTCTCGCTATTGTTATTTTCCCACCTAATAAGACTCTGTAACCTACTTCACTATATCCTAACAAAATTCCCATATCTGCCTTCTTATCCCATTTAGAAACTCTTTTTTGTTCTGGTTTTCTTACAAAAACTTACATATAGATGTAGATTTTCGACACTTGGTTTTCTTCCGAAGAATATTTCAAAAGGTGTCTTTTTCTCTATAGTATTTGCCAGTATTCGATTTTTCAAGTATACCGCTGTACAAACTATTTCCGGCCAGTACCTTTTATGTACTTTCGCTTCCGCTAACAAGCAACGCGCCATGTTCATCACTGTTCTATTATACCTTTCCGCTGTCTCGTTTAATTCATGTACGTAGGTTGGGCAATTATTTATTCTGATACCTTTATCCCTAGCAAATTTATAAATTCGATTATTCAAGTACTCTTTTCCATTATCACATCTCAATATTTTTAATCTTTTGCCCGTTAAATTCTCGGCTTCATTTACAAACTGTACGAAACAATCAAAGACCTCATCTTTTGATTTTATACAATAAATTCTGGCTATTTTGCTATAATCATCGATAAATGAGATGAAATATTTCTCTTCATTGAATCCGGTAGTCTTAAAGGGACCGCACACATCCGTATGAATAATTTCCATTATCTCCCTAGCCTTGGTTCGATTATTTTTGAATGGTAAATTGTGCATTTTACTTTCCATGCACACCCTACATTTTAAAAATTCCTTTTCAAATTCATTCGGTATACCAGTAACTAGCTGCTCTTTACCCAAAATATTTAAATATTTAAAATTTACGTGTCCTAGCATCCTATGCCATCTTTCCTTTTTACTCATACAACTACGTTCGGCGCTGTTTGCTAAGTGGTCCTTCCCTTTCAATATATTTTTCATTCTATATGTTCCATTTTCTTTAACCGCTGTAAGCTTATTGTCCTCATCTATTACTTTTGCAATATTTCCTTTTGAAATAACCGTATTCTTATTATCTGTTAACTTGCCTAAACTAATGAAGTTTGCGGACATTTCTTTCGCATAAAAAACATTATCCATATTTATTTCATTTTGCTTTCCAGATGCTTCAAAATAACTTATAACATTCCCTACTTTTGTTGCCTTTATCGATCTATTATCGCCTAAATATATATTTACCGGTTCTTTAAGGTCGATAAATTTATCAAAATAATTTACGTTGTTAATTATGTGGTCTGTACAACCGCTATCTAATAGCCACATTATTTCATTATCACTTATCTCGTCACTCCTGCTCGGACAGCCGAGGAGGACGGACGTGTCTAGACGGTCGTCCTCTCCAGGTATAAGTGAATAGTGAAAAAGTGCTCCAAAGTAATAGTGCTGCAAAGTGATAGTGAGGAGGAAATAAAATAACAATGCAGATACCAACTATAAACATAGCAACAAAAGGAGAAACATATTATATAAAAACCAAACAAACCAACATGGAGACAGAAGAAACAAAAGAGCATCGGGGACAGGAAGATAGCAATACAGAACATGAAGGATACTACCAGGATGAAAGCTGGAAGCCAGTGAAGGCTAGCAAAAAACGTAAAACAACCACAGACACAAGTGCCATAGGAAACCCAGTCACAGAAAAGCAGCGATGGCTGCAAGAATTACCACTAAGTAACTCCTTCAACTCACTAACTGAAGAAATAGACTCTGACCCCGTAAGTAAAACCATTACCCAAACAAACCATATTACAAAACCACCACCAATCTTTGTCGAGGCCCAAATAATAGACCCGCTCATTGATCTACTAAATAACCTAGAAGAGAAAAACAATTACACAATAAAGCAAACAAAATTGGATCAAGTAAAAATTCAAACAAACACACCAGAATCATTTAGGAAAGTTACAAAAGCATTAAAAGAAAAAAATGCCATCTACCACACTTATCAGCTTAAAACTGAAAGGAGCTATAAAATTGTCATAAGAGGATTGCATCCTAAAACCAACGTACATAAATTAAGCGATGAGTTAGCTAAAATTGGACATCAAACTAGAACAATAAACAATATAACAAGATTCGACACTAAGCAACCACTACCACTATTCTTAATAGAACTTGAACCCAGAATCAATAACAAGGAAATATACGATATCAAACAAATACTAAACACAATAGTAACAGTCGAACCACCACGACACAAAAAAGATATACCTCAATGCATGCGGTGTCAACAATACGGACACACTAAAAACTACTGCAACAGAAGCCCAGCCTGCGTCAAGTGCGCAAAAAATCACTTAACTGCACACTGCCCATATTCAGGAAAAATAGAAAAAGTTAAATGCTTCAACTGTAACGGTAACCACCCAGCCAGCTATAAAGGCTGTGAAGTAAGAAAACAACTACAACGAAAACTGTTCCCGCCCCTACGAAGCAGGACAAGCACTAACACACAAGCCCATCATGACAGCACAAAACCTGAAACATTACCAAATACAGAGCAAGCAATAAACACCAAACCTATCAGCACCAACACCATTGGTGGTCTAAGCTATGCTCAAGTAACCAGCCAACCAACACACACACATAACCAATACCACAGCAATAGTAACAACGACACTGCAGAAATCAAAGAACTGCTCAAACAATCCATAAAGAACACCGAAATGCTAACCAGAATGATAAGCGAACAAAATGCAGTACTCAAACAGCAAACCCAACAAATCACAGTCATGCTACAACTAATTACAAACGTGCTAAGCAAAAAATAAAAACGGACACTCTAAAAATAGCAGCCTGGAACTCAAACGGCCTACAACAACGGGCCCTCGAAACTAAAACATTCATATACAATAATAATATAGACATATTACTTGTCTCAGAAACACACTTCACTACAAAAAGCTATTTGAAAATACCATACTACACCATATATGATACCAAACACCCCTCAGGAAAAGCTCACGGAGGGACAGCAGTGATAGTCAGAAACGATATCAAACATTATCTTCACAGCCAAGTTAACAAAGAATATTTACAAGCAACCACTGTTACAGTTCAAACTAGCAGCAACCACTTCCAGTTGTCAGCAGTATACGTGCCTCCGCGACACAAAATAACAACACAAATGTGGGAAGAATACTTCCATGACCTAGGGGACAAGTACATCGCAGCGGGAGACTACGACTCAAAGCACACGCTCTGGGGATCAAGAAACATTACACCTCGAGGTAGAACACTGGAAAAATACATTAGAAATAATAACCTCAATATATTATCCACAGGAACACCGACACATTGGCCGACTGACCTGAACAAAAAACCAGATCTTCTGGACTTTGCAGTTACAAGGGGACTAAACACAAATAAACTAAAAATAACACCCAACCTCGAGCTCAGCTCCGATCATACACCCATAATAATTGAATACGGAAACAAACCAATTCACTATAGCAAACCAGAAACACTATGCAATAAAACCACCAATTGGCAAACTTTCAAAGAAATAATAGAAAGCAAAATAAACTGCAACATCCCGTTAAAAACTCCTGAACACATAGAACAGGCAGTAGCAACATTGACAGCAACTATTCAGGAAGCAGCAAGGACAACCACTACTCCCGAACCAACCAGCAGACAAACAATAACAATCCCGCAAGAAATACTCGACAAAATCAAAGAAAAAAGAAAAGCAAAAGCAAAATGGCAAAAATACAGAACCCGAGAAAACAAAAAACACTTAAACAAACTTGCAAAGGAAATAAAAAACAAAATAAAGGAGCACAACGATAACGAATTCTCAAAGTTCATAGGGACACTCTCCACACACGAGAACACCAACTATTCACTATGGAAAGCCACGAAAAAAATAAGGAAGCCAATAATACCCGTCCCGGCAATCAGAAAAGCAGATAACACATGGGCAAGAAGCAACGAAGAACAAGCTGAAGAATTCTCCAACCACCTCTACAACACATTCACACCACACATTACCAACAACAGCAACCTCAAAAGTCATACGGAGGAGGATCCACAAACCACTGCTACCACAGCCGACAAGGAATACACCATACCTAAAACATCGGCACAAGAAATTAGAAACATAATTGATAAAACAAAAAACAACAAAGCGCCAGGAATCGACCTAATTAATGGTAAAATCTTAAAAAACCTTCCGCCAAAAGCAATAAGACTAATAACAGTAATATTCAACGCAATTCTAAGAATTCAATACTTCCCCAAACCATGGAAATTAGCACAGATCAAAATGTTACATAAACCAGGCAAAGACCCGCACCAAACTGCATCTTACAGACCAATATCACTGCTTCCAGTATTTTCCAAAATACTGGAAAAGATAATATACGACCGCATAAAACCAATAATAGAGACAAAAAAACTAATACCGGATCACCAATTTGGTTTCAGAAACAAACACTCCACGATAGAGCAAATGCACAGGCTTATAAACGAAATAATAGTAGCACTAGAAAACAAGGAATACTGCACAGCCCTCTTCATAGACATAGAGAAAGCATTCGATAAAATTAACCATGAAAGTCTACTACAAACAATTAGGGAACAATTCCCGGAGCAAATACACCACTTAATAAAATCCTACCTAAGCTGCAGAACCTTCGTAATAAAAATCAAGGACACACATTCTCAAGTTAAAGACATCAAGGCCGGGGTACCACAAGGAAGCGTCCTAGGCCCAATACTATACACATTATACACGGCGAACATACCAACAACTACCAACAGCACAGTATTGACATTCGCGGACGACACAGCTATACTAGTCAGGCATACTAACCCAGAAACGGCAGTCAAAATACTACAAGAACACATCGTAAAAATAGAAAATTGGCTACAAGAAAAACAAATAAAAGCAAACCCCAATAAATGCAACCATATTACATTCACGCTACGGAAAAAGACACCACCAAACATCCTATTGAACGGCACGCATATAACGCAAACAAAGCATGTCAAATACCTAGGACTCCACTTAGATCAAAAACTCACCTGGAAACTACACATCAAATCAATAGTAGAAAAAATACAGAAAACAAGAAGACAAATGCATTGGCTAACAAGCCGAAAATCCAAACTAAGCACAGAAAACAAGTTAAAAATATATAAAACGATCATAAAACCAATCTGGACGTACGGAATACCACTATGGGGGACGGCAGCAATGAGCCATATAAACAAAATAGAGGTAATACAGGCTAAAATCCTCAGGACAATAGTAAACGGACCTTGGTACGTCAGAAACGAAGATATACGAAGGGACCTGGGAATGCCAACGGTCAAGGAAGAAATCAACAGATACTCCGAGAAATACAAATTAAGAATAGCAACACACATAAACCGGCTAGCTGCGGAAACATACAAAATCACAAATATGGACAGAAGACTAAAAAGGAAGCACCCAGCAGACCTTATAAAGGACACAACCTAAGAAACACGAGGATGGTACCCCGCTGGGGGTAGCCACCAACATGCTAATTTAACCGTTAAAAAATTCCACCAAATGTCCAAATTGGACAAATTGTGAATTTTAATAAATAAAAAAAAAAAAAAAAAAAAAAAAAAAACTTATCTCGTTCACCTCGCCGCTGTGTGTTGCGTGTGCCGTTGCTATCCATGTGCCTGATCTTGAGTTACCATGCTCGCTCGTGCTGGTTGTTGATTGACGATGGAAATTTCCACGTCCCCTGCTTGTATTTCCTTTGTTTCCTCTTCCTCTGCTGCAACCACGTGTTGACCCACGCCAAAAACTGTTACTGCTTCCCGCTTCGACGCCATTTTGACACTCTCTCGCAAAATGTCCTACTCTTCCACATCTGAAGCATCCTTCCTTTTTTCCGGAAAGGCGTTGATTTGCATTTCTCCTCGATTGGACTTATTTTTCTCCTCCGCTATTTCAATTTTATGTTTTACATACGCTACCGTTTGATTTTCTTCTTTCAATGCATCTATTATATCCGCTATGTAACTGTATTCTTCGGGTAACGTATTAAGCATGTAATTTAGTTTTTCCCTCTCACTCACTTGTCCACCCGCACGTTTTAATTCGTTTATTAATCTTTCGAAATCGCTAAAGAACGATGCTGAATCACTGTAGTTCTCAAGTCTTATCTTTTCCAATCTCCTTCTGCATACGATCTGTAGTGCCGTCGACTCTTTCAAGTACATTTCATCAAAATTTTTACTATCTCATACGCCGTTTTTTCTTCTCTAATATACTCCAATTGTCCATTTGTGATGGTACTATAAATTATATTTATTGCCTTCAGATCCTTTTTGTTCCAGTCTTCACTGTCGGTTTCGGTATTCACCCTAGTTGTGACAATCTCGCATTCTTTATACCTGAGAAACATCGTTATTCTTTGCTTCCACATACCGTAATCCTCACCATCGAAAATAGGTATCATGATTTCCGATCTCTCCATTTTAAATGATTTCTTATCTCTTACTCAAGCGTTCCTGCGTGTTCGAAGTATATTTTTCCTCTTTGTAACCTTTGAACGTTTCTTCCCTTACCGAAAACTCACTCGAACTAACTCGCAATATTGAAAACCACGCGCTAAAATAACTTACAAAACTATGAACCACGCTCTGCTACCATGTAAAGATATAGAAGGGATTCGGAAATACAAATAATTCCCTTTATTTAGCACACGACAGTTATACATATATCTTATACTCTAAAGACCTCGAAATCCTACTCGCACGCACGCTTGTTGTCAGCCGATTCTTCCAGATACTTCTAACGACTGACTATCGTCTTTTGTCCCAACTAAGGCCTGGACGCTTTCTGACGATTACACACACATTCACGTGTACAGTGTAAATGTATCATATTCCTGACATCTTTATTACTTTTGATAATGCTTAAACTTATTACGATTATTAATCTATTAATATCTACTAGATATTTTTTATATAGATTCCAAAAAATGTTATTTATCCGTTTCCTAAAACTACTTATTCGACATATTCAAACAACTTCTCCCAAGACAGTATTTTCATTATATGGTATTGCATCGTACTTTGGAACTCTCCGATAATTACATTACTTACATATATATATATATCTATTTGAGAGATACATACAACGGGGCTGATCTCCGTTAGTTCAAAGTCATGCTAGTATAATATCGTATAATTAGTATAAACACAAGCATAGTGCCCACTTGCGACAAACATAATACTTCTGATAACAGTTTACAATTGTTTTTCTCTTAAATCAACACTCGCGTTTACACAGCACTGTATTATTACATGTGTAGTCCATTTACGACAAAAACTGTCGTGAGTTACCCCGGAGAATACATTCGAGGATTCGGAGCCTGAGAGTCACTGTCCAAGCGGGTCATTCACCTGGCGGAGAGCGCTCGCGCTGTAGCTTCCTCTCAAGTGGCTACAAAGTAATTCTACTGTCTAAGAGTTGCTTTCGAAGCACGAACCAGTTTCGAATCCTGAGCGAATGTGCTTCTGGACTAGATAAACTGTTCAAGGTAACAGGACATCATTGGCTTCACTAATTGAATCAACACTCTCGTTTAATACAATTCATAAAAGCGAAAAAAGTTAGAAACGGAGACATTTTTTTAATCACGCTTTCAAACCAAGTTACTCGCATTGTCGAAATGTCGTTGGGTAAAGAATGGTTAAAGGATAGCACTTTCAAATTAATTAACTTGTACCAGCAACAGTCGGTATTGTGGGATAGAAAGCACGTGAATTACAGAAATCGAGAAAAAAAATTATTGTTTGAAATTGGGTCGAAGTACGAGTGTATCGCAGAAGAAATTCGGCGGGAGATTCATAACTTAAAGAACCAAGTAAAGAATATACTAAAGAAAACAGCACTGATTAAACATATTATTTTAACTATCAGTTATTTGTTACTTCTAAATAACATTATTTATTATTATTTAATCATAAATCATAAGATGTCAGAAGAATTGAGAAAAATTAAGAAAAGAAGAAGCAAGAGCGATACCAAAAAGGTAAGAACATCGTACTGGCCCTATTTTAATGCATTCAAATTTTTAATTCCAGTGCTCATCCCGACCGTGATCCAGTCCTCGTTCACATAGATAGTTACAGATAAAAGAAAAGTAATTCAAAAAGCTTTCTGTACATAAAGTACATCATACGATTCGTTTTGACGTCCTGAATACGAATGTTGCGTTCTTTTCTGGCGGAACAGATGAAAACTTATCAGAAATGCACAGATCCAATCCAATCACAGATGTAGAAAACCAATCTTAAAGTACACTTTGTAAAGTATTCAAATTGTCCTATGTTGAACTTTTTGCCCTCACGATGCCATTGATATTCAACCGAATGTTAGATAAACGTTTCTGTCGGTACATTTAGCTGGGCGCCATGTTGATCCTATTCTCTATGTATGTATCTCATCTTCTTGTTTACTACTGTATGAGTGATTTCATTTCTTGAAAAAGCATTATATGCTTTCTTCTCGTTGTGTATTTCTATGCCCTGAAATCTTCAAAATCATTTTTAATCATCCTTATTACCGAATGTCCGTCAATGTCTTGCGCGATTATATGTTCTTCTTCCAAACTTGCTCTTATCAATTTGGATAATTTTATTGAGGATATCAATTCTTCCACAAGATTTTTGACGATACAAATAATCGTCAACAAGCATGTTTCGATACAAATTGTACCTGTCATAAATGTTTCAATCATTAAGCAATTCTTTTTTATCAGCTAGTTCCAATGCTTTAAGCCGACGTTTATCGTAGCTTTCCGTATGACAAAAGCTGTACATAATACTGTACATTTTTAACAGCGATAACTTTATGTTTTCAAATCAGATGCCCTTGGTGAAAACAATTTCTTGGTGACTTCCCTTCGCTTTACATGGAGAAGTTCCGAGCTCGGGACGGTTGAAGTACATGCCAATGTACTATACAATTTCTATACGACGCTTTCCACAGTACTTGCTTTTGAGAAGAAAGTTGGGATCTTGAAACCAACGTATGGCATCTTCGCCATCTTTTATTTCAAACATTAAACGCTGACGGATCTATTTTCATATTAGGTCATCCCATAAGTTCGTGCCGTTTTTCGAGCGGTTATATATGTTAAGATTGTTTACATACCTTTCAGTTTCATGAAAAAATGTAATCCCCCTCTCGTTGTACAACTTCTTCCCATTTTTCATTATTCCGTCTCGATAGAAGTTCTCTTGTTTTTCTTTAAAATATGAAATGTATACACGAAGGTCGGCACGAACTTATGGGATGACCTAATATTTTTAAGCTGTATGAAAGATTCTTACATAAATATCATAAAAACAAAAGAGTATTGCTTACGGTATACGCGATCACTGTGATGCTCTCGAAGGCTCCGCTCGAATCTTCTTGAAGATTCTTTCCGAAAAGAAAATTTACTACATATTCCTTCCTATGATGCTGCCTTATCTTTTCAAAATTTGAGTTGGGTTTTGAGGAAGACACGTTCAAGATTGAAGCTATTTCTAAAAAAAATTTTAGTCAATATGTCATTTTCACAAAAAATGGACGTCAAAACAAGTAAAATAATGCATAATATGTGCTAAAAGTTTGGGGGAAGAGAATCACTGGTAAAATCTTAACGTATGTAAGCAATATAAATATTCATCATGATTGATTAAAATCATAATGATTTTATTCTATTATATTTCTTGAACTAGAATATAATCAGGTATTGAACTAAGTGAGAATACTGTAATAAATAATTTTATTTTGTTATAAATTATCTGCGTGAAAATGTTATTGTTTTTTTTTGGAGAAAAACATTACTGAAGCAGAAGAAGAAATAGAAAGATATGCAAAAATTAAAGAAATATCAAAAGAACCAACGAATCCGCCAAAAGTGTGGACGTTCAAAAAACGCAAATGCCTGAATGATGTCGATGAAGAATTATGTCAAGTGGCTTTGCAAAAATTGCAAGAAGAACCAGATAATTATGATAAATTTGGACAATATATTGCATTACAGCTACGATCTTTGAAATCAGACTTCAACAAGGTAAGGATGAGAAGCGAAATAAAATTTATATTCAAGTAACCATCTACATCTACATCTATCTTGTCTCCTGCACTACAAACAAATGATACAGACCAGCAAATACAAAGTCACGCCGCGACATTATAAACTCTGCTACCTACATATACAGGGTGGTTGGTAACTGGTGGTACAAGCGGAAAGGGAGTGATTCTACGCGAAAAAAGAAGTCGAAAATATAGGATAAAAATTTTTCGTTTGCGGCTTTGTTTTCGAAAAAATCGAAAATTGAATTTTCGCTCGGTATGCGTGCACCTTTCTTTTGGAATTTTTGGGAAGATTCCCAATATTTTAGTGTAGACTATTTATTATAACTGTACTTAAATGATAAGACTTAGAAATAGTTGTTATGATTCAATCCTATTATGTTTGCCCGAGATTTGTGACGGTGGGCTTGGGCTCGAGGTGACACAACTGGTCGCCGAACATAGCCACGATCACAGGACGCGTTTTTATCTAACAGAGAAGCGCCAGTATTGTGGGACACCCGTTGTATTAACAATCAAACCCCGGGCAGAAGCAATGTCAGCTCTACGCGGATCTGCCTAGCAACGGTGGTTGGAATTTTGTTGATATCCCCGGCCAATATGCAACGAACAAACGCGATCGTAAGAAGAGGAAAATTTCCATCAGTCTTTTATTCTTGCGATCACCTTTGCACATCGTTTTTATGTGCATTATTATATCGAGCGTCACAGCAAACATTACTTTGTGCTTCAAAATATGTTCTGCATTTAACAAAGAGTTACCCCGTTGACCGTGGATTCGTTATTGAACCTAAGAACATTGTCCCTAATATCTCGAGTGTTTAATCACCACGGTTATTTGTCAAACTTTGTAAAAATCAATATTTATACCAGTAAATATAATCTCTATTGTACAACAATGATGACTAGTTCGAATGAAAATTCGTTACACACCCATGAACCTAACGAAAACCCGACATATATATCAATACTTAATTTTTGAATTTATATAATGCATATAATATCTATTTAGTAATTGGTCCTTTATAATAAAATTTATATTGTTACGATATGGTCTTGATCTTTGGTGTTCGTAACTATTATTTGTTACTCTAGATATCGAATCTAAGATTTCTCGAATCAAAACGGTAGTTGCTGCCACTAGAAATAGTTTCAACTATTTTAGTTAATATTATTCAAAACGAGGTGAATGACTGAATGGAATAGGTTCAGGAACTTATCGCGCCTCTCTAACGCGCGGCACTATTCTGAATATCCCAAAAGCTCGTGCTCCCAATACTTTTGCGACAACTGAATGGATTCAAAACTTGTCGCATCTTTCTAAAGCGCGACTCTATCTTTAACTTCCAAATTGTTGTGTCTTTGATATTCTAATTCATAACCGTATGAGTAGCGTTGACTAGCGTATCAAGTATATAGATTTCACGTTTCGGCTCACCCGCTATGTGCAGGAATACTAGCACGGGAAGGATTAAAGTCTTTTCAATGTCTTCTTGATTGTTGAACAATTTTATTCGAGCAGTACATATACAGGTACAGGTTCGAAATTGAAGAAGAGAATGTTACAATGTTTAGATTCTCACCTTGTTTATGTGTATAATCTATCGCACACTTAGACTATTATAATAAGTTAATATAATTGTTTGAAGACTGACTATATAATTCGTTTACAAATAACAAGTGTCCCGTTTTACTTCTTGATGTTACTCAAAGACTAGGCAAAACAATTCTCCGCTTCGCAAAGACTACTGACTAACTGATATCTGAAAACTCTCAACTCAGAAGAACTCAACAAAATTTAAAACTTAAAACTGCAAACTCTCGACTGTTAATTCTTGACTTCTTGAACTACTTGATAACTACTTTTTGACAACTTGAACTCTTGAACTGCTTGACAACTTGATAACTTGAACTCTAACTTCTCTTAACTTTAACTTAAACTAAACTTGATTTTGAACTCTGACTGAAAACTTTAAGTGGTTGCGCTTATTTATACTAAAAAATATCATGGAGTAATTGTCACGTGACTGTTTATTCCATAAATACGCGGAGTTTCGGCACGTGATTACTTCCGTAGACGCCGCAATCTTCATTTTTGTTGGTGTCCTTCCAAAAAGCGTCAAAATTTCTTTTCTTTGCTGATGTGGTTTCTATGTAACTGTTTTGGAACTTTTCCTCTTTGAAGTCCTTGCTATTGCATTCCTCTTAGCATTTTAATTTCCGCCAATGATGAGTCGTACTTTCCTTGACCTGATGTTACCTTTTGCTGATGCCGATCTTTGATTCTTTGGCGCGTGACAGTTACTAGGTGGGGAGAGCGTGCGCCAGGCGGCGCGTGCCAGCGGACGTCTCATTGTTTCTTGTTTGCGATTTCGATATTCTTCGGTCAGTTTTTAATAATATTATAATTATGTGTTTATACGTTTGTTGTTTTATTGTGATATTAAAGTGTTTCTTAAGTTTTCTGTTTTTAATTCCATTTGTCTAAAGATGTAGCTCACGCTATTGGCGAGTCATGACGTGTTCTTTTCTATCTCATCTTACGGCTCGTGCGGAGCGCGAGACGTGACAATATTAAAGTTTATATTCCGTTATTTATAAATCCTTAACAAATGTTAATGGAAATATTTTTCCTTGTATGTATGTGTTGTATGTATATGTTGTATGTATGTGTATGTACTGTAGATCATTGTATTCGTCATAAAACATTCTATCAGAGGATAAGCAAGAAACAAGCTATTGAAATTTAACAAAACGAAGCCGACGAATTATGATTTACTTCAATGAATTTATAATGTAATCTTTAATGATTTCTACTAATAACGATTACAGCAGCTTACGCAAACACGAGCAAAAGTCAGAATCGATTAATCAAGTATTACGTAATCACGTACGTAAGAATTCATTTGTTTGATTATTCCTGTATAAACATCTACATCCATAAGTGTTAAAACATTAAGATATTTGCAGTGTAGATTGATTTGCTTAAAATTCCTTTGAAATATCGACGATACGTTATTTGATATATTATTTATACATGGTTCAATTTTTAAACAGTCTAGCCCTACTGAAATAGAGATATTCATCTTCAAATCTAATAGTTTTAACATGTAATGTCTATTATAGGTCGCTGCATACTGATTTTTTGATTAACTACAGAAGGACCGTTCTTAAAAAGCTATTAAAAAACTAATAGGCTGTGTATAATGTCAAGAAAAACCTTTTTGTAAAAAGAAATTCGGATACAAGTATTTTGAAATATTTAATATCGCTAATTATGACGTGCAAAATGTAGCATATTATAATGTAAAACTGCTGTTCTGTCCATTTCTAAATTGTTTGTTAGTATGTGCGCGTAGAATGTACGAGTAGTCAAGAAATTTCTTTCCAGAGGGAAAATCTAAGATATGTGCGAAGAATATGGTTTTCGAGTTTTGTGTATCTTACTTTTGAGAGGTATTGTCGTGCTACAAATACTTTGAAGTCATTAGAAAATTATTAAAATTTTTAAGGATTATTAATAAGAATAATACATCAATTTCGTATAATGAAATTAATCTCTATTCTTGTATATATCTATTAAATTTTTCGATCTTTATTTTAATCAAATTTTTAAGTTGAATTCATGTTAAAAGATTGCAGTCAATAAATAAATAATAATAATATAATTAATAATATAATTATTATAATTTATTACACCACTGCAATTCTTGCAAATAGTTTTAATAATTTTTCTTATATGTAAAGGATAGAAAAAAAGTAAGTGTAAAAACCATTATAATGCGATACCATCATTGGATCGGTGGCGATTTGTAAAAATAAGTCCGTGGAAAATTTGTCTGCACCTTGAAATTCAAGATCAAATCTTTCTATCGTATCGTGTTGTACATGTTGTGTCGCATGTACATCATAGGGAACAAAAGTTTTAAAGGAACTATAGATCGTAACTCAACCATTGTCTTAGGACAGAGTGTTACAGTTTTATTAATACTATACAGGTTGTTTGACTACAGATGTAAAAAGAGATGTAATGAGAGCTGATTCTTAAAGCTAAAATAAGATGAAACACGAGTAAACCACTTTACACGAACGAAAGTAGGTCACCCTAAACAGCGGGATGCATTTACATATATTAAATTAATTTCATTCACGTTTCATATGAAATCGGCAGCTACCTTAATATTTGTTTACGAGGATGGATACTTTTTTCTGAAGATAATTTCGCGCATGGTTGGCGTCATTGCGTGATTTTGCGTCTGCTATAAAGACAGCCTAATTATTATTTTGCGTTATCAGCGCGATATGATTATTGGCTGAATACTTTTTCGTATATGATAAATATCGGTAAATTCTAAATCAAAGTGATAAAAAAAAAAGATGAATTTCTTGTCGGAAAAAGTGTATCATGTAAATAATTATATTTCGACTTTATACGGAAAGGCCTCGCTATTGCATATAGCGTTCTTAACACAAAAAGTATTAAACAGTTCTACATGCCAGATCAAAAAATAGTATGGATCACGATATAGCGAAGTCATAACAGTTGGGCAGAAAACTACAAATGTTCCGACGGGACGGCTACTTTACTTATTTTTAGGACAATGAAGTAGCGGTATCAATCGGTGTTGCCGTGTCGGTGTAAATATATGTTCGCTATATCTAAATTACTTATGCAATTGATTTTTGAACTTTGATTATTATGACACCTGTTAATCGTAGTGCACATTGAAATGGATATACTTTTTATCTTATATAGTTTCATCAATTTTCTCTACTTTTTCTTTAGTAGAGTTAACCGATTTGACAAGTAAGTGGTTGAATTACGTAAATATGTAATAAATTTACAGAAGTAATATGATATCAAGTTGCTTGAAAGTTGCTCAGAAAATTTTATTAATCTGAACTAAAATGATAAATTGATTGTTAGCTAGCTTAATGTAGTTATCACGAAATCTGAAAAACGGGTGTTTCAAAAATTTAATATGATAGTACAGTTCTTTTCCGAAATAGTGTTCCGAATAGTGTTTGGGACGAGACACTATGAGAATCGCATAATGAATATTACTCAGAAGAAAGCGTTTCTTATGTTACATAACATTAACGGTATCAATGTCGCTGAATGTCGTACTTTGAAAGGCACTTCTGCATGAATAATGCTAATGTATGTTAATATGTCAATGATATATGTATGTAAATATGAAGGAAATGTTAATCATCTAATGGAATTATGATATAAACTAGAGGTGGGTTCGAACCTAAGTTTTCAATTCTCGAAACTTACGAAACTTACGAAATTTAAAATTTGAAATGCTGATTTTGTTTTATAAGGAGATTATCTTGCTTTAAAAACTGAGATCAATATTTTTGCATAAATCTTTATTCAACAAAACACAGACAAAAACATAACAGTATACAAAAATATCTAATACATATTCTTGCTCGAGAACACTAACATTTGAAAAGTATTTCAAAGAATATCATTTTTTTTGATACTTTTTAAAAATTTGGATACTTTGCATTATCATTCCAGAACTTAAAGATGTTAGTAGCGAGCAAAAGGAGTAAATCTTCTGTTCACGCTGCGAACGATTCTTTATTTATTTTATATTTTTTCTTATTTAGGGTTTGAGAGTTTTGAATTCTCGAAACTCGTAACTTTAAGCTTTGCAGGGTTTCGAGGCTGTGACGCGTTTCAAGAAACTCTTCCCTAATATAAGACCATACATAGCATGGTTTTCGTTGTAATAAATGAAATATTATGTGCAACCTATACATGGAGATCTATATGCGTGTTCACTAGAAAAGAAATAAGGTCACCGTATCCGGAGACAAAGTCACGTATCTTGATTAACGTAATACATTAACAATAAATACGTCAGTACCCCACTATTTGTATCAATTGCGAAAGTAGATATCTACTCGCTCAGTTTATCGGTTCTAGTAGTACAGAATATCGGTCCTAGTACTTCGGTTAATTCTAGTCGTAATAAATTATTTAGAATAAGACCTTATTGACTTAATCCATAACATTTCTGTTCTGAATTACCAAAAATATATTATAATTATCTATTATTACACCCTATGTTGCAATTTTTCCACCTGTAGCGGAATAAATATTAGTTGTTATAAGTCTTCATTACCAAATCGTTTCTTTTGAAGCTTGCAGATGTCAACTTCCTCTTTTTTAAATTAAGCATTATAGACGTAGTATAGTTAATTATTGAAAATATTTTTACCATAATTCTGTAACTATGCAGAATTATTGTATAGTAGCTACGACAATACGTCCTTGCTACCTGTTTTATTTCTTGTAATTCATACATGTTTTTAGAATTGCTTCATGTGGCGATATATATCGCAATAAGAGTATCATAGACATCGATTGGTCATTTTCATCTATGGAAACGTTTAGACTGCGATTGTTATAAAATACATTATCGTGATATTAGTCTTCGACATTCTCAGTTGGTCAGTTGTTGATGATATTTTTGCACCCATATAATTGAAAAAACATAGAAAAAATGCACTAGTATTCACACGGCAACTGCAGTGTCGTTTAATTTGTTCGTTGTTAGATTGCGGATTTTTATGTATTTTTATATTTTTTGAATATGATTAAAGAAACAAAATTTAAGTAAAAATTGGTTTCATCTAATTAATATTAGAATAAATACTTTACTTTGGTTATTTTCTGTACTTTTGCATGTTCTATGAATTTTGTGAATCTGTGTATCATCAAATTTCTGCAATCTACTCATCACAGTACCGCATAAAATTATTCAGTACGTAGAGTAATAATTTGACAATAAAGAATTTACTAAAATCGCATTGTTCAGATAGTATTTGGAAAGATTATCCCTTTTTTCTTGGATACTATTAATTGGGGTTAGGTTGGGGTTAGGTTTAACCTAACCCCAATACTTCTTATTTACTTTCTTCTTTTTATAGTAGCTCTTTTGTATATAATCTGAATGTATGGAGGTGACATCATCTATTTTTCTAAAATAGTTTTCGTTAAAAATCATGTTTCATAGACAAGGTATTACTAATAGAAAAACAAATGAACGATACTTTGCGGAATTAATCAGATAGAAGATTAATCAGATCGCATGAGCATCTTATTGATGAACACGATGTATAATAAGGTTCAACGTTATCTCAGGTTCGAATCCTAAGTCACTTCAGTTATTTCATCAATAAAACCTTTACTCTAACAATACATTGAAAGCCTATACGGCGTACGAACTGTTTTATTTAAACAGACAGACTCGAACAGTAGATAACTATACACACTGCGAAAACAGAATCTTGTTACATATTATTCTGCGAGTTTCTCGAAAACGAGTCATAACTGGAACTACGTACGAATTTTCATTCCAGAAACTACTTATCGAATTGAGTTCACTTTTTCTATAGATTTTAGTTAGAATTTTACATGTTTCAATAATTTTTCTTTAAAATTGAAAGATTAATTTTGAGCTAAAAATATAAATAAATTGTTATTTTATCAATTTTTTGAAATGATCTCTTTTTTATCATAGGGGTACTAAAGACAATTTCGAAATGACTGAAGCAATAGAAAAAAATTTTTCATTATTTATCAATCTTTGTTATCGTTATTAAAGCGTTAGCAATTAGTTTAAGCAAGGTTTCTGATATGGGCACGCTTTCGCAGTTATTCTTGAGTTTATGTTTTTATATGTATCGTTGCCATATACGACTTGGGTTTTGTTTATAGAACTTTGATTTCTGAAATATCTCACGAAATATTAATATTTTTGAAATTGCATGTTAATATTTTTTAGTTTAGAATAACACAAGGAATCAATCGATGGAAAAGTTTTAGGATCCCGTTTAAAAGGGAGGTGTAATTGTACTTTGCAATTGCATCGATGAATTTCTGAAAAAATTGTACTGCACAATAATAGAGCTTGATAAACAATGCAAAATTTCCGTATACAATTGGTTCTTACCTGCTATAGAAACAGAGTTACGTTTGGCCCATATAGTAGATTCACCTGTTATACGCAACCATCTATATAATGTAATGGTTACATTACCATTTAGCTTGTCATGATATTTGATTTATAATGCTTTATGTGTAAACTTTTCTAAAGCTTAGGCATAACTAAGTTTTAATACATTTTTGAAACTTAGAGTTGTAAGTTCCGTAGAAGTGCTTTTAGGAGATAAGAAAATACATTTATTATTTTTTTACTTTTATCCACTGCTTTTGTTTACTTCTTTTGCTTATCAGAAATGCTTTGACAATATGGAATATCTAAAAAGAGAAAATTTAGAAAAAAATATGATGTTAGGAATGAACGAAGTAAGTGACGATGAATATAGTGTAAATGATGATCAAGAAGATATATTAGGATTTTCCTTAATAAAACCGTTTTTAAAAGAACGATTATAAAAAGCAAATGTATGATGTAAATTAAAGCAAACAATTTTAGAAGTGATTGTTGAAAGTGCTGAATACACCACGCCATTATCATATATGTCGGCATCAGGATAGTATAAATGCTAATTTTATCCGAGAGTGGAGAATAAGAAATAAACTAAAATAACAAATAATTGCAGTAACTATTGCAATGTCATTTATTGAATATTGAAATTGCATTTGATTTTGTCATCTCTAAAATAAAGAAATCTTTTTATACTTTCTTCAATCTAGTGGTCGCCCGTGACTGATTAGCAACCCGTAAAGATTCTTTTGATAAGAAAGAAACGTTTGATAATTAATATAGATAGCAAGATAGTTTATTGTAATTTCGTATGGATAGATTTTACTTCGTGTATGAACATGTGCCTGTATGTTGCAAAAGGAATTCACTTTTAACAATACCTTTAAATAAGTTTTAAGCATTCTTAAAATAGCCTGTCATAAAAAAATATTTTTATTTCCGTAAGTAGAAGTTTTCCGGTCTATTTGACGGTTTTTCATCTTGAGGAATGATAGAATACGACACTAATCTTTGGTCAGCTATTTCAAAAGCATCCTATATGATAGAAATTTCATATCTGATATCTTGAAAGAAAAGAATGGCGCTGAATTGTATGTATTGACATCAAAATGTTTGACTTTACGACAGGAAAATTACGAATGTTTTCCAAAAATCTAATCTAAACATTACAAATCAAGATTCTGAATCTTTTGCAGCAAAGTAAATATGTAAATATTTTTATAAAAATTTCAAATCACGCTTTGAATAATCTAAGTTACAAACTCCGCCCTGGCGAGCGATTCTTCCTAGACAAAATATTAATCGTATTAAATACGCATCTACTATTGAGGAAGCCCACTTTAGAAATCACTCTAGGAGTTGTTGACTATTATTTATATCTCCCCTCAGTCTTTTCATGTCTTTCTTTCTTCCTCCTTTTATTTCTTACTTTCTCTCCAAGTAAACCAGAAACAAGCTGCTGTTGGAACGATCATGTATTATCTGTGTACATCCAAACTTTTTCAAATGTCACTTTTATTGAAGTAATTCCACCACAACAAATTAAGAAATTAAAAAATGTTATTTCTCATATTCTGGTGATTGGGAACCGAAATATTTGTTATCATTTGCCAAAGATAATATGAAAGTTTGCAATTGTAGGAATTGAGGAGAATAAATGGTATGAAAATGCGTCGACTAAGCTAGGAATTTAATTACACGTGTGATAGAGATCTCTATTCAAGTCTATAAATCTATATTTAACCAATATTTAATATTAACCAATATTTAAATATGCAAATAAATAAATAAATAACAACGTATGCTTTTGTTGCGATGCAACATAAAGATAAATCGTATTAAATTTTTTGGATGTGTTCTCAATTCTTCAAATAACTTAATACTTGAAGTGAAGGGGATAGTTGGCAGACCGACCACAATAGAAGTATTCGGTCCCTTAACTTTTATTTAAGGTCGAAATTCTGACCCCTCACACTTTGCTTTCAATCGATACTTATTTAAAAAAAAAGTTGCGATACAACCTTCAATGTGCGTCATCATCTGGAATCGTATGTATTGCATAAATGTAAGTTAAATCGGTAAAAATAGCTCAATCCAAGGTACATGTGTCTACATTAATTCTATTCTATCCATACGTAATAATATAGTGTCAGGAGTGGGATGTTAGACGCTCTACGTCAGTTGCAAATGTTCATTATCCAAGTATACCAATTCTCATTGCTGAGTTACACACGTACGAAGAGGAAGTGCAGAGGTACTTGGATCCGGGAAATATTTCCGTAGAAATAAAAACTGGACTCCAAAGTGTTTCATCGTTTCGAAGAAGTAAAGTCGCGTTCAACAGTAAGTAGTAATATTCAAATATTTTATTTTTTGACAAGAAAATTAAAGATTCAGAATTTTTTTGTAAAGTAAATATGAGATGGAAAAGTTCGGACCAATATTCTCTCGAATTGTTAATAAATGTATTAACGTTATCGATTCAAGCTCTTGAATTCTGGAATCATTTATAATTAATAATTAAGTGAAATAATAATAATAATTAATAATTAAGTGAAAAGGATAATTGATGAATTTGTTAGTCGATTATGTTAAATGTAGGAATAGTCCTACATATAGATATAGATCTACAATAATCATAAGAACTTTGAATTGTCTAAATTGTGTATTATTATGCTTAAAATAAAGTAAATTTTATCTTTACTCGTCGACACCTTATGCTGCAGCGAAATCTTAGAACTTTGTATTATAATGTTTGGAAACCAGATCGATTTCTTTGTGTGTTAAAGGTTTTAAGATTGCCGCCCTCTCTTGAATCACGCTCTCAGCTGTTCAACTCTCAGTTGTGAGTCTTTTACTATAGAGGAAGGGACGGTGCGGTTCGGACAATCAGGTTTAAAATTTAATTAATAAACGGTGGTCTGTCACCATCGCATGACATCTCTTTGAAAACTTCAAGATTTATGACAGAATATTTGCTATTGAACGATGAAAAAAGGAAATGAAAGAGGCTAAATATTTATTAATCGTTTTAATATATGAAATATCAAATTAGTTTTTTGCTTAATTTTTCATTCAAGATACAACATTTTTACCAACCTTTTCTACGATCCTATAAAATAATACAATCTCAAAATGATCTGATGTATTCATCTGCGTATATAAAAATGGTTTATTAGTTAGTTATTCAGAACTACCACAGATAAAATCTATTTCCATGTTTAATTGACCCCGACTATGTGAAGCTCATTAAATTTTTTCCTTCATTAAATATCTTATCTCAGATGCAAATGTCAGAAGTATATTGAAAATTAGAAACGAGCAATTTTTAATTTAATTACAATGCTGTTCCCAAATATAAATTTGGCTAGACTATTTTGAAACGAGGTTGTACAACAATAGAAGATATTTTGGAATCACTATGCACTCCAATTTGCTTGAATAAGTACATCATTTTTCTTGGAATTATTTCATTCTTAAGTTGTAACGAGAAATAATCTTTTATTTTTACTTCGTATTTTGTAATTTACTAACCTCTCAAATAGCTTCGAATTACAATATATTATGTCAATATCAGAAATAACGACCACCTTTATCATCCTACAAAAATTTGAAAATAATCTAATTCGTTCACATAAATGGTTCATTGATTAATCATTGTTTGCATTATATTGTATAAATCATTTTCTTATGAACTATCGGATTAAAATCTTGAAAATATGTTAAAAACTAGAAATGTGCAGCATTTTATTGAATTGATGGTGTATATTATTGGTTTTGCCATTATTTGAATGAAACATTTGAAAAATAGCTATTTAATTAACATGTTTTACTTGATTACAAGTTATGTAATATTTAACATAATATCTAATACTTTAATTAATATTAAAAATCTCATTCGTATGTTATTTGATTTCAGGAAGTAGATTAAAATAATTGATTCAGTTGAAAATAATTTACTTTATCTTGATATGAAATAAGATCATTTTCTCTATGTCATCTCTATGATAAAAATAATTAAATAATTGAAACGATTCATTATTTGAAATTGTTATTCTTTATTTCTTTAAACTAGGTATATAATAAAGCCAGCAGAAGTGTACGGATAAGAAATGTACAGATCCAAATGGCTTTTATTCTGAATGAAAATTTGATTATCATTATAATTATGTTTCTATTCTGTTTCTATTCACTTACAATGATTTGTACACAAATAGTATAATATTATAACAATAATAATATATAATAATCTGTAACAAATAGCTTTTCTCCAATAATAATATAAAAAATGAACTGAATTATAATTCATATATTATAAATTCTACTTATATATACTTATAAAAACATACTTATAAATTCTATACGCTAGCCTTTTATATTTTCTTATGAATTTTGTTTAATAAACAGATGTACTATTCGGTAATTATTCAGATTTTATCTTGAAATATACTGTCAAGATCAACATGCTGAGTAATTTTGCCCAATATATATGTATAACCTGTTTGGTCTTAGTTTCAGAGATATACACAAAACTATTTTCAATACTACATACATAATATATATTGTATTTTGCAGACCATGTTTGGGTTAGGTTTGGGCTATACCATTTAATTTGACCATGGCAACATAAACACAGGTATTTCTCTTCCAGTCCATTTTCCACATTGGTTTCAAACAAAATTCGATATTGTATCAAGACCAAACTCATTTTATTTCTCACCAATCACCTTGCCATGAAGTTATATGAATTCTGAGATATACATAAAATAGCAACTATGAAAAATTGGTAGATTTTTTTATTTGCCGAAAAATAATTCGTGACATCTTGAGTTGTATTAAATGCAATAATGAAGTGAATTTTGATCGAGAAAAGTTAATGTTTAGATGTTATAATACATATTATACCAAAAGTCGAAATAGAAAACATAAAGACAAGTGTTATTTAAAAATTAATACCCATAAGGATATTTAGTTTCATAATACACATTTTTCCAATACAAAATAATGCTTCCACCACCTCCACAAAAATCATAATAAACGAATTATGTTTTGCCTCAAATATATTTACCGATTGGGAGAACTTTTGTAGTGAATAATTTGCTTCATGGATAGAAAAACACTTTGTGCATATGGAAGGTAATAACAAAATTGTCGAAGGGGATGAATGAGCAATGGATTTTTGAAGGAATTCAACACTCAAATGTGCAAGTATTTATTTTACCAATTCCTGACCGAAATTCCAGCTCTTTGTTTGTCATCACTACAGATATTTGGTGGTGAAACATAGAATGATCTTTGTTGATTCAGACAGTGATACTCATACGCAGAAACCAATTTAAACCAATATTCCCGATCACGAAATTCGAAACTAACATTACATTAGTTACATAGTAGAACTTTTATTTTGTCGGCGATATAGTTGTGACAACCAAATTATTGCATTTTTAACCTAATGATTGAAATATCTCCAGTTACATAGTATTAATAATAAAATGAAGTAATTAACCTGATAATTTTAAATTACCATTACCCTATTTATTAGTAAATCCAAATATAATCCAAATTTAATTGAAATCTAATTGTAAGTTAACCCCATAATAAATACATGTTGTGTATCTCTGTAATTGAGACTGAATAGCAGTTATACTCGAAAGTTTATAGACGAAAGTTACTTAGAATGTTGACATTGGGAATATATTTCATATTTCGTATATCACAATATTACATCAAAATCGGTGAAGTTCTAAAATGATTTCCTTCTGCAACAATACAAACACTCGACCATACGTAAAGTGAATATCTGTCCACTCGATATTAGAATAGGCAATCCTGCTGTTTTAACTATCAATCATTTAGACGTAAAGTGGTTTACTATGATATCAGCTGGTTCAATATCACAGTGACTTGCTCTACTGTAACGTTTACTTATAGTAAGAAAAAATGTTGACATTGCTCATAATTCTACAGCTACTTATGTGTATATATGTATGTTAAACTTTTTGACTAGTAAAGATTTACTAGCCAAAAGTAAGTTTTTCATTGAAAATTTGAAACAATATAAGTTTAATATTGTTACAAAAGTTTTCATTTATTGGTTAGGAAAATTGTGATTATTGTAATTAAATATCCGAAATTATAAAACTTTTGTTTTCTGAACTTATCTTATGTAATCTCGTCCAATAGTTTCGGAATCGTCATTCAGAGAATCTATCAAACGTTATTAATTTAACATATTCAATATTGAGAATTTCATCAGGTACTGACAACTGAGAAGGCTAGAACTGGCTAAGAATAGTCTCTTGTATCCGTATTACATGAATACTGATATTGTAGATTCTGCCGTGTGTTGTTCTTTCGGATGAAACATAATATGATTTCAAAATTAAATTTTAAGGTTGCTTGAAAATCAATTTATTTTTTAAATAGCAATAAATATTTTGTACAAACATTAAATTCATTCATTTGTTGCTAGAGATTTATTTTCCACTTTAGGAAATAAATTATTCGTTATTTCATGATACTTATTTGTTATTTAATTTTGATGCAAATTCGTGATTTGTAAAAATTATTCTCTACGATTAATATCTGACAGGGATGGATAGGATTTAATTTATTAAGTAATAATTTATCCACAAAACTGAAAAGAAGTGATCGCACATTGCTCGAACGTAGTGCACGTATCAAGCTAAAATCAACTAATAAGAATAAAATATGCACAGTGGCTTACGAAAGTGTTCGAATACCCTTCAAAATATAATAATTTTTTAAAAAATGAACCTGAATTTTTTTTGAGAGATTAGTTAATTAGGTGGCGTATAGAAAGAAATGTTAGAAAAGAATGTAATCGAACAGAATTGCGAAGAAAAAAGTAAAAAACACTTTTTACAAATTTTTTATCTGGGCATGTAATGGAAATTTAAACAACACGTTCTAAAGAGTTATGTCATTTGTCGAAAAATTCATCGAAGTTGGTTAACATTGCTACAAACGATTAAACACGACGAAAATCGTAGTTTTCCACGACCTTTTTTAACGAGACTTTTTCGGCCTATAACTGTGATAAATCTACATTTTAGTTCATCTTTCTATAACTGTTGCTGTTTTTGCACCAACTGATTTCGATCAAATTTTCAGTACGTATATAAATGATATAATTCTTCAAAATATGTTGTATAATTTTCATTACAGAGGCAAATAAAAAAATTGTAACAAATTTCATTTACTATTCTCTTTCTGATTCCGAACAACTGCAATTTATTCATAATTTCTTTGCAAGTCTTCAGTTAATTAATCCTTCTGATCTCTCAAAAAAATTCAAATCATTTGGCCTAGTTTCAAAAAATTATTCTGTTTTGAAAGGTGTTTAAATACTTTCGTGAGTTACTGTATATTTTTAACAAATGATATCTGACTATGCAAAACTAAAAGAAATAAAAAAAACGGGATGCATGCGCTTTACTCAGAAATATAGGGTAGACATTCTGATATTTTTAAATAATTGATATAGTTACCAAATTTGCAAGTAAGTAACATTTAGAAATACCGTAGAATGAAACACATATATCTTGTCTTTTTTTTTAATCATTTTTTTAGTTTTGCGTAGTCGGATATCATTTTATTTTAATATTTATTTTATTTAATCCTTCTTGATACCTTCGAAAACCTATAAGTGAATCTGTTATAATGAAAAAGAAAATAAACACTTTCCCTCCCGGAGATCAGAAATATCGCCTGTCATTTTGTTTTCCTCAATGTGTTGTGTAACCTACAATACTTCCGTGACAGGTACGAATCTCTTGAGACCTGTAAATCGAATTTGAAACCACAATCGGTGAAGTTGTATTTAAGTTGTAGGGGCACACACATACAAACATATATATATATATATATAGAATGATCATCAGAATTACTAAAAATTATGATTTCCGATGATTTCTATCCTATATAATAAATTTATTGATAGATGGACCTATTTACAGTGGTTTAAACAGAAAATGATGATTATCTAATATAAACTTAATGCAGTAATATAATATAACTACGATAGCAAAATGGATAACTCACAACTCACAATAATTAACAACCCATAAAAACTCGACAATTAATGATTAACCAATTCGCAATTCGCACGCAACTCTCTCTCGGCTCAACTCTCTCGACTCAACTGATGACTTGCAACTAACTAACTCCTCGCAACTAGACTCTCAATTAACACCAGGTTTACGGGTGTTTCGTATATACCTATCTCTACGGGACCCGCCAAATTGACGGGTAAACGAAAATACGCATTTTTCATTAAAAAATCGATTTATTCAAATTAAGTCTCAAAGGAAAAATATTAGATTTCACGTTTAAATAAATTATTAATAAATAAAAAGTCTTTTTTAAATTATCACTAAAAAAATAACAATAACGTTAACGGTACAGGGTAATAATATCTATTGAGCACATTTTTTGCAAATATACTGAATGTTGTTTGTGCATTTTCCGCATACGATCTTTTTGCAATATAAACAATAATTATTACTTATATTTTTTTTGCAATAATCCATTTGGCAACTTTTTCGCACCTCTGACGTTGAAGGTGACAGAAATGAAGCGTCTGATCTTTGGCAAATGTTGTCCTTGTTTCCTCCAGTTAATTCCTCGGCTAAACAAAAAATGAATTCTTTTCTGGATATTTCCGATCTGGTACACTCTTTATATAGTATCCAAGCGTTTATCGCTGCCATATCGAAAATATTGAAAAATACTTGAAGGGGCCATCGAAAACTCCATGCTTTCACGCTATATTTGCGTGCCATTTGGTCAACACCATGCTTTGTTTTATTGTCAAAAGGAATTGTTTCTTGAACACGTTTATAATTATCTTCTATTCGTACACCTGTATGTTTGATGCTTAGAAGGAGGACTTTTACTTTAGGTTTACTTTTATACACAGGAAGTGTGCAGTTTTCTGATTTATATAAATTTGAGGAAAACAATGTCATTTTGTCCTTTTTTCTCTTGAGCATCGAGTTTCATCTTTTTCCATATAAGGGAAACCATTCAAAATATATTTTGTTTGGACGTCAACTGCTAACCAAAACTTAATGCCAAATTTATGCGGCTTATTCGGTATATATTACGTAAACCTGCATCGGGCTTTCGTTGGAAATAATTGTTCATCTATTGAGATATTTTCATATGGCTTGTAACAGGCCTGTTTGTAATCTGTTGTAAATTTATCTGTTTGTAATCTTTCGGAGGCTTTCAATGATCTCGCTTCATATGCGTCCCGGGTATATATAATTTCTAGAAAACTACGCAACTCAGCAACTGTGATTGTCCAGTCCTTTTTCAAAACTCGATGCGCCTCGGTTTCAGTGCAATCGTTTCCGTGTTCCATTATGTGTCTGTCAATTATCAATTCGAAAGCACTAGTTACATAACCCGACATAATATTTCTCTTAGCATAGCCAGTAGGCTCTGCGATATCCTTGAATATCATACGAACGGGCGTCCTATCCCTAGATTCGCCTGTTTTCAGTTTTATGCACTATGTCCCGTCAATTGCAATTTCAATTTCACCTATTACATTTTGGGATATGCTTGGAATGCTCGTCCTTTCATCCTCGGAGTCAGAACTAAAAAGAATACGCATCCTTTTCTTGTTACGACACACTTTCAAGAAGTGTTCCTCTTCACTCTACGAAGATCCTTCTATCTCTTCACTTTCAATGTATTCAAAGCTTTCACTGTCAACTTCGCTTTGGCCTAATTCATACTGATTTTCTTCGGATGTATCCTCAGAACAATCTTCATTGATGTTGACATTTTGTTCAATATCTTATTATGTCTCTTGAATTTACTCATGATTGCTAGAAAAGGGGGATTGTTCAAAATAAGAAAATACTGTGCCCAAATTCAATTATCCTATTGTAAATACTTACAATAAGTGGAGACAATAATGGGAAATGTCTACGATAACTGAAACTTTTGCACACTATCTTTGAAAAACGGATTGTTTATGAAATCAGCTAAGCCGTCAATTTGAGGGGTCTCGTAGAGATAGATATACTACATACAGATTTCAAAAATTAGAAAGCCTAAGAAAAAATAATGTTGTGCATAAATTCTTTAGATGAAATGATTAATTTACGATGCAAAATGGTTAAAATTAATGCTATGGTTTTTGAGATATTTCATTTCGAAGTTCGAAATCCGTCAAATTGGTGGGTCCCGTAAAACTAGTGTTAATGTTATTGTTATTTTTTTAGTGATAATTTAAAAAAGAGACTTTTTATTTATTAATAATTTATTTAAACGTGACGCCTAATATTGTTCCTTTCAGATTTAATTTGAATAAATCGATTTTTTAAAGAAAAATGCGTATTTTCGTTTACCCATCAATTTGACGGGTCCTCGTAGAGATAGGTATGTACGAAACGCCCGTAAACCTAGTGTTAACAACGACGATTAATCGTTCTTTTCCCTCAAGCATCTTTTGTCGTCTTTTCATACCCCCACCACGCATGCGTTCCGTAACCGCCTGCGATTATGGTCACGTACACTTTCTTCCAAGTAACTATTTAACTGAAGGACTGAGGATATCCATGGATGATCCATTAGGCCCATTGAAATTTCTCGATCCTTTCGGCCTGTCGGTCGAACACGCTTTCTCGCAACATTGTATATATTTCGTCGGGTCTTTCTTAAATAATCTTTCCACCATACTACATATATGCATATGCATACATTAAAGCACAGCACTATAATCGCATTAGCTGCAATTATTTCGGTACTTATATGTTCTCAGTGATTTACAACAATTTTTTCGAACGTGAAATAATATTTCGGTGCTGTTGTTATAATAATTAATCATTTGCTCTGTTAAAATTATATATTATCTTGCGCATATTTTTTTGAAAATATTTAATTTAGTACATTTGAAGAAGCAATGTCAGTAATTGTTTTTCTTTCTTTTCAGTAAATTGGCAACAAAGACGAAGCCTGTATCTTCTTCCTAAGTTTTTGATAATCAGCAAGTAGAAAAAATATTCCAACATGAACAACCTGGGTCATACGCCGCTCACTGTACCAAATTACTCGTATGTCTTCGACTTCGAAAAAAACTTCGATTTCTGGGATACTCAAATGTGGTTTAAGGACCAGTTTCCGAACTGTTTTTATTACTGTGGTATCTATGTCGCTCTAATTTTTGCTGGGAAACATTACATGTCAAATAGGCCAAAATACGAATTGAGAGGCATGCTTATTTTGTGGAGTGCATTGCTTGCAATATACTCCATTTTTGGGTTTCTTAGAATCATGCCGGGTATGTTTCATGTATTAAGGCATCATGGATTTTACCACAGCATCTGTATACCTAGGTAATATCAGTTTTATATTCTACTTCTTAAAATATTTTCAACAGAATATGTAATAACTTGAAAATTATTTATTAATTAAATATCATCTATGAAATATAAATTATGTAAATATAAATTCTCATATTTGAAAACATTATCCAAATAAAAATTAAATTTTGAACATTTATTCAAAGCATTATGCATGAAATGAATTTATAAAAAAAGTTTTAAAGAATGTAACTTGCATTTATTAATTCATCATTCGATTGAATTTGTTTTCGTTATTAAATTCTCATACCAGAATGATGCAATTATTAGAGTTTGGTCGTATTTACATATGCAAAATGTAGCAAATTATGTAGGTGGGTCCAGACTTTAAGACAATGATAATTATATGTCATGAATATATAATTATATAATTATACTATATTTATTATATATAATTATACTACTCTCTCGGTTTAGCGAAGATTGACACAAGAAAGTTGCCGCAAAATTGACCTAGATTTTGAAATTCATGCTCAAAAGGACAAATATTTTTTGCTTGGGTACTATTTTACTTGTCATGAGGATCAACTTTACAAAATAAGCATGGTCGCATTTTAATCGTTCATTTGGAGAATGATGATGTTCTACTTGTTCTTACTGACATTATTAACAATATGTTTATTTCACAGGTAGAAAGTAGTGTAATATTAATGAGAAAACAGGAATTTAAGGTAGCAACTTCGTGGTTTCACATTATTCTAAAATTACAGTGTGAAAAATGCCTTTCAAACGAGAGATGAATGGTGCAGAAGAGAGTACGACTTCATATCGTTATTTTGCTGGTAGTCACGTAAAGGCCACATGAAGATTAATTACGTTTCTTTAAAATAAAATCACATTTCTTTATGCATTAATCGATGCATTACAGGAGATATACGTTACATTTGTCTCTTTGTTTGGAAAGTGTAGTTTATTAAAATATGTCTTGAACTAATCGTTTTTTGGCATGAGCAAGTTAATATTTTCATATAGTATATAACGTGGTGTATCGACCAACGTATAAAGAAATTTAATTTTATAAAAAAAAAAAAAACATATTTGATCTTTATGTGTACTATACGTGTTCTACTGCAGAATACTAATAACACCAAATAGTACCCTATTCGACATCATGTAACTGCTGTATGAAGAGATTTTCTCATGCATTAAGTAATTTTAAAATAATGCGAGATCATAAAGTTGGCTTTCTTGTATTTATGATGCGCTATCTCACGTGCTAAGTAATAATAACTCCCTGTTTCCTTAATATCACGTTATTTACTTCTTCCCTAATTATAATATGAATGAAATGTAGACATAATGTAGCCAATGTAGTAGCCAATAGAACTTTATCATTTTTCAAGAGAACGGTTGATTTGCGACATTGGTACTTTTGCAAGGCTAGCATCTGTGATAAAAAAAAATTGACTTTTGACCTCGACTTGTTTATGGTCAAAATCGAGGTCAGAACTGCGGTAACTTTTTTACGTCAACTACCATTAAACTGAGAATATAGAATCACGGTGTGGTGATCCTAACAGATAATTTTGACTCACCCTAAACAAAACAATTGATTGAGGCCTTTTTAGCAACTTATACAGTGCACACAAAAAGTTACGAAACTAATGTTATTAAAAATACAACTTTTAAAATAAATGAAATTTTATTATTACTCAACGTATATTTCTTCTTTCTCTATATAAATTTCAGATCGGTCATTCAACCGAAAATTTGGAAGGCATATATGTAGTCCCTTTTTGAAATTATAATATATTCAGAGTAACTGTCACATTCGTCTGAAATGATTCTATATCGTCAAAATGCTATCCTTTCAGTATCACCTTCAGTTTTGCCATGATCGATTTTTAAGCAAAAAAGTTGTGGTACAGGAGAAACCATTCTCGTAATGGATATATGTTTTGCCTGACTTTTTTTCTTTCTCTTTCTTTTTTAAAGGTGATCAAGTACTTCAATGTAAAATGATCTAGTTGTAGTCTGGCTGAGGGGAGGGGGGGGGGGGTGGTCACAAATTCATAATAAATCAATCCTCTTGAATCAAAAAATGCGATCGACATTATTTTCGCTTTTGACTTTGTAGCCCTCATTTACATCGGTCGCATATTTAGAATGCCCTTCAGTTGTATGATGGGCTGGCTGGGATTATTTTCCCGTTTCCTAAGTTGATGATGCCACGGAAAGGGCAGCGTTTGGATACTGTAGAAACAATTCTGAAAAATGTGACAAGAAAGGGATGTATGTTGAATAATAGATAATAAAACTTCATTTACTTTAAAAACTGTTTTTTTTAATAATATTAGTCCGAAACTTTTTATATGTAAATGCATACAGAATTTAATTTTATGCTAAAAGTATCTGTATATGCCCAATTCGCCATGCGATAGCATACGTATCTAACAAGGGATTCGTAATATATTTGACACATATTTTCTTTACACGGGAAAATCCATGTCGAAGGAGCAAAAATATCTTACAAAATTGAGATTGAAAACATATTTCACGGAATATTCCAGAAATTATTACGTTTAGAAGGATAGTTTAAACGTAAGAATTGTCTTCAAGCAAGGAATTCAGTTAAACAGTTTTAATCTGTAATTTAATTTTATCTGTAAATTTTCTTTAATACTGGAAATTCGCGTCTTTTTGTTAATTTTTATTGCAAAATGTTGTTCGATGCTCTGGAAAATTGAGGAACTTTAAAGAAATGTATAAAATATGCATGAAATAAATACAGCCACTTCCAACACAAAAGTAAATTGTTTGTAATATGAAAAATACGCAACATCAGACAGATATTAAGAAACATACTATGTAACTTCAATTTATATATCATATTCATAACATATAACGATATTTCCAAAATATTATATCATAATAGAAATGTAATTATATTCTTTCCAGCCATCTTACTCAAGATCCAGTTTTCGGTTTTTGGTCGTGGACCTTTGCCCTATCGAAGCTGGTAGAATTTGGCGACACAGCCTTCATTGTATTACGAAAGCAACCATTGATTTTTCTACATTGGTACCATCACGTAACAGTCCTTCTTTATACATGGTTCTCTTATGCAGAGGCCACAGGAAATGGCAAGTGGTTTGGCTTGGTAAACTCTTTCGTTCATGCCTGGATGTACTCCTATTATGCTCTGAAAGCAATGCGATTCAATATACCAAAATGGGTCGCCATGTTTGTTACTACGCTACAGCTATCACAAATGGTTGTGGGTTGCATTTTAACTGCATCAGCTTACTACTATGTACACAGTGCCCAAGTTGAATGTCACGTTACACCTTTGAACATCAAACTTGCTATGTTGATGTACCTCAGCTATTTCATTTTATTTGCCAGATTCTTCCAGCAGGCTTATTTATCTAACAAACACATAAACAAAATTGGAAAGAAGGATTAGCCTAATAGATCTGCAAGTTATAATAAGCTGAAGTTTATGTAGAGCAGGTGAACAATTTTTTAAATCTTTTTTACGGATGATTTTCAGTGACATGTCTTAAGAAAAACTTTATCAAAATCTCATGTGATGGATATGGACGTCAAGAAATAATTTGATGAATATAGTTTTCTCAAGCTTTTGTGAAGACAAAGTTGTAAAAATTGATTGTGAAAGAATGAAAATGGAAAAATAGAATTAAAGTAAATCTCGCACACTAAATCAGGAATAAATTTTTAATATCTTAACGATATTATCGTTAACTATAGTACGAATGAATTAATAAAACTCGCCCTGGAAACACACATATCCCTAGTTTCTTTACTTATGAAACGATTTCCAAAGAAATTTTTTGGTCTCTTTTATTTGTAATGTTTCCTTCCGATAACGTGACAAAACCTTACTGGAACAAGAACGGAAGCGATATAATATTTGAAAATGTGTGTAAATATTCGGGTAATATTAACGTATCTAATATTGAATAGTTTAATAGTAAAAAAATATATTAAACACAGATTCGCCGGCAAACCTGATATACTTTTATAATAATGAATTATAGGGTTGACATATTTATTGTCGTACGTATAAAACTATGAAACTATATGTCGAAGATGAAAGAACACCGGAACCGTCCCTTTGGAATTTTGGGAAAATCCTGTAACATTGTAATCTAGATTCTATCATAGCTGTAATTAAACAATTGTAGTCATTCAGTCCGATTGTAATTATTCGAAACTTGTGGTAGTGAGCTTAGGCTCGAGGTGACAACCAGTCGCCGAACGTAGCCGCGGTCAAGGGATGAACGTTTTGCCTAACAAAGACATGGAGTAATTCTATAGCTCTTCTTAAAAGAAATAGTTGTAGCGGCACGCGACAGTAAACATTCCAACGGTTTCTGTCTCGTGGCTCGCCACACGCAGACTCTATCCTTCGGGTAAGATGATTGTCAGACGTCAACGCATCTCCACAGTATATGTTTAGCTAGCCTGAGTACCCGTTATAGATCTTAAGTTTCAGTTATCTAAATTCCATCAAACAGACAAGCCTTTGACGAGTCTTTGTCCCAACTAAGGGAAGATAGGAGAAATCTATTTTTCCACGAACGACGCTTCCCGCTAGCAACTATCCTTCAATGACGGCTGGCATCCTTCTTTAACCACCAACATGGAAATTGACCAATTAACAACAATGTCAATTTTCCTTACTTTCCGAACGAAGGCTTTCCTTGACGAAGGAGGACTTGGACTTTGGAAGAAAGCGCATTTGGTTATCCCGTTGACCGCGGATTCGTTATTGAATCTAGGATCATTGTCATTAGCTTCTCGAGTATCTAATTATCGCGATTTCTTGTCAAATTCTGTAATAATCATATTTGCACTAGTAAATATCTCCTCTATTGCATAACGACAACGTCTAATCCAAATGAGGATTCGTTTCATGCTCCTAACCCTAACCCTAATCTTAACGCCAACCCGACATCAGAAGTGGGATCAGTGCCGGTTATAACAGTGCTAGAGCTTATGACCATCGTGCGCGAGTTAATTCAGTCGCTAGTGCAAAAATCGGGTGTGAAACCTAACAATTTTTCGTTACCACATTTTAACCCTTAAAATCGCGTGCTCCGACCCCGCTGCATGGGACGCAGCTGTCAATCCGATTATGCTTTACAAAGCAGTGCCCTAAAAGGAAACTATAATTTCAATAATAAGCGTCGAGTCGACTTCTACGTAGTAGAAGCGTCAACTGGTAGATTAAGTCATCCTGGTGAGTCGTTTCCATTTTACTCCGATTCTGGAGCGGAGTGTCCACTAATTACAGAATCTGTAGCCTCGAGATTTTCTGGCAAAAGAACGATTGACATAGTAGTAAAGCGAGGAGTAGAAAATACCTGTATTAAACGTACACCTTTCATTTTGTCCATTGTGTGTATGATGATTGTGTGTGTAATGATTTTTACATTGGAGATAATTTTTCATGCCCTTGCTAGTTATTTAAAATATGATATCGTGATTAGTCGTGAAATTTTAAGTCAAGGTTTTTACGTAACAGTAACGTCAATTTCCCTCACCCTCCGAACGAAGACTTTTTTCTACGAATCCGATGATCTCGGATAAAAAAAAAGTGACAAAAAGTGAAAAATAGTGAAAAATAGTGCTCGTATTACTCTCGCTATAAACAAAAATAAAAACAAATAAAAAAATAGAAGACAAAGATAATGAAATCGAAATCAAGGAGGCGGAACCCGCCATAAACCCAACAAAACAAGGGATTAAAAGAAAAATATCAAATCAAAAGATAACCAAAGACAGTAACAGCAGCATAAGACTTTCCGCACAAAAGACGCGGAAACTCAACCCTCCACCAAACCTGGTAAACAGGAACAAAAAAACATATAATAACCAAGAAAGCATAACCCAAGAAGAAAACGATACACAAGAAGCGTACTGCGAAAAAAACGAAAACATGAAGCAAACAAGAAGCTGTCCGCCAACGGCAATACCAACAAAAAATAAATTTGAAGTCCTGCAAGCATAAGAATCCAGTTTATCTCAACTGCAGGACCATCCAAAATCAATATTAACGAAAAAAACAGAAATTCAAAATACGATTGTGGAAAGCATTAAAAAAAAGAATGAAATATTACGAAACAAAGCAAACAGGCAGTGTATTTTCGAGCTATCGCGGGGAGACGCGGTCGTTAGAATACGCGTCAACGGGAGTCGTAAATTCCCGCTACGATTAGAATAATCGACACCACGAATAGTTCGATCCCCGTATTTCGGTTAGGATAATAGGGGTAGTTGTTGTGGTATAACACTGTGATTCACAGAGTTATAAAAAATATATATTTCCAAGACTTTATACAATCACACAAAGTAGTAACGCCGTTGTTTGAGATACAGATAACGAGGAGAAGGATTATTCTTGGATGAGAGCGAGAGCTATAGGAGAGCTGTCGGACTTCAGAATACTGTGAGAGCCATAGGAGACTCTAGGCCGTGTAGGCACTCTGAGAGTTGTAAGAGAACTCTGAGAGATATAGGAACGGTGAGAGTTGTAGGAAATGCAGGAACTCTAGGCACCGTGAGAGCCGAAGAAATACTCTAAAGTTTATTCTGATGTCAGTACGGAGGAAAGCTCGGTATGGGTGTGCCCTTTGAACGAAGAACGCGGATTCATTGCTTACATTTTTAGTTAGGAAAGTGAGGGCAATAATCCGCGATGTCGATTGGTTAGGACCAATGTTAGGAAGGAAGAGAGGAGGAAGAAACCTCCTACCAACTTGGGTTCTAGGCGACATTGTTTATAGGGAAACTCAGATTTTCCGTTAGGTAGATCTCCGCTTTTTTCGTTAGGCTACTACCCGCTTTCTTCGTAATTCTTAAGAGCACGTAATAAACCCAAGGACCTTTCTAAAAACCGGCCGAAAACACTTCGAGAATTAGAAAGTCTTTTCGGGCAGCAGATTGACTTAAACCATGTGTGCGAACAATGCAGTTAGGATTTCAACTTTATGGTGGGTCCTTAGGCCTATGGAGGTTTCGAAGGACGGCACGTAGACCGTTGGTTGTCAAGCCGCGCGGGATGGCGTGCAGATGTGTTGCGCGGCAGAACAGGCAGGCTACGCCTCTGGTTGCAACACCAGAAATCAGAAACAAAAGCAAAGACGTACGGACAATCATCCCTCCCGCCGCACCAATAAAACAGGCAACATCACAAGCACAGCCCAAGCAAACAGACAAACCCAAAGGCCTATCACCACCGACAAGGGGACCTATCACAGAAGGGACAGGCACATAAGGGACTGCCCACCAGCCACGCCGTTGAAGACCATGCGGACGCTCCCGCAACGGCAAAAGGGGACAGGCCCCCCCCCCCAATTAACGTAACCCGACAAGATCAGAAAGATACTATCGTTCTCATGGAAAATTCGCTTAAAATCAAGAATTTCCACATTAAAAGGATACACACAGGTAAGCACGTACTACACCTACAAAGTTTAAACGATTATATCAAAGCGAAAAAAATATTGACCGCAGCCAACACAGTATACTACACGTACACACGCAAATCGCAAAAACTCCACACTTATTTACTAAAAGGGCTAAGCAATAGCTTTACAGAAGCAGAAATACTGGAAGACCTAAAAGCCCTAAAAATAGAAGAAATTCAATTCACAAAAGTGTCACGATTCACGACAAGAAAATCAAACGAGAACAATATATTGCTCCCAATCTACATAATTCAAGTATCCCCCGATAGCAATATTGGGAAACTGTTAAAAATAAATCGACTGAACTACCTCAAAGTATCGTGGGAAAAAATAAAAAAGAACGACATTACCCAATGCCACAAATGCTAGCGAATAGGCCACACAGCGCAAAACTATAAGCAAGACGCAGTAAGCAAAGAAAAAATCTACTGCGTAAATTGCAAAAACTTCGGGCATCCCGCATCATACAAAGGATGTCCAAAACTCGCTGAGATACGTAAAAAGTTCAACGAAAAAATCATCGAAGCGAAAAAAACAAAAACCGAACGGATCTCCTAAATAAGTCGTAAATACGTCCCCGAGCTAAAGTTCGTGGACGTAGTAAAACAAGGAACAAGCGTAAGCCAGGCAATCGAGAAACCTCCACAATTAACAAATATAGCTCCGCGCGTAAATCAAAACCCCAACCCAACGGTAAACATACCCCAACTAAGCATAATAAACGTCATTGAAGACTTCAAAAAAATCATACTAAAAGCACTAAACAATCAACAAACACAACTAAATGAGATGAAAAAAAGCATTAAAAACGCATGAAGAAAGAATCGACTCCAACTTCAGCATTACCGAAAATATAAACGACGAATAGTCAAATCCCACTCATCCACAAATTACAGCAAAAGACAAATCAGATAAAAGTTAAACATCTGAAAATAATTTCAATAAATGCTAATTCTCTAATTTCAGACCAAAAAAGATACAGCATGCTAACCCTAATAAAGAAAGATACCCCCGACATAGTACTTATCTCAAAAACAAAACTGAACAATAGACACAAAGTACACTTCAAAAACTACTCTATAATAAGGCACGGCAGATCAAACGCTACCCAAGGAGGAAGAACTGCAATCCTCATAAAAAGCCCTCTGAAGTTCAAAACAATCCAAAACGACAAAATACCAAACTGCAAAATCCTAGAAACAACGATCATAAAAATAAAAATAAACAATAAGGAAAACTTGTTTACCACTGCAGCCTACGCAGCCTACGGAAACCAGAAACAATTTAACGACAAATTCGACGATCTCTTGGAACTATTATGGCTCGACAAACAGGAATACTACCATATAATAGCCGCTGACCTTAATGCTAAACATACAAGCTGGAAAAACGAACTAAACAACGCGAGAGAAAACTTCATTAGAAACTGGCTAGACAATAAAAGCATACACTACAAAACAAACCTTTACAGCTCCGAGCTACCCTTTTACCCAAAAGGACACTCATACCTGAACATATGCCTAGCAGACGCCCGATTAAAATTCCAAAATTTACGACCAAATAGCACTCTCAGAACTCTAGACTACGACAGCGACCATAACGCCATAGTATTTCAGATAAGCAAGAACACATCTGACTGCCTAACACTCGAAACACAGACCGAAACACCCAGGTACAACTACAAAAAGACAGACTGGAGAAAGTTCCAAAACCTACTCGAACAGAACTGCAACTTAAAAGTCTATAACAATGTCAACCTAGCAGACAGACAAATCGACACATTCATATACGAAATAGAAAAACATATACAAATCGCCCTACAAGAATCCGTACCGACGCTAAAAGAAAAAGATTCCTGCGAGCTCTATGTAAACTATAAAATAAAAAAACTACAACGAGATAAAAGCTACATACTATCCAAATTAAACAACCTAAGATACAACTACTCTTACGACAAAAGAGAAGACATAGAATTCCTAAATTACCTGTTATACAAAATAAAATCACAGCTAAAACAAGAATTTGCAAACTCTGTAAATCAATACTGGACAAACAAAATAAAAAATATCTCCAAATAAGACTCTGCTAGCATGTTCCCGCATATAAATCAAATTTACAGACCAAAGGAACAAAACTCCATCCCGCCCCTCAAACTGCTCCCAGAAAAAGTCACCCTCATCCAAGAAGCAGGTATACACAGAGGGCAATTTCATAATATCAAAAACAACGGAAAAACTAGACATTATCGGCACCCACTTTTCCAAAACACATACACAAAACGATCACATGGGCCAAGAACAATTAAACAGAATTATCATCGCCGAAATAAACTGAAAAATAAAATAAAACAAGACATTACGCTAAACAAAACAATATGCACATTCTCAAACGAAAACACATCGGACAACCCCAAACAGCCAGATCCAGAAATAAACTACTTTACAAACTACAACCAACTAAGTATAATCTTCTCCACGCTAAACAACAAAAAGTCCTCCGACTTCGATGGCATCCCAAACATCTCGCTCAAACGCTTACCAAACAAAATAAAATGGTACTACACAGTACTCTTCAACAATGCGCTAAATAACACGTACTTCCCCAGAAAATGGAAAAAAGCCAAACTTATAGCTATTACAAAAAAGGATAAAGACGGTTCATCACCTGCAAACCTACGACCTATAAGCCTCCTCCCTAACATAAGCAAAGTATACGAAATGGTCATAAACAACCCCTTAGCCGCCTTCTGCTCAAAAAATAAGGTAATCCCGGAAAATCAATTCTGCTTCCAGCACAAGCATTCCACAATCCACGCAATAAATAAACTTACGTCGGACATCTGCTGGGCACTTAACGAAAAGCAACGAGTAGCTGCCTGCCTAATAGACCTCGAAAAAGCTTTGGACACAGTCTGTATCCCAGGGGTTATTTACAAAACGATTAAAAAGAACTTTCCAGAATACCTAATTAAAGTAGTCTGGGACATGATAACAAACTGTAGAGATGTGTGTGTGGCGTTATGTTGTCGTCGGTGATAGTAGTAGTTGCCGGCTGTAGATGTCGCTGCTGCGGCACTGCTAATTATTCTTTTATTTTGATGCGTGGCAGAAAATAGGAATCACGGGCGCCGGGAATCGAACCCGGGTCGCGAACGGGTCCCCTAGGTTCGAAACCTAGAGCGTTAACTACTTCGCTACCGTGTCCGTTGCTTAGTTAGTGTCGTGTAGCGGTATTTGTTGTCGAGTGCCGCTACAATACCCCCGTAGCAGAGATAACGTTATAATCTTAGTGTAGTAAAGCGTTAGCCGATTGTTGTCAAGAGCCCGTGCTGACGTTGCGCGATGTCTTTGATGTGACTGTGGATCCTGTCGGTATGGTACGTGCGTTGTAGGCCTCTGTTCCTCGCAGAAGTCGTCTCGTGCCCAGTCACCTGTTTATTTGCGCGCCGATTGGAGGTGAGGTGTTGAGGTTTTACTGAAAGAATGACCGCTGCTCCGTGTTCGTCGTAGCGGAAGGTCCAGCTTGCCACAGACTTACATTCGCGATGATGGAAGGCTCGGTAATGCTATCATGGTCACACCTCTGTTTTGCTGTCGATCACGTCGGGCACGACGATTACGTCGGGGTCACTAATGTAGAGGTGTGTGTGTGGCGTTATGTTGTCGTCGGTGATAGTAGTAGTTGCCGGCTGTAGATGTCGCTGCTGGGGCACTGCTAATTATTCTTTTATTTTGATGCGTGGCAGAAAAATAGGATCACGGGCGCCGGTAATCGAACCCGGGTCCCGAACGTTCGAAATTTAGAGCGCTAAGCACTTCGCTACCGTGTTTTTTTTTAATCTTTATTTATTAATTCCAGGTTTTTTACATATTTCTTTTTACATGATTTTTTTTCCAGAATAAACGCTGAATTCTGATTGTAGGGTGGTACAGGCAAAAGTACCGATACGCGACGGTACGACATAGCCATGCATTATTACATTTTTTTTTTTAAGATTATTATTGTAACTTAAATTTAAGCCGCTGTTGCACTGTGCTTATGTGCGATATTTTAATTTATGTCCTGAAAGCCTGGACGCAAAATCGGGCTAGCCTATTAGGGAGGGGATGGGGAGGGTGGACTGGGAGAGGAGCGTTGCCGTTCTGTGGCTCTTTATCTTGTTGTTTTTGTTATGAGTTCCGTATTCACCAATATTTTTTTGTGTTTTTTCTGTGTTTGTCTTCTGTATCCTTTTTTGGGAGGGCCATGTTGTATCTCCACCTAGTGTCTGCAATACGACCATCTAGGTTTTCCGCGTATTGTATAGATTTCATTCCTATTTTTCTTTGTATATGATAAATTATAGGGATGTTATTTTGGTCTTTGGAGATAGTTTCTTTCGTCTAGGTATAGAAAAGCTTCGAGGGGGATGTAGCCTGTTAACAGAGTATTTTTGTAATATGCGTCGTTTGGGAATAAGCAGCCGAAGATTAAGCTATTTTCTTTTATCTTCACAGCTTGCGCGAAGTGGTTTCTTGTTAGTTTTAAGATGTGACAGATATTTTTTCATTTTTTATGTATTTTTTTTTTATCCGCTGTGTTCTGATCTGTAAATGCTCAGGCAAGCTCTGATGCATTTTCTTTCGAATATGCGAATTTTTTCCATTAGTGAAGCTAGTATGTTGTACCAAATTGGGCAGCCGTAGGTTATAATAGGTCTTATTAGCGTTTGGTAGCACATGATTTTTACTTTGCTATTGAGATTTCTGGAGTAAAATAATCTTTTTGTTTTCCAGAATGCTTTGCTGGTTTTGGAGAGTTGAATTTCGATGTGTTGCTTGTGGTTTAGTTTTTCATCTATATTTACTCTTAGATATTTTGTGCATTTTTGTGTGACATGAGATCCCCTTCGTTTGCTTTTTCTTTTGGTTGGAAATTTTTACAGTGTTCCCTTTCTATTCGGCCGATTTTACTTGTCTTGGGCTTAAATAGTGTGGTTTCGCATTTACTTCCATTGATTTTTAGCTTCCATATGTAGTAGTAATCGCTAATATTGTCAAAGAGTTCTTATCGTTCTTATCTGCAGTCCCGTTCTTATCGTTTTGGTTTTGCGGCCTGTTGCGTAGATGATTAGGTCATCTGCGAAGGCTATGGAGCGTTTATGGGTGGATGTGTTGAGGTTAAAGAGATATTTAGTAAGTCGCTATTGTAGATACTGAAAAGTAGCGGGGAATTTACTGTTCCTTGTTGCAGACCGTTTTCTGTGCAGAATTCTCTGCTTGATGTCTGTGAACCGTCGGTCATTAAGAATGTTTTGTTTTGTAGCAGCACTCGACAACAAATACCGCTACACGACACTAACTAAGCAACGGACACGGTAGCAAAGCATTTGACCGTGAACCCCCGAGCAGGTCGGACCTCTCAGCCCTAGAGGATTACCAGGCGTAAGCCCTAACAGTGAGCGCGTCAATCTATACAGTGTACAGTATACAGAGAGAGAGAGTGAAAAAAAAGAGTGCTAAACAGTGAAAAAATAGTGATAATATTATCGCCACTACAAACAAAATAAAAATTGAAGAGGAAGAGAATGAAATTGAAACCAAGGAGGCATCCCAAATTATTGGGATGTTATTTTGGTCTTGGAGATAGTTTCTTTCGTCTAGGTATAGAAAGGCTTCGGGGGGGGGGGGGGGGGGAGGATGTAGCCTGTTAACAGAGTGTTTTTGAAGTATGCGTCGTTTGGGTATAAGCAGCCGAATATTAGGCTGTTTTCTTTGATCTGTGCGGCTTGCGCGAAGTGGTTTCTTGTTAGTTTTAGGATGTGACAGTCGATGAGGTGGATGTTGGCTAAGTCGTATATTTTTTTGTTTTTTACGTATTTTCTGTATCCGCTGTGTTCTGATCTGTAAATGCTCAGGCAAGCTCTGATGCATTTTCTTTCGAATATGCGAATTTTTTCCATTAGTGAAGCTGGTATGTTGTACCATATTGGACAGCCGTAGGTTATAATAGGTCTTATTAGCGTTTGGTAGCACATGATTTTTACTTTGCTATTGAGATGTCCGAAGTAAAACAGTCTTTTTGTATTCCAGAATGCTTTGCTGGCTTTGGAGAGTTGGATTTCGATGTGTTGCTTATAGTTTAGTTTTTCATCTATATTTACTCCTAGGTATTTTATGCAATTTTTGTGTGGTATGAGGTCCTCTTCGTTTGCTTTTTCTTTTAGATGGAATTTTTTGCAGTGTTCCCTTTCTGTTGGGTCGATTTTGCTTGTCATGGGTCTAAATAGTATGGTTTCACATTTGTTCGCATTGATTTTTAGTTTCCATGTATAATAGTAATCGCTGATTTTGTTAAAGAGTTCTTGAGGTTCCGTTCTTATCGTTTCGGTTTTGCGGCCTGTTACGTAGATGATTAGGTCATCCGCGAAGGCTATGGAGCGTTTATGGGTGGATGTGTTGGGGTTAAAGAGGTTTAGTAAGTCGTTAATGTAGATATTGAAGAGTAGCGGGGAATTTACTGTTCCTTGTTGCAGGCCGTTTTTTATGGAGAATTCTTTGCTTGATGTGTGTGAGCCGTCGGTCATTATAAATGTTTTGTTTGTTATCATGTTCCAGACTATTTTAATTAGGTATTCAGGGAAGTTCTTTTTAATCATTTTATAAATGAGCCCTGGAATCCAGACTTGAAAGCTTTTTTGAGGTCTATTAGGCAGGCGGCTACTCGTTGATTTGAGTTAAGTACCCAGCAGATGTCCGACGTAAGTTTGTTTATTGCGTGGATTGTGGAGTGATTGTGGCGGAAGCCGAATTGATTTTCCGGGATTACCTTATTTTTTGAGCAGAAGACTGCTAGAGGGTTGTTTATGATCATTTCATATACTTTGCTTATGTTGGGGAGGAGGCTTATAGGTCGTAGGTTTGCAGGTGATGAACCGTCTTTATCCTTTTTTGTAATAGCTATAAGTTTGGCTTTTTTCCATTTTCTGGGGAAGTACGTGTTATTTAGCGCATTGTTGAAGAGTACTGTGTAGTACCATTTTATTTTGTTTGGTAAGCGTTTGAGCGAGATGTTTGGGATGCCATCGAAGTCGGAGGACTTTTTGTTGTTTAGCGTGGAGAAGATTATACTTAGTTGGTTGTAGTTTGTAAAGTAGTTTATTTCTGGATCTGGCTGTTTGGGGTTGTCCGATGTGTTTTCGTTTGAGAATGTGCATATTGTTTTGTTTAGCGTAATGTCTTGTTTTATTTTATTTTTCAGTTTATTTCGGCGATGATAATTCTGTTTAATTGTTCTTGGCCCATGTGATCGTTTTGTGTATGTGTTTTGGAAAAGTGGGTGCCGATAATGTCTAGTTTTTCCGTTGTTTTTGATATTATGAAATTGCCCTCTGTGTATACCTGCTTCTTGGATGAGGGTGACTTTTTCTGGGAGCAGTTTGAGGGGCGGGATGGAGTTTTGTTCCTTTGGTCTGTAAATTTGATTTATATGCGGGAACATGCTAGCAGAGTCTTATTTGGAGATATTTTTTATTTTGTTTGTCCAGTATTGATTTATAGAGTTTGCGAATTCTTGTTTTAGCTGTGATTTTATTTTGTATAACAGGTACTTTAGGAATTCTATGTCTTCTCCTTTGTCATAAGAGTAGTTGTATCTTAGGTTGTTTAATTTGGATAGTATGTATCTTTTATCTCGTTGTAGTTATTTTACTTTATAGTTTACACAGGGCTCGCAGGAATCTTTTTCTTTTAGCGTCGGTACGGATTCTTGTAGGGCGATTTGTATATGTTTTTCTATTTCGTATATGAATGTGTCGATTTGTCTGTCTGTTAGGTGGACATTGTTATAGATTTTTAGGTCGCAGTTCTGTTCGAGTAGGTTTTTTTTTATTTATTTATTGAAATTCACAATTTGTCCAATTTGGACATTTGGTGGAATTTTTTAACAGTTAAATTAGCATGTTGCTGGCTATCCCCAGCGGGGTACCATCCTCGTGTTTGTTAGGTTATGTCCTTTATAAGGTCTGCTGGGTGCTTCCTTTTTAGTCTTCTGTCCATGTTTATGATTTTGTACGTTTCCGCAGCTAGCCGGTTTGGGTGTGTTGCTATTCTTGATTTGTATTTTTCTGAGTATCTGCTAATTTCTTCCTTGACCGTTGGGTTTCCCAGGTCCCTCCGTATATCTTCGTTTCTGACGTACCAAGGTCCGTTTACTATTGTTCTAAGGATTTTAGCCTGTATTACCTCTATTTTGTTTATATGGCTCATTGCTGCCGTCCCCCATAATGGTATTCCGTACGTCCAGATTGGTTTTATGATCGTTTTATATATTTTTAATTTATTTTCTATGCTTAATTTAGATTTTCGGCTTGTTAGCCAATGCATTTGTCTCCTTGTTTTCTGTATTTTTTCTACTACTGATTTGATGTGTAGTTTCCATGTGAGTTGTGTATCTAAGTGGAGTCCTAGGTATTTGACATGCTTTGTTTGCGTCATATGGGTGCCGTTCAATAGGATGTTTAGTGGTATCTTTTTTCGTAGCGTGAATGTAATATGGTTGCATTTATTGGGGTTTGCTTTTATTTGTTTTTCTTGTAGCCAATTTTCTATTTTTATGATATGTTCTTGTAGTATTTTGACTGCCGTTTCTGGGTTAGTATGCCTGACTAGTATAGCTGTGTCGTCCGCGAATGTCAATACTGTGCTGTTGGTAGTTGTTGGTATGTTCGCCGTGTATAATGTGTATAGTATTGGGCCTAGGACGCTTCCTTGTGGTACCCCGGCCTTGATGTCTTTAACTTGAGAATGTGTGTCCTTGATTTTTATTGCGAAGGTTCTGCTGCTTAGGTAGGATTTTATTAATTGGTGTATTTGCTCCGGGAATTGTTTCCTAATTGTTTGTAGTAGACTTTCATGGTTAATTTTATCGAATGCTTTCTCTATGTCTATAAAGAGGGCTGTGCAGTATTCCTTGTTTTCTAGTGCTACTATTATTTCGTTTATAAACCTGTGCATTTGCTCTATCGTGGAGTGTTTGTTTCTGAAACCAAATTGGTGATCCGGTATTAGTTTTTTTGTCTCTATTATTGGTTTTATCCGGCAATATATTATTTTTTCCAGTATTTTGGAAAATACTGGAAGCAGTGATATTGGTCTGTAAGATGCAGTTTGGTGCGGGTCTTTGCCTGGTTTATGTAACATTTTGATCTGTGCTAATTTCCATGGTTTGGGGAAGTATTGAATTCTTAGAATTGCATTGAATATTATTGTCATTAGTCTTATTGCTTTTGGCGGAAGGTTTTTCAAGATTTTGCCATTGATTAGGTCGATTCCTGGTGCTTTGTTGTTTTTTGTTTTATCAATTATGTTTCTAATTTCTTGTGCCGATGTTTTAGGTATGGTGTATTCCTTGTCGGTTGTGGTAATAGTGGTTTTTGGATCGTCCTCCGTATGACTTTTGAGGTTGCTGTTGTTGATAATGTGTGGTGTGAATGTGTTGCAGAGGTGGTTGGAGAATTCTTCAGCTTGTTCTTCGTTGCTTCTTGCCCATGTGTTATCTGCTTTTCTGACAGCCGGGACGGGTATTATTGGCTTCCTTATTTTTTTCGTGGCTTTCCATAGTGAATAGTTGGTGTTCTCGTGCGTGGAGAGTGTCCTTATGAACTTTGCGAATTCGTTATCGTTGTGCTCCTTTATTTTGTTTTTTATTTCCTTTGCAAGTTTGTTTAAGTGTTTTTTGTTTTCTCGGGTTCTGTATTTTTGCCATTTTGTTATTTGCTTTTCTTTTTTCTTTGATTTTGTCGAGTATTTCTTGCGGGATTGTTATTGTTTGTCTGCTGGTTGGTTCGGGTGTAGTGGTTGTCCTTGCTGCTTCCTGAATAGTTGCTGTCAATGTTGCTACTGCCTGTTCTATGTGTTCAGGAGTTTTTAACGGGATGTTGCAGTTTATTTTGCTTTCTATTATTTCTTTGAAAGTTTGCCAATTGGTGGTTTTATTGCATAGTGTTTGTGGTTTGCTATAGTGAATTGGTTTGTTTCTGTATTCAATTATTATGGGTGTATGATCGGAGCTGAGCTCGAGGTTGGGTGTTATTTTTAGTTTATTTGTGTTTAGTCCCCTTGTAACTGCAAAGTCCAGAAGATCTGGTTTTTTGTTCAGGTCAGTCGGCCAATGTGTCGGTGTTCCTGTGGATAATATATTGAGGTTATTATTTCTAATGTATTTTTCCAGTGTTCTACCTCGAGGTGTAATGTTTCTTGATCCCCAGAGCGTGTGCTTTGAGTCGTAGTCTCCCGCTGCGATGTACTTGTCCCCTAGGTCCTGGAAGTATTCTTCCCACATTTGTGTTGTTATTTTGTGTCGCGGAGGCACGTATACTGCTGACAACTGGAAGTAGTTGCTGCTAGTTTGAACTGTAACAGTGGTTGCTTGTAAATATTCTTTGTTAACTTGGCTGTCAGTTCGCTGTCGAGTGCCGAAGCGTGCAGACGTGTCTCTAGTGCCCAGTGAAGTTCGAAAGCAACACGTGTTACCCAACCGTCGAAAGTGAACACAACGTGCTCCTATCTTCCCAAGTGTTTCCTATCCGCCAGAGAGAAGAAAAGCCTACGCAACTAACCCCAACCCGATCCCTGCCGTATAGCCTCACGACTAGTTATTCATATTGAAATAGCTAGCTCGAGGATGGCCCAACAATCACGATCAGGCTCGCCTGTGCAAATCCACCACTACCCCGCGCTACTCCCCCCGTGGCAGAAGCTCAGCAGATCCCCCCGTGCCAACGACGCCAATAAGGCGAAAAAACGCAAAACCGAACCAGCAGACATAATCTCGAACGAACAGCCATCAACGCAAATCAACACCCACAACAGGTTCGCAATCTTGGAATCCACCAACGACGCCATGGAAACCGCAGGCTCGCCACCTAACCACCACACACAGAGACGCCCCCCTCCCCCACCAATATTTATTAATGATGTCATAGACATCCAGACAATGACCAAGTCCTTAGAGAGAGATATCTCCAAGGAGGACTATAACCTGAAAATAACCAACAATCAAGTAAAAATCCTGCCGACGAACCCAGAAGCTTACAGGAAGCTCACCAAGACACTCAGGGCCCTGAATGCCAACTTCCACACCTACCAACTCAAGGAAGAAAGACCTTTTCGGGTGGTGCTACGAAACATCCACCACTCCGCAGACATCGACGAACTAAAAATAGAACTATCGAAACTCGGCCACGAAGTCACAAATGTCAGCAACATAAGGCATAGAGTCACAAAAGACCCGCTATCCCTATTTTTCATCGACTTAAAACAGAAACCAAACAACAAGGAAATCTACAATATCAGTCGCCTAATGAACGCCATCGTTAAATTCGAACCACCGCAAACCAAAAAGGAGATAGTCCAATGCAAAAGGTGCCAAAGATATGGGCACACGCAGAAATACTGCAACCACACCTTCCGCTGCGTCAAATGTGCAGGTACACACCCCACCGACCAGTGCAGGAAATCACCGGAAACCCCAGCGAAGTGCATCCACTGTCAAGGTGACCATCCTGCCAACTACAAAGGCTGCTCAGCCTACAAAAGTCTGTACTCAAGCAAATACCCCAAACTTAGAACAAAAGAGGAAAATCACCAAACACCCAGCTCGCCGAAATCCACAGTTATCCCAATCCCCCCAATCAATCAAACACCCAGCCCTATCAAACTCACCACTCCCTCAAACTCCTATGCCCAAGCGGTACAAGGCACTCAAAATACACCAAATAGCCACAGGGATCCTCCCCAAAATAGTGCCCCCACCTCACCTAACACAGACAACGTCTCTAGACTAGAAAAGCTAATAGAGAAACAATCGGAGCAAATAAACAATTTGCTATCGCTAATAACATTCATCATGGACAAATTTATACGCCCAGACACAAAATAAAACCAAGACGCATAGCTCTCTGGAATGCCAATGGTCTAGCGCAACGCAAACTTGAGCTAGAACTCTTCCTAAAACACCAGCTAATCGACATAATGCTCATATCTGAAACCCACTTCACCGACAAAAACTACCTGAACATAAACGGATACAAGTTTTACCATACCCAACACCCCAGCGGAAAGGCCCACGGCGGCACCGGAATCATAATCAAAGCAAACATCAAACACTACGAACTTCCACCATTCCAGAAAGACTACCTCCAAGCAACAAACGTAGCAATAGAAGACTATCATGGTACAATCACCACCACAGCTGTATACTGCCCTCCCAGACACTCCATCGCCAAAGAAGACTTCGACCACTTCCTGGACACCCTGGGCAACTGATGCATAGCCGGAGGAGACTACAACGCTAAACACACCCAATGGGGTAGCAGACTGGTTACAGTAAGAGGCAAAAACCTCCTCAACAGCATAATATCCAACAACCTCAACTACCTTACCACATACGAACCCACACACTGGCCCACCGACACAAACAAAATACCCGATCTCCTTGATTTCTTCATAACTAAAAATATCTCGCCAAGACACGTCCAAATCAATTCCTCGGCTGATCTCTCCTCTGATCATTCCCCCGTGATAGTAACAGTCAGTTCAACTATCATCGAGAATACACCTAATGGCTCCATTCATAACCAACACACCAACTGGCAGCTCTTTAGAGAAGTCTTTACCCACACAACTTCAGCCTCAACCTCACTAAAAACCAATGACGAAATCGAAGCAGCCACGGAATACCTAAATACGAGCATAATAAACGCTATCCGCGTCTCCACACCGGCAAAAACGTCCATCAGCAATCACGAATACCCCCAGTACATACTAAAAAAATAGCAGAAAAACGTAGACTAAGAAGGATATGGCAGACCCATAGAACACCGGAGGACAAACGCAAACTAAACAACGCAACTAGAAAACTATCCAAAACCATAAAGAACTACAATAATGACCGTTTTCACAAATATCTCGCCAGCCTGTCCCCCACAGCCGACTCAAACTACTCACTATGGAAAGCCTCCAGGAAACTCACGCGCCCCCCACAAATAATACCTCCAATCCGCCGCCCGCAGGGTGGATGGGCGCGTAGCCCTATAGAAAAAGCCAACCTATTTGCCAAACACTTGACTGAAGTATTCCAACCCCATTCCTCCATAGCCGCAGCGGACGTCACCGAATACCTGCACACTCCCTTCCAAATGTCCCCTCCTATCCAACCCTTCACTTCTGCAGAGATCATAGAAGCAATCAGTCGTCTAAACCCCAAGAAAGCAACAGGTCACGACCTAATAGGAAATAAAGCAATCAAGGAACTCCCCATAAAAGGGATTGCACTCATCGCATCAATCTTTAACGCCATCCTCCGCCTTGAACACTTTTCTAAGGCGTGGAAAATCTCACTAATCACCCTCATCCCCAAACCCGGTAAACCAATATATGAAGCCAGCTCCTATCGCCCAATCAGTCTCTTACCTACCCTGTCTAAACTATTCGAGAGGATGCTCACGAACCATCTCCTTCCACTCCTAGAAGAATTGAAAACTCTCCCAGATCACCAATTCGGCTTCCGAAAACAACACTCAACAGTAGAGCAAATCCACCGCATAACCCACATGATCAGCCAAACCCTTGAAAAGGAAAAATACTGCTCAGCCGTATTCCTAGACATCCAACAGGCATTCGATAAAGTATGGCATGAAGGACTACTCTACAAGCTTAAAAAAATCCTACCCCACCCATACTACTCCATCTTAAAATCCTACCTAACCAACAGACAATTCATAGTCAAATGTCTAGGCGCCACTTCCGCAACATTCCCAATAGAATCCGGCATACCGCAAGGTAGTGTCCTCGGACCCCTACTATTCTCCATCTACACTGCCGACTTACCCATATCAAACGAGGTAACAATAGCAACATTTGCCGACGACACAGCACTATTAGCTACCCACGCAGACCCGGCAATTGCCTCATCCACTCTCCAGCGAAGTCTCGACTCCATGGAAAAGTGGTTCCAAAAATGGGGCTTTAAAATAAACGAAAAAAAATCCTCCCATGTAACCTTCACGCTCCGAAAACAAACCTGTCCCCAGGTCACCATTAACAACACAATAATCCCAAGCAAGGACTCCGTAAGATACCTGGGCATGACCCTGGACAGGAGGCTAACCTGGAAAAAACATATCTCGGAAAAAACAAAGCAACTAAAGGAAAAACTAAGAAAATTCTATTGGCTCACGGGCCGACGCTCCAAACTAAACATACAGAACAAAATAACCCTCTACAAGGCCGTAATAAAACCTGTCTGGACCTACGGAATCCAACTATGGGGAACAGCAAGTAACTCCAACATTGAAATACTCCAACGCTTCCAATCGAAAACGCTAAGATCCCTATTAAATGCACCCTGGTATGTTACCAACGAAACAATACACCGAGACCTCAAGATACCTACAGTCAAAGACGAAATACACAAGTCCAGAAGCAGATATAACACAAGAGTCAACAACCACCACAACCCACTAGTCACCCAACTACTGGACACGACGGACCAGATCCGCAGACTAAAAAGAAAATACCCACTAGATTAAATCCTTAGTCCTACTAGAATCAACAATATAAAGCTATTATAATCCATGTCATTGTATCACGCCAAATTAAGTTACTGAAAATTCTCAACGAGAATTGATTGTAAATATTCTAATAAATAAAAAAAAAAAAAAAAAAAAAAAAAAAAAAAAAAAAAAAAAAACAACTTGGCTGTGAAGATAATGTTTGATATCGTTTCTGACTATCACTGCTGTCCCTCCGTGAGCTTTTCCTGAGGGGTGTTTGGTATCATATATGGTGTAGTATGGTATTTTCAAATAGCTTTTTGTAGTGAAGTGTGTTTCTGAGACAAGTAGTATGTCTATATTATTATTGTATATGAATGTTTTAATTTCGAGGGCCCGTTGTTATAGGCCGTTTGAATTCCAGGTTGCTATTTTTAGAGTGTCCGTTTTTATTTTTTGCTTAGCACGTTTGTAATTAGTTGTAGCATGACTGTGATTTGTTGGGTTTGCAATTTTAGTACTGCGTTTTGTTTGCTTATCATTCTGGTTAGCATTTCGGTGTTCTTTATGGATTGTTTGAGCAGTTCTTTGATTTCTGCAGTGTCATTGTTACTATTGCTATGGTATTGGTTGTGTGTATGTGTTGATTGGCTGGTTACTTGAGCATAGCTTAGACCACCAATGGTATTGGTGCTGATAGGTTTGGTGTTTGTTGCTTGCTCTGTACTTGGTATTGTTTCGAGTTTTGTGCTGTCCTGTTGGACTTGTATGTTAGTGTTTGTCCTGTTTCGTAGGGGCGGGAACAGTTTGCGTTGTAATTGTTTCCTAGCTTCGCAACCTTTATAACTGGCTGGGTATTTTCCGTTGCAGTTATAGCATCTAACCTCCTCTATTTTTCCCGTGGATGGGCAGTGTATCGTAAGATTATTTTTTGCACATTTAACGCATGCCGGGTTTCTATTGCAATAATTTTTTGTGTGGCCGTATTGCTGGCACCTTATGCATTGTGGGATATCTTTTTTTATGTCTAGGTGGCCCCACTTTTACTATTGTGTTTAGTAATTTTTCTATATCGTATATGTCTTTGTTATTGATTCTAGGTTCTATTTCGATTAGGAATAGCGGTAATGGTTGTTTGGTATCATACTTGTTTATGTTGTTTATTGACCTTACTTGTTTTTCGATTTTTGCTAGTTCTTCGCTTATTTTGTCGGTGTTTGTTTTTGGATGTAATCCTCTGATTACTGCTTTTGTAGCTTTTGTCGGTTTTGAGCTGGTAAGTGCGATACCCTGCATTTTTATCCTTTAGTGATCTTGTCACTTTTCTTCATGTGTCTGGGGTGTTGGTTTGCACTTTCACCTGGTCTATTTTTATCTGTTTGATAATATAGTTATCTTTCCCTGCCGTGTTGTTTAGCAGCTCAATGAGTGGGTCTATTATTTTCGCATCTATGTATATTGGTGGTTTAGCAATGCGGGTTGTCGGACTTACCGTTGGGTCCGTTGCTGTCTCTTCTGGCAGTGCGCTAAATGAATTATGTAGTTTGATATCCAGCAGCCATTGTTTTTTTTCTGGTATTTCGGTTTTCCTCCCGCTTGCGAACGGGGTTACTTTGCGTTTTTTGCTTGAAGTTGCCACCGTCCTGCTTTCTTCGTGATGTGTTGGTTCGTTGTCCCCGTCGTTGGCTTGTGATATTTCCACGTTATCGTCTTTTTTTTCTGCATATGTAGAGTCTGTAGCTCTATTTATAAAATATGTTTCTCCTGAGTTGGTTATTTTCATTGGTGGAATCTGCATGATTTCACGTTTTGTCGATGGGCGTTTACTTTGCCGCTTTCTCTTCCCTCTTTCCGCACTTTCACTGGAGCACTGTTTCGCACGTCCGTTTAGGTCGCCTGCACATGTGGAACTGCGCAGTGTTTGGCGCCTTAGGTTGCGAATGTTCGGGACGCGGGTTTCAAATCCCAACGCCCGCAATTCGATTTTTCTTCTACGATTCTTAAATGAGAAGAAAATACAGCAATACTCCATCAGCGATATCTACAGCCAGCAGCTACAAAATTATCACGGACAACACTTACGTCTCAATATAATTGCGATAATGTAATTTTTGTCATTTTTAAAAAATATGCCAAATTCCATCCCCAACTGCTTGTTAGTTTTTATAAAAAGCTATTTTGAAATTAAAAAGGCGTCTTCGTAAAAATTTATGTAAGAAAATGGTATAGTGCTCCGTCAATCTATGTTTACGCAATCACTATTCGTTACTAACTGACTTCGTTATAACGGTTCTTTTTAAAATACGCTATCAACACTCCATGACAACGTTGAGAACACGTACCTGATATTGTCACGTAAAATAAAAAACAGGGGGCTCGAACGAAAAGAAAAAATTAAGGTAACAAAAAAAAACAAGAGAATTTATTTCTTGTATTCTGAATTTACACTGACTGCGATTTTGTTCTGAGCTCCAGCCGTGACTTTCCAATACTGAAACTCTTACAATTTGACTTTCGGTAACATCTGTTTCTTCTTTGTTTGTCATCCCTCAATATCCCCGCTACCCTGTAGGCGTACGTAACCGTTGTCACACTTCTAGGACATTCGGTGGAAGAACCGTTGGGATACAGATGACTCATTAGGCACTTCGGCGATATACATTGTCGCCAAGGCCGCCACATCTCTATCTCCATCATCGGTCTATCGGATTTGAAGTATGCCGGTCGTGACAATATCTCCCAAGCAATCCGTTTACGATACTATACTATACTACATTTCTATAATTTTTGTCGCTCAGCTACTAACGGGATTTTCTATTTTTTAAATGTTGTGTTATGATTACAAGTCGAAACTAATCGATTTATAATTTCAAACTACTCAGAAATGGTAGCAAAGTCTATGTATCACTTTTTCGCATAAATAAAAGAAATAACATCTAAAATTGTGATCACCTTGTATTTGTAACGTAAATCACGTCAGAGACCAGGACACTGTAACCCCAAACTCTTTTGCCCTGATGTCACCTTAGGCGACCACTTCTAAACATTCTTCAGACAGCCGATACTTGAACATTACACATGGCGACCTTGGCGACAATGTATATTGCCGGAGTGCCTGAGGGTTCATCTGTGTCCTAACGGTCCTTCCACCGAATGTTCTGGAAGCGTGGCAGCGGTCGCGTGCGCCTGCAGGGTGGTGGGGATGATGAAGGATGAAAAACAAAAGAAGAAACAGATGTCACCGAAAGTAAAAAATATTGTAAGAGCCTCAGTCTCGAACGGTCACGCCTAGAGCTCAGAAGTGTCTTATACTTGTATAAACGAAATAAGAATAAAGTGTTCTCCTTCCTAATAAAATTTCTCTTTATTTTTACGTGACATTTTGGCGATCCTGCCAGGATCCATCAACTTCAAGAAAACGAAATTACGCATTTCGGGCTACGGTCAACTTTGAAGATTGAGGATCAGTGGACCACTGTAACAGAGCAGACACTTTCGACGTTTCGACAAAGGAACACCGCAACGGAACCTTTCCTACGGGTTAAACGATCAAGGTGAGCAAGCCCTGGATTCTTTTGTCAAATACAGATCGAGAACAGACAGCACAATTAGTATAACAATGGCAACGCCACGAGAAGACAAAACCGAAACTGTTAGCGCCGCTTTAACTAACAGCGGAATAGACTCAACAGTTAAAGCTTTGCTTGATGCGATGCAGAAGCAAAATGAGAGACTGACCCAACAAATGAGTATGCTTACACTGCGTATGGATGAAGTTGTAGCAAACACAAAAACGGGAAATATATCGGAGGCCAGTTCCCTAATAACCGTAGACGAAGTAACCCACACCGCTAAAGATCAATCGGTCCTTCGAGAACCTCGCCCATTACTTCAAACACCACCTCAACCATCCTGGGAAAGGACTTTTCCTGAACAATATACGCAACCAGAGCTAAAAGCTGAGAGTGCATTAAAATGCATTCCGATATTAAACGGAAAGGATGATATAGACGTGGAGGATTTTATTCATGAAATACAAGAAGTAAGAATGATGTGTAGCGAACCAACACTATTACTAAAAATGATTAAAATAGAGAAGATTGTAGGAAAAGCCGCAATGGCAATCCGCAATATTCGTATTACCGAATTCGAATCTCTGTATGAAGCATTGAGACGTAATGTAGCTGCGCAAGTATCAGTGAGAGAACAACAGGACGAATTAAGAGGAATGAGGCAAGGATTAACTGAGAGCGTGCAAAACTATAACATCAGATTTCGAAGCGTTTTTAACAAACTCCAACACAGCATTACCAACGAGTATAGAGACGAACTAACTCGACGGGTGATGAACGAGCAACTATACATGGACTCTGTGACCGACTATGTAAGAGGCCTTCGTCCAGAAATAGGGCAGGCGCTAATGGCTAATCTCCCCCCAAATCTCATCGAAGCAGAAAGGAAAGCAATGAATATGGAAAGATACTTTCGCGAGCACAGCTCTCGCAGACAAATGACGCGACAAACAACCGCCCCGCCATTTTATCGTAACCAGGCTTCTCATCCAGTAGACAATCGCCTCGCTATTACAAGTAACACAAATAATAAAACTCCACTCACACAAAATATTCTACCAAGAACGAACAATTTTACGAAGTTTGGGAACAGACCATTAAGCGAAAGGACGCAAGCGAAATGTCCCAAATGCAATCGATTGGGACACCTTCCAAATCAATGCCAAAATTTTCCGATACCGCCTCAAAGAAAAGTCCCTCCAGGAATAAACCACGTTCAAGAACAATCAGAATTAACAATGCTACCTCAGGAAGATTACCCACAATACTATTACAATTACCAGGACGACCAGGATTGCGATTTCTCGTTGACTCCGGGGCAGGAATCAACTTGCTTAAACAAAGATGCTACCCAGGAAAGACAACAATACCAGACACAAAGAAATTCTCCATGGGACATACCGAATACGAATCTAATTTCAAAGTCAAATTGAATTTGTTCGACAAAAAGATAGACTTCTCTTTAATAGATGACGATTTCCCAATTATAGAAGATGGCGTATTAGGCTTACCCGGTTTGAATCAATATCGATTCGAACTCTCCAACGAAACATTGAAATTAGATAACAACACCCTTCTGCTGCAACAAGAACCAACTCTTGCACCAGGAGAAACCATTCAAAAAATTGTATACCTCGAAGGGAAGCCAACGCCAGTGTGCTTTATCAATGGTGGTAAGTCCTCAATTCAAGTTTCTAACATTATCGAAAATACAAATACCATAGATCAAATCCAAAAATTCAAATCTTCGATTCGACTATCGCACATAGAAAAACCTCTCAGAGAACCTATAGAAAAGATTCTTCTCTATTACATGGATGTATTTAATTTAGACAGTGAAACATTACCGTGTACATCTCTTGCTAAACATTCCATTACATTGAAAGAAGATAAAATCATCAACGTAAAATCCTACCGTCCTCCCGAATACCATAAAATCGAAATAAACAAACAAATGACGGAAATGTTAGACAAAAAGATTATAGAACCCTCCGACTCTCCCTATAACTCTCCCGTCTGGGTCGTCCCAAAGAAAATCGACGCGTCGGGGAAACAAAAGTGGCGAATAGTGATTGACTTTCGGAAGTTAAACGAATTAACGGACCAAGACGCATATCCATTACCCGACATTGACGATATACTATCGCAACTAGGGAACGCAAAATATTTCTCCGCTTTAGACTTATCCTCGGGATTCCACCAAATACCCATGGATGAGAATTCGAGGAAGTACACTGCATTTAGCACACCACAAGGACACTTCCACTATAACAGAATGCCATTCGGGCTCAAGAACGCACCCGCTACCTTTCAAAGAATGATGGACACCGCGTTAAGAGGTTTAATTAATAATCATTGTTTCGTCTATCTCGATGATATCATTATATTCGGGCAATCGATAGAGGAACATAATAAAAACTTAGCCATTATACTCCAAAGACTCAGGGAAGTAGGTCTAAAAGTACAACCGGATAAATGTGAATTCCTAAAACCCGAATTGGAATATTTAGGACACTTAGTGACAGCAAACGGAGTAAAACCTAACCCTGAAAAGATAGAAGCAGTAAAGAACTTCAAACTACCCAAAAATCCTACGGATGTAAAATCGTTCCTTGGGTTAGCCGGATACTATAGAAAATTTATTAGGAATTTCTCGAAAATTGCCAAACCGTTAACGGAACTAACTAAGAAGACATACAATTCCACTGGACTGACAAAACACAACTTAGCTTCGATACATTAAAAGAAAGACTATGCCAAGCACCGGTACTAAAATACCCCGACTATACGAAAACATTTACGTTAACAACGGACGCCAGTAATAAAGGTCTAGGAGCCATCCTTTCACAAGATGGACACCCTTGTTGCTTCATTTCAAGGACATTAAACCCCCCTGAACGAAATTATACTACGACGGAAAAAGAATTATTGGCCATCGTTTGGGCAGTTAGAAGATTTAGGCAATATTTATTAGGCCGCAAATTCAAAATTCAAACAGACCACCAAGCCCTTAAATGGCTGCACAACTGCAAGGACCCCTCTAGTCGATTGATTCGATGGAGATTGAGATTAGAGGAATACGAATACGATATAGAGTACGTAAAAGGAAAGGAAAACGTAGCCGCTGACACCCTATCCAGAGTACACGCGATAACACAAACTGACGTTTTATTAAGACAATTCAGAGACTGGGAAAAATCAGAAGAAATACCAAAATTATTGAAACTAACATCTAACAAAGACAACTTTTTCCAATTAACAAAACCATATCTGGGCCCATATGACGAAACCGTATGGTTACAGAAAATATCAGACATACTTAAAACAAATAGAAAGATAGGAATAGGAGACAATAACTTAAACGCACAAGACAAAGCACACATAAAAAGATTTCTTTTATTTTTCAATGACCAACGCGACGACATAGAATTTGCTTACGAACCAATACAGAGTTTAAGCGAAGAGGAAATAGAACAAGTACTAAAAGAAAATCATGACTTGGTAGGACATCCCGGAATACAAAAGACGTACGACAGAATCCGAGGCAAATATGATATCCCACATCTAATAGACAGAATAAAAGGCAGAATAGGAACTTGCGCGACATGTCAAACATCAAAGACTACTCGGATAAGAGGAAAGGAGGAACCACAGATAACCGACACCCCGTTAGAATCTAACGACAAAATCGCTATGGATGTGATAGGCCCGTTGAAAAAGACCAAGATAGGAAACCAATATATTCTCTCTATACACGATGAACTAACCAAATATTTAATACTTGTGCCCCTAAAAACACAACAGACCCAATCAATCTGGAATGCTTTACTGAATCATTACATTTATATATTCTCCGCACCGAAACGTATATTAACTGACAAAGGACAAAGTTTCATTAGCGAGCTAATGCAACGATACGAAGAAGCATTTAAGATCAAACACATAAAAACCACCTCATTCCATCCACAATCCAACGGAAGCCTAGAACGAACACATGCTGTAATATCCGACATGTTAAAAGCTATACAAAACGATAATGAAACAGAATGGGATCAAAACCTAAATTTTGTGTGTCTAGCATATAACACTATGGTTCATGATGCCACTGGATATACCCCTTTCGAACTAACATTTGGACACAAGGCCAATCTCCCATCTACCATATCCCAAAATCCGTATGTGTGTAAGCTTAAAAAGAGTTTATATGGTTTGAAGCAAGCGGGGAGAGTGTGGTTTAAGTATATAAATTGTATCTTGAGAGATATGAATCTGAACCCATGTGTGAGTGATCCATGCATGTATGTGAATACATACAAGGATCTCATTGTGGCTGTGTATGTGGATGATATCCTTGTATTCGGTACGGAGGCTATGATTCACACGTTCAAAAGGAGGATTAAGGAGAAACTAGATGTGAGGATGCTAGGAAGCGATACTCAATTCCTATCCATCCACTTGAGTAAGCCAAACAGCACTACCGTGGTGTTCGACCAATCCATGCAGATAAGTCAAATGTTGGAGCTGTTTGACATTACTCAAGAGGTTGGAGTGTCTACACCACTAGCCAAGGAGTGCGAGGCTGGTCTAGACATTGTGGATAGTGAACCAATAGACAATAAGTTGTACGGACAGGCTGTGGGGCATATGATGTACATCGCCACAGTAAGCCGTCCTGATGTCGCGTGTGCAATAGGAAAATTAAGCCAAAGATGTGCGAATCCGACGGTGTCTGACTGGAAGGCAGTCAAACGTGTTTTTAGGTACCTGTTGAAAACTAAAGACTTAAAGTTAGTATACCAAAGGACAGGGCAGCCTCTAAAGGTGTTTTGTGATTCAGACTTTGCAGGCTGTGCAATAGATAGGAAGTCTAGAAGCGGTTATGTTTTTATACTCGCTGGTGGGGCGGTGTCTTGGTTGTCGAAGAAACAACCAATCATATCTCAATCGACATGCGAGGCAGAGTTTGTAGCGATGCAAGAGGCAGCTAGAGAGACTGTGTGGATATCCTTATTATTAAGGGAGTTAGGTCAATCGTCATATTGTCCGCGTCCATGCAAAATCTTTTGTGACAACATTGGAGCGATCTCATGGTCCAAGGATGAAGTAGTGGCCGAGAGTTCTAAACATGTTCAAGTGCGTTACTTTTATGTTAAGAACTGCGTGTCGAAAGGGATACTGGATTATATCTACATATCTAGTTCTGAGAATGTTGCCGACATTATTACCAAAGGGTTAAATACAGTTAAGACCCAGTATTTTACCAAAGCTATGGGGCTTTTGGAAACTAGCGATCAAAGGGGAGTGTTGAGAGATGCTCAGTTGGTATGACCGCTAGTTGCTAAAAGGTTACTAGGGTTATGTTGGTACGACTCCTCACGACGCTCTTTTGTCTTAGGAGTCGACCACGTGTTAATTGCTAAGACGCTTTGGGAGAGACTAGACGTTTGCTGTGTGATTTGGTGTTTTGTACAAGAGAGAAAATAAAAGGTGTGATAACCAATCCGAGTGGATCAGCTTGATTATCAACCCCAACCTATATAAAATAACAAGGAAATATAAAGTATATGTATAAGGTGGAAATTGAAAATAAAGAAAGTATATGTTAGGAAACATCAATCGTATGTACAGCATGGAGATTGTAATCGGTACTCGCTCGCTCCGCTCGCTCGTAAAGATCTAGTCTAACCTCACAACCGGTCCCGGGCGTTCGAAAATTTTATGAAAACCGCCTCCTCGCCGAAGACCGAACGCAAGAGGTATTGGTTTTAGGTTGGGCGATAGTTTCTCGAGCGAGCAACGCGTAAACGTGAGTCAGAAACCAATGGTTTGGACCATAAGGACATTGAAATATTCACACCAACCCGAGGAGGCGAAAGCATTTATCGAATTCTTTACTTAAATAAAGCTACAGGTTATAAATACTTTTACACAAACAGTTATAGTTCGACGTAATACAGCGCAACCTAATGGCCGAAATCGCTGGGAAAATTTGAAAAAAATCGTTGTCCTCGGCCAGCATTCAAGGCTCAGCCGAGAAGTGGGACGGACTAGAGGAATCCGACTGTCGAATTAAAACACAGCATCGCGAGGGTGTCGAGGCAATGTAATTTCTGCCCAGTGCTATGAATGTCAACGCTAAGAAATTGAAAAAAAAGCCACAGCGCTGTTAAACGGCGGGAGTAACTGTGACTCTCTTAATGTGTACCGTCGAGAGACGTCATGGCGCACGATGCGCGTACGTAGCGAAACGTACATTTTTGGACAGAAACTTTCTTTCGATTCCTGACAAAATGAAAATAAAGGAAAAATAATGTATATGTATGTAGTAACTTAATGGGTCTTAGAGGAAAGGACAAGTAATGATGTTTTGTTTTAATTAACAATATTCGAAGCAACGAAATAATTACAATGCTGTCGTACGTCTTATTTTCAGACGCGGCTTTCGACTTCCCGATTCACACACTTCGGCTTCTACACTCGCTGGCTCTCGCTTCTCAATTCACATTCTGCACACCTTTTGCATCCGTCCTCTCCGGCTTCTCAACTAATACTGACTTTAACGTCTCTTTGTCTTTTTCCGCCGTTCGAGACACGTGTCCCGAAACGCCCGTGGCCAGGGTCACGCAGGCCCTTTCCACGAAACTTTCCACTTAAAAAGAACCGACGACACATTGATGTACCCGACAATGCCGCGGCTCTCGCGACATTGTTTACGATTCGGCCGATATCTTAGGCCTCTTGTCCACGATACTACATGTATAAAAATATATTGTCCTTCGGGTAAGATAATTGCCAGATGCCAACGCATCTTCACAGTATATGTTTAGCTGGGCGAGGAGCCGCTACGAATATTAAGTTTCAATTATACAATGTCTTTCAAATAGACAAATAGCCTGTGCCCCAACTATGGGAAGATAAGAGAAATCTATCCTTCCACGAACGCTTCCCACTGGCAGCTTTTTCCTAAGGACAGCTAACGTCCTTCTCTAACCATCAACATGGAAATTGACCAATTAACAGTAACGTCAATTTCCCTCACCCTTCGAACGAAGACTTTTCTCTGCAAATCCGATGATCTCGTGCCCTTAGGCACACCCATCATTGTTTTTTTCGACAGCGTCACCGTGACGGAGAGGCACTCTCTTGTACGATCTCATCAACGATTGAATTGTCATCCTTATACGTAGTGATTGTTCCTTGCATTAAGATTGAGTACAACTTAGACGCTACAGAAGAGTTGAGTTCGTCATCCCGTTGACCGCGGATTCGTTATTGAGCCTAGGATCATTGTCTTTAGCTTCTCGAGTATCTAATTATCGCGATTACTTGTCAAATTCTATCATAGTCATATTGGCACTAGTAAATATCTTCTCTATTGCATAATGATCATATCTAATGCCAATAGGGATTCGTTTCACGTCCTCAACCCTAACTCTAATCTTAACGCATACCCGACATATATATGTTGTGTTAACGGTAGAATCGGTGTTATGGGCGGTTAATGAATCTCCACTGGAATTAGCCATTGTTGTGGTACAATGAAGAGTTTATTAACACAAGTGTGGATATAACAGATTTAGTAATTAACTGCAGCGATTAGGCATTCGTGGCACTAATGACAATGGCCTTATGTTCGATAACGAATCCGCGGTCAACGGGATGGCGAATGTATTATTTTCATCAAAGTTTAAGTTGGGCTAAATGTTAAAGCGTGAAATGTTCATGGATCGTAGAGACATTACTTAACTCGTTGATGCGATCGTACGCGAGTGAGTGTCTCTCCGTCGCGGTGTTTCGCGCAATTTCCATGTTGGTGGTTAGAGAAGGATGCTAGCCGCCCTTAAGAGAAAGTTGTTCGCGGAAAGCATCGTTCGTGAGAAAAATATATTTCTCCTATTTTCCCGTAGTTCGAACTAGGACAGCCGCTGACGTGCACCGCCTCGCACGCGTCACTTCCCCACCATGAATCCCCACCATGAATCCCCATCATGACACTACTCGCGGCGATCTACTCGCGGCGTCGATTATTATAATCGTAACGGGAATTTACGATTCCCGTTGACGTGTTTCCTCGCGATTGCGTCTCCCCGCGATTGGTCGAATTTACACCCCGTATTTCGGTTAGGATAATCGGGGTAGTTGTTGCGGTATAACACTGGGAGTCACAGAGTTATAAAAATATATTTTTCTAACAGTTAGTCTACACGATTGAATAGATATAAACAATTAACAACTTTATCGCACGCAAATAATATAGATGTGTACAATATAGAGCAAGGCTCTTACAATTGAATTTAGTCTCTTAGTGGACGTAGCACGGTATGATACTTAATAGAATAAGCGAATGTTTGGCAATGTCGCAGACCGACTTGAATTACGCTCCGTTGCCGTTCTGTTCAGAGTTAGACGTTAGGCGTTAGAATTTTGACTAATTGGCCGCTCTTGCGTTCAGACGGAAGAAAGTTCGGTGTGGGTGTGCCCTTTTGCATGACGAACGCGGATTCGTTGTTCACACTTTTCGTTAAGTAAAGTGAGGGTAATGATCCGCAATGTCGATTGGTTATGCCCTACGCTGATGCTTGAAGGGATGGGTAGGAGGCCTCCTACCATCGTGGTTGATAGGTGACCGTGTTTATGGTAAAAACCTGATTGTTTTATTAGCTAGCTATTCGATTTTTCCTGATGGGTGCGTGTTCGCTTTCTCCGTATTTTTTAAGCGCGGCTAATAAACCCAAGGACCTCTCTAAAAACCAGATGTGCTTCGAAAATATTTTTAGGCTTAAGAAATTCTTCAGGACAAAGGGATTGACTGAAGACGCCTGTGGATACAATACAGTGACAGTGAAAGACTATATTGGGTCCTTAGGTTTATTGAGGGTCGGAGTGACGTTACGCAGGCCGCTGGCTGTCCGGTCGCGAGGGCTGGAATGCAGATGTTTTAGGCGACGTAACATAATAAAATGTACGGAAGAAGAAGCATTTAGAACTAGGTGGAAGCTAGATACGATAAAACTAGATGCATTTATTGCTTTGCTATATGCCCACGGTGTATATCAGGCAAAGAATTTAGAAGTCACATATTTGTGGAATAAAATTTGGTTAACTGCATATTTTTCAGAAACAGTGAGCAGGAATGACTTTGCTGAAATTATCAGGTTTATACAATTTGATAAGAAGAGCAAAGGAAGCCGACATTGGTTTACGAACTAATAAATTTGCAATGGTATCTACAGTATGGGGCCAATTTATAGAGAATTCACAAAATTGCTATAAACTTTAAATTACATACATCATGTATGTACATACATTACTTTTGTATAAAAAATCGAGGGAAAAGACCATGCAATAAAAGTATTAACAACTTCAGATTCACTACTACAAAAAACTCGTCAAGTAAAAAATTGTAAAGGTTACACAATTACAAAAATTTGTTTAAAATGCGGGAAATATTTATGCGGCAAATGTACATTTGATAATAAGATAATTTGTAAAAAATGCAACGAAGTTAAATAAGATATATCTCTATATAAATAAAAGTGTAATTCTATTTAAGTCTATAATTGAAATTAAACAAAAGTAAATTTGGACAAAATTTTATGAAATTTCATTATTTTATATACATTTAGTTATAAATTAACCATTATCTAAGTCAAATCATGAAAACTATTACTTACTTCTTTAATCGCCGGTCATTTTGTCCGCACACGGTAGGAATAGGTATTGTAGAGGTGTGTGCGTTATGTGATTGGTGATAGTAGTAGTTGCCGGCTGTAGATGTCGCTGCTGGGGTACTGCTAATTATTCTTCTATTTTGATGCGTGGAAGAAAAATAGGATCACGGGCGCCGGAAATCGAACCCGGGTCTCGAACGTTCGAAACCTAGAGCGCTAAACACTTCGCTACCGTGTCCGTTACTTAGTTAGTGTCGTGTAGCGGTATTTGTTGTCAAGTGCCACTATAATCCCCCCTTACCAGAGATTACCTTATAACTTTAGAGTGTGGTAAAGCGTCAGCCGATTGTTGTCAAGAGCCCGTGTAGATGTCTTCGATGTGGCGGTGGATCCTGTCGGTACGGTGCGTGCGGTTGTAGGCCTTTGTCCTTCGCAGTAGTCGTCTCGTGCCCAGTCACCTGCTTTTTGCGCGTCGATTGGAGGTGAGGTGTCGAGGTTTTACAGAAGGAAGGGCCGCTCCGTGTTCGTCGTAGCGAAAGGTCCAGCTTGCCACAAACTTAGATTCGCGATCATGGAAGGCTCGGTAGTGCTATCACGGTCACACACCTCTGTTTCGCTGTCGATCACGTCGGGGTCACCAATGTGGAGGATAGGTTGGTTTGGAGTATTAGATAATGACGAAGCAGATTACTTGCAACCGATCGTCGCGTATATTTAAAAGTAATAAATAATACGTTTTGTGCAAAGTCCTTGAGATACTTGTCAATAATTCGCAACTAATCGTCTTGATCACTTATAACCGGCAATGTCGCAATGCGATCGCGTCCGTGTATTTATATTAGTTGGGGGAGAACCGGAACATTTGAATTCGCCGTTGTTCGACGGTTGCGCGTAGCGGTGACATTGTTTTTGTCCGGAGTTTATTTGTTTCTACATAACATATAATTTAACGGTTTGACAAACCGAGGCAAAACCACAACCTGATTCAAAATGTCCGTTGACTCACGTGCCGCTACAGTATGTATGAAGTGTCGGCAAGTTTAGTGTTAATATAAAACGGCATTTATTCATTCGCTGATCCTATCCATATCTCCCCGATTGTTTTTTGTTGAAGTAATTACTTCAAGAAAAACTCTACACCTTTTCTTTTGTATGTCCGTGACCTGAAGGCTGCTGTTACGAAGAGAATAGATTTTAGTGAAAAAAATTCAAAATAAGGACAGGTTCATATTATTGTTCCCTTGAATATAAATTTTGTTTTGTGTTACAAAGTCTAGAAACAAAAGAGCTATAAGTAGATTTCTATTGCTGTATCTTGTAGCCTCCAGCTAGAGCTACACATCAAAGTTAATTTTTTGGTAATGACCCTTGCTATAAATATATGAATGTGCTGCCGCTATCACTCTTCTTTCTATTGTATTGTAACAATGTAAGAGTGAGAATCTGGAAGCGAAAAAACTGGAGAATTCGAACAAGGAAGTTAACCAGAGTGAAAGGCTAGTGCCTGCGAAAAAAAGTGAATGCAGGAACCATCGGAATCCGGTCTAGAAAAATGTTACAGACGAAAATAAACCGAGTGTTAGGTTATAACGGTGAGGAAGCCATATTGGCACGCGTGACAACAGAGCCGCTGCACGAGCTACCCGGAGAACTACACGGACGAAGCCGTATTGGCACGCGCGCCGAAAGCGCGTCGCGCGGGCCATTTAAAAGTGGCAATGACCAGTGGCAGTGACAGGTCCCGGGTAAGTGGCCATTTTGTGCGCCCAATGAGGAAAAAGGACGCAACCGCCAGGGAAGATAAAGAAGTGGATGAGACAATGAGAGGAGGGGTGAAGCAGAGTTGGCAGCTGAGCCGACATACGTCAGCACCAGAAGTATGAGGAAGACAGCTCCTCTTCAGGAGGGGCCCTTCTGCTCCACACCGAACGCGGGGAATCTGCGGACGGAAGAAACGACGAAAGAAGAGGAGACCCCTGCCGTCGAAGCGCCCCGCGCGAAGAAAAGGAAGGCCGGCGGATCTCCCGAGCTCCCCACGGCCTTGAAGGAAGTGATGAGAATATCTACTACGCCCGACATAGGAGCGGAACTGATCCGTCGAGCTTCTGAGGTGACCAAGGGAGAATGCAGAAAGAAGCGGCGAGGTCCATTGCTGCTGGCGCAACAGAGATGGTGAGAAGAATGAACCGCGCCGCTGGCGCCTTCCTGAAAATGGAAGGACGCATAGCGGCATTAGCGGCGGAGAACGAGGCGCTCCGAAAAGAACTGGCCCCGCGTTCCACTGCAGAGAAGAGCAGCGAAACTGCGCGTCTCGACGCGATGGAACGCAAGATGGAGGAGCTAGGACACTCGCTGTTCCGGCAGATGGAAAAACGCCTCCAAAACATAGAAAGAAGAGGAGAAAAGGAGATCGTCCCCGAAGAGACCACGAGCGGGGTGGAGCTTGGAGTTCCAAACACTCCAGCGATCAAGGGAGGACAAGCGGCTGCCATGGAATAGCAGACCGTCGAAAGAAGAAATAAGAAGAAAAAGGAGCCAGCGAAGAAACAAGCGGCGAAGCTGACTCCCGGGACAGGGACGAACGCACACTCCACGGAATGGGGAAACCCCAGGATCAACGCGCGCGGCCGCGCGCTGTCAGACTGGGCCGCAGGACTTGGACTGCTGAACAGGAGCTCGGCCAGCAACTGCGTGGCGTGGAGAGGGAGCTCCGTCGTTGACATTACATGGGCCTCCTCCGATGCATTCAGGCGGATTTCAGGCTGGAGTGTGGCCGAGGGAGTCGAGACATTCTCGGACCATCTCTATATGTTCATGGAAGTGGAAGACACACTTGGACCTGGAACGGTGACTGCGGGCGATGGTCACGGCCTGCCGAGAAGAGGACGCTCACGCCCATCACCAAGATGAAAGGTAAAAAAGGGGAACGGAGATCTACTCCGGGCGACCGCTATAGTGACGACTTGGAGCTGGGAGGCCTCGACGACGACGACCGAAACGGGCCTGAAAGAGGAGGCCGAGAACCTTCGCCGAGTCATGACTGCAATTTGCGACGCATCCATGCCGCGAGCCACGCCGGGCATGGTGCGAAGCAGAGCAGTCCACTAGTGGAATCCCGACATCGCGGAATTGAGAGCGAGACGCGTCCGGGCCCGAAGACGGTACCTGCGACGACGCGACGAGGAAGAGGTCTCCCTGCGCTACCGAGCGTATCGTGTGCTACGGCGCTCGTTATAAAAAGAGATCAAGATCGCGAAGAACCGTGCCTGGTCCGAACTAGTCAAACTAATCGAGTCGACTAGTGGAGTTGGCGGCTGCCAATGCCTTGTGCAGCCTGCTGCCGAACATTGGCGGAGTGGCAGTCGCGGTGCGCCGACTATACGAGAGCGTCGTTCGGTCCCGAGTGATATACGGGGCCCCGGGATGGGCGGACGATCTGATAGTAAGTCGTCGCAGCATCCTGCTCCTCAGGAGGTTACACGGGGTAACCGCCATCAGAATCATCAGAGGATACCGAACGGTATCCCACACATCGGCAACCGTTTTAGCCGCGTTCCCTCGTGGGAGCTTCGGGGGCTGGCGCTCAAAAGAAAATACAATCAAATGAGAGTATGGGACCCGGGAGAGGACTCGACCGAGCAGGCGGTTCCAAACGACCTAGGAACCGCCGAAGAGGACGCGTGGGATCAGTGGTGATCCCAGCTGATCAACGACGGAGGCGAACATCGAGGCGCGAAGGTGGTTCTCCCAAATTGGGAAACATGGAGAAGCCGCCGCGGCCGCCCGCCCACCTACATGATGACCCGGGTGTTCACGGGACACGGCGCGTTCGGCGAGTACCTAAGGAAAATCGGACGGGAGACGACGGACATCTGTCACTACTGCGGGAGGGCAGGGGCACGGCGCAGCACACGCTGGAGTTTTATCCGGCGTGGGAGCTGTCCCGCTACACCCTGCGTCACGTCATACGTGAAGAATTAGCCCCCTCGACGATTACAGAAGCGATGCTGAGCGGGTCACAGGAATACGAAGCTATTTGCCTCTTCTGCGAACGAGTTATGCTCGCAAAGGAACGAGCAGAAAGGGAGAAAAGGAGGAGGACTCACACCCTTGTAGGATAACGTGATGGAGGGGGATGGCGGTCAGGCGGCCTAGAGCCGCTCCATCGCCGTCCCGACGGACCGCAACTAAAAGCGGGGATAGCGCTAGGGGCAATGCTCCCCCTCCCTCCTAACGCCAAATTCAACAGAATCATGAGGTCTGGCTCGAACAAGAGGACGCGGGAAGGGGGTGCAACTGAAGACAATTCATAAGGGGTTCCTGGAGCACTCCTGTTATACACGTACTATGGTCATCGTGGAGTTTTAGTCAGTAAGAGTCTGACATTACTCTGCTGTTACCGATTATTAGCACCAGCGGAGTGTCCATGAGGATTTCTCCACGTACAAAAAAAAAAAAAAAAAAGGTAAACAGTCTAATGACGAGTATACACGCCGAAAGTAGGATAAATGTTCCTATTATAACTTTATGGAAAAAGATAAACCAAAACGAGGAAGGAGTACATTTTTATTCGATCAAAAATTAGCAATCCTTTGTTGAAGAAGGTATTGTTATTAAAATTTCAGTTGATTTCAGTGTGGTATTTTTCAGAGAAAGGTACCACACAAAGTAGTATTTCTCAAGTGGAGCACCAGTAACATGACAACTTACGGATTCCATTTTCGGAGCAGGCGGCACATCATCGAAGTGGCTTTGCTTTTGATGCTGTAGCTGGTATAAAGTTATATAAAGTAGTATAAGACACAAAACAATTCGGCAAGTATCCGGTATACGCACCAGAAGGAATAATCAAATAATCAAACCCTTTTTTATAAAATACATAACAGTTTTACTGGATAAATCACTAGTGTAAAGGAAACATACCACTAAATGTCATTCGTATTACTTTTTACGAAAATTGTATGTTTTTATAGTAAATGGTATTTTATTATTTCACACGACGGGTATACACATTGATTGCGCCGAAATAAAGTTCCGGATTGACATGTGTACACATCGAACGTAGATAACTGCTGAGGTGGTATGTCGTAATAGGTGCGAATGAAATACTCAGATGTTCAACAAAAAGTTTATTACTATTAATAATCACCAGTCAACAATTTATACGATCCACACTTATGATTAATCATCAAGAGTTTACAATCGCGTATCTCGGCTCGTGTTTGCTTCGCTATGATGCTGAACCTTTCGCACTTCGCGGCTCAGGGCAGAATGACTCTTCTGTTCGAAACCAAACGGATTCTTTCCTTAGTTGCCCTTCGATATCCCTACTACACACACGTTTATTAGATATACCGCGGCGGTTGCCGCGTATGCATTCTTCCGAATATTCGGCGAAAGAATCGTAGGAATATCGATGTTTCATTAGGCACGTCGGCCTTACGCTTTGAAGGTATAGCGCTTTGTGTCGCGAAGCCGTTGAAAAGTTCCGTGCTCGTGTAACGTAAATCACGTCAGAGACCAGGACACTGTAACCCCAAACTCTTTTGCCCTGATGTCACCTTAGGCGACCACTTCTAAACATTCTCCAGACAGCCGATACTTGAACATTACACATGGCGACCTTGGCGACAATGTATATTGCCGGAGTGCCTGAGGGTTCATCTGTGTCCTAACGGTCCTTCCACCGAATGTTCTGGAAGCGTGGCAGCGGTCGCGTGCGCCTGCAGGGTGGTGGGGATGATGAAGGATGAAAAACAAAAGAAGAAACAGATGTCACCGAAAGTAAAAAATATTGTAAGAGCCTCAGTCTCGAACGGTCACGCCTAGAGCTCAGAAGTGTCTTATACTTGTATAAACGAAATAAGAATAAAGTGTTCTCCTTCCTAATAAAATTTCTCTTTATTTTTTACGTGACATATTACTATGTAGGTCATTGTAAAATTAGTATTTTTCTACGAATTAGAAAAGAAAAGGAAAATGTTGCATAAGGCCAAATAGGAACCGAGATATCTTTTATATCCGAAAGCCATAACAGCCTCAATTCATTATGAAGCGTTATAAAGGATAGAGTATACGAAAATACAGCTAAAGTAATAATAAAAGAAATTTCAATCACATTGATCGAGAAATGTTTCAGCAATAGATTAGATATCAAATTCGAAGTATGCGCACAGGCAAGTTTCTGTCATAAACAGCGCGTGCAACGTGATACGACTGTTTATAACTAATTGATTAAAAAGATCTTGTTCGTGTAGGTGTTTTGTTACGGTAAAGCGACTACTAGTGGCGATTTCTTTCTCACGTAATTGACGAGCGATTTGAGTAAGTATTTCTTACATCTTTCTTACATCTTACTTACATCTTACTTACATCTTACATTCTTACTTTTTGCTTTCATCTGCCATGTACTTATATCCAACATTGACTATTGTTTTAGATTAGAGGTTTATTGATGCATACAGTGCATACAAAAACATTAAGGACAAACCTTAGAAACATATAGAACAAGCGAAAGGATCTTAGTAAATATGTGTTCACGAACGATTAGTTTCGGAGTTCTGAGATCTTTTTGTCAATAAAACATTACTTTTACAGCATATGTTCGTTTCAACATATACTTTATCACGTTTTCCCATAGAAACACATACTCGTTGAAAGATCTTTCCCGTTGAGACATTTTTCTTACTCTTCGGTAACAATCTTCGATCGTTGTATTAACTCATTTAACTGAGCAATTGGTTTACTACACACACTACATACTTTTATAAACTGAACGTTTCATAACTCCGAAACTAATGGTTCTTAAATCCATGCTTATTAAGATTCTCTTCCTTGTTTTGGTGAGTACTACATGCTACTAAAGTTTGTCTCCAAGTGTTCCAAGTCTGTATAATATAGGAGTGGATATCTAGAAGAAGATCGTTACTGTATTTAATAAAATTGACAGAAAAAACATAAAAAGAATTCATTGCTCACTGCAGCGATTAAGGAAGCAGGTGATGTAACATACACTCTTCTTCAACTTTGAAAAAGAGTCATTGTTTCTGGCACTGGCATGTATCGATTTTTCAAACAGCATAAAAATAATTTTTCTTTTTTTAAATGATGTATGAAGAATTTTAAACTGAAGATAACATGGTATAAAATTCTTTGTGTTCTTCAGAAGTTATAAACTGTATCATATGAAGCGACACCTGTTTTTCTCTTTACTGATAGACAGTAGATTTTTGTAAAAAAAAAATCGGTAGATTATTAGGTTCTGGTATGTTAACAAGATCTTGAAAGTTTTTCAGGATTTCAATCTATGTGGAACTCCCTTGTTTATATAGAAAATTGGACCATCACTTAATAGTTTATACCAAACGTATTAGGTAATCTAAAATTTATTATAATTTATGGCATGAATTCGTAACAACGTTAAAATCTTTGAATTTACCCACTGCAAATTGTGACGGTGCATTATTCGAAAAAGTGGTTTTTTCTATTTTTCTCTGACGTTCTATCATCTTGAAATCGCGGTTATATAGAAAGATACTGTAACCTATAACCATAAATTTTTGGTGGACCTGTGAAAAGTATCTACATCTGATCACATATATGTAGAAACTAACTTTATGAATTTCTATCCGTCTGAGCTACTTCCCCACATTTCATTTTCTTATGCAAGACACGGATATGTTTTATGGTAATACTAGAAGTCTTAAGGCACGGTTTATCATTAATGTTGTAACCGGCAAGCTTTCTTGGTGTCTCCTCGGGTTTCTTAGATCCCCTACTCTTTGGTTCATGTATGTTTATGAAGTGTATCAGGAAAAGTGTTTGCTGTTTATATTTTAGTCCATAAAATCTTCTGTACAATCCATGAACGCTGTTCATCGTAATTGTGTTACAGTCAACTTCAGTTGACTTGGTTACAGACTTGGTTCAGTTGACGGGGTTACAGACAACCCCGAACATTGATGGAGACTTGCTTCTTCGATACAAGTTTCCATTTGTCATACTCGTTTATATACTCGATACCTAAATTCTTCACGGCTTTTTGCTTTTTGTCTCATTATTTGTCAATATTCAATGAAAGTTCCTTATCTCTACCCAAATGTTTAATTTCACAAATCGATAAATTGGCATTATTCATACTGGAATTATTAAGAAAACTGCACGACACGAAGCGATACTAAAAGTGAGCGACTAAGACGTAATACAAGTTTTCATAACACACAGCCTTTTTCCACTTCTTCGCCACTGTTTATTCTCTTTTTCTGTGCAGTTCCTGGCCTCCTAATGCTGTTGTCGAGTAATAGAAACATTGCCAAAGCGTCTTTACACAACATAATAACACAACAAAATAACACAACATAATCATAACATCGTAACACGTATGCTTAATATTACTGCAATCAAATATTGCTCACCATCTATAAACTGTTGCTGGAAGTATAATTAGGCGAGAGCACAGAGCGGTTTAGTTGTTGTTAAAAGATTAAATTTGATGTTACAATAAGGAGAAAACGATCGCTAAGAAAGCGAACCTCCATTATTTCTTGTTCCTGCGCATTCTCTTCCCACGTGTAACTAAATTTTTCTTTTTCTTTTATGACTGACATCTTAGAGCGTGCTTACCTAAAATCTAATTACAATAAATTTTTTTATTTGAAATTGCACACAACTGACAGTTATTAGCGAATCACTATGAAATTACTTGCGTTTTTATAAACATTGAGGCTCTCTATTTCATCCGCTAATTTTTATTTTTAATGTATTAAATATTTCTATATCGTACTCCAAAATTCGTTGACAACTACTTCTATAAATTGACAGCTATTACCTAATTTTTAATCGCTCTGCTATGAATACGTCGAATATAGAAATAAAGACCAGGAGAGCAATTGAAATGCAACAAGATACCTCACAGAATTTATATTTGGACAAAGTAGTTTAAAAAGTAGAATTTAATTTACTCCTGGTACTGCAGTGCCTGAGCCCCTTCGGATTGATCGACAAATAACGGAAGTTATTTCTGTTAGAGACGAAACTGATCGCTCGAAGTATTTTCCAGTGTTGTCTGTGATTTATTCCGGTGATGATGCAATTATTTATAAATCATACATATCGTAAAATCTCAACCATTACATATCGTTTGTATGATTTAGAAATTATTGCGCTGAAAATTTGATATAAATCGGTTTATGTAGAAGCAAGCGACAAACATTGGAAGATGTAAAGATCTTTAGGTTTATTATTATAGGTATAAGCCGCGAAAATCAAGGATTGTCATTTTTTTACCGTTACAATTATAACTTACAAGTCGTGACAATGTTAACCTATTTTGATGAAATTTTCGGCTTGTAAATATATAACTGATATAAATCTACAAAACGTATCTCTTATATTTTTATTGCAAGCTGCAATAAAAAAAATTGTAAAATAACGTTTACTACTACAAACAACTTCCCAACAAAAAATCACCCGTTTGGTGCAACTTTTAAAAAGTTATTCTGTTTTAGGAGTTGCCCGAATACTTTCGTAACATATGTTGTATATGTACATATATAACCTTATTTCTTTTAATATCCTAGTAATGTAGTTTTGTTTCATTATATAGGCAACGGGAAACAAAAGTATTGTTTAGGTTAGCGTATTTTTATGATATTTATGTAAGAGATAATGGCGAAGGAAAATAGTGTTAGATAATAAATTCAATTTTTGAGATGATAATTTATTCTTTTTAAATATCTTGTTTGTTACTGATCAGATATACAATAATTCGTTGAAAAGCTTATGACATTCTAATTTGTGCTAATTTGTGCCCACGATAACTTGAACAACTGATTAAGTGCTAATGTACTTATAAATGATTAATATCGTTAGTTACTCCAAAAATCGTCCGAAGGAGGTATGTATTCTGCCATTTTCGTAGTACCAGTTTTGGGATCGATTATTTCACAGTATTTCAAGGTACAGATTATATTTCCATTTCCTTGACAAAAACAAGTATTGCATCCATCAAAGTAACTTTTACCCGGTATACAATTTCTTTTTTCTTCTGAAAAAAGTTTGTCAATGTAATTAGTAGAAATTATAATATAGAGTAGCGGACAAAAGTTTACGGCGATGATTTGTAAATCGGATTACAAACATCTTATACGCATATTGTTCTTCTACTTGGTTTGTCTCTTTGTAATAACATAGCTGTATGTTTGATCTTCGTAACCTCAGACCGTCAGTTGTTAAATATAGACAATGTAGGAGTTACAACAGTTAGTTACCGCTTAGCTCTTGTAAACAGTGGACATTAGTTTAAGATGATCTGTGTAAAACGTGAATATGAGTACAGTTTTTGAACATTTTGATTCCGGAATGTCAAAATCATTGTTTAGTGTATTCTTTTATTGCTTAAAATTCATTTAGGTAAGAACAGATTATGAGTAAATCAAAGAATTTACTTGAAAACGAAAGGGAACAAATCGTAAGGCTGCGAAAGCAAAGTAAAACCTTCACCGAAATAGCAAATATCATTATTCTGACTTGTTCATTAACAAGTCAGAAACGGCTTGTAAGCATGCTTGGTATAAATTTTTAAAGGCAGGCATGTATTGCGATCAACCGAAAAATGGAAAACAATGCCGAAAATGGATCGCCGATTGAGCGATAAGGATCGTTTTCGTAGTGCAAATAATATTGCTGCGGAGATAAACTATAAAAACGATACACAAATTAGTGGATTACTGTTAGGAGAAGATTAGAAGACTTTAACTTAAGAGGTCGAGAACCCCAAAAGAAACCACTGCTGAGTTCTAGGAATCGAAAAAGACGACTTGGATTTGCTAAAACGCATAAGTATTGGATAAGTGAAAATTGGCAAAGGTATTGTTTTCGGACGAATTGAAATTCAATCGCGTCTCTTCTGACGGGATACGGTTAGACGTCGAATTGGAGAAAGTTTGAAAACATAGTGCGTTTTAAAAACTCTTAAACATGGTGGCGGAAACGTTATGGTGTGGGCGTGTCTTTCTCGAGGCGGCCCTGGTCCGATATGTCGTATCAATGGAATTATGGACCGTTTTCAATACATGGACATACTCAAGATCACAATGTTGCCTTTCGCACGCAAATATATGAGTGATGATTTTATTTTTCAAAATGATAATGATCCGAAGTACACGGCTCGGGCTGTGAAACAGTTTTTTAAAGAAGAAAATATTACCGTGTTGCCGTGGCCGTCGCAATCACCAGACATTAAGCCAATCGAGAATTTGTGGAGCATCATAAAAAAGACAGTACAAAATTATAAACCGAAAAATTTAAATAAACTTTACTCTACAATTGAAACAGCTTGGAGTGATATTACGGTAGATCAATGTAAAAAATTAATAGATTCTATGCCAAGAAAACGTACTGAAGTAATAAGAAATAACGGATATTGGGCAAAATATTGAATTTAAATAAATATTGTGTATATTTTCTTAGCAAAAATTAATATTTTTTGTGTAGTCTTAAACTTTTGACCGACGAAATATTATACAGATTTCGTTCCTTTTTTATAACTTAGCTACTGAGCAAAATATCAAAATGAAATTTTTTTTGTAAGTGTACAAACAAATGTCTAATTAGTTAATACCAAAGGTAGAACACTGTATTTATATTTTTTTATGGAAAGTAAATCAATTATTTATTTCTTCTATTTGTCTTAAACTTTTGTCCGCTACTGTATTATTAAGATAAATGGCAATTAGAAAACTGTAAACATCGCAGAGAAAACTTACCATAAACAGCAGCACCAAGCGACTCGACGATGAGTAAGAGGAACAGAAAAGTGAAGAATTTGAGAGACATGTTTCTCGCGTGTTACTGTACGTCTTTCTGTGAACTATTCCATTGATGCCACACTTTATATACGTTTATAATCTCTGATTCTGTTACAACTTCATCCGAATGTTTCACATTTTCTAGGAATCTGTTTACTGAACATCAAATTTATTTATGCACATTCTGAAAGATGTTTATAAATAACAGCATATGTTACGAAAGATTTTTAAGACTCCAGTCAGCAACTGCCGATCCTCGTAATCGGAGATCAAAGGTCAAACCATTAATATGTCGATAAAACTGTCTCTTCGGACAAGCTAGATTAATTTTCGGTAGAATTCTTGCGACAACGTACCTATATGTGTAACTTGCTCTCTAACGATCTTACGAAGTGTGTAGTCCCATACAGAGAACGTAGTCCATCGAAACAGGTCACACGTATTATGAAATCCAAGGCTCCCTTGCACCATTCAATTAAAATTATTAGTAAAACTTTACTAGTTTCAAACCTTTGTGTTAGCATTAATAAATATCCTTGCATTATACATAATTTGTTAGTTATTATAATAATAGGTTTCGTAATAAAATAAATAAGTTTTACAAATAACGGTATATTCCAAAATCCGCATTTCACTAAATATAACTTATTTTATATCAATCCATTCGTTTCAATGCATAAACTATGGAAGTATCTAAATTACTTTGCGGAAAGGAAAAATGAAAATTATCACTTCTAAAGAATGGGATTGAAATAGGAGTTGGATAGTGTTAGATAAATTTCCAGTTTGGCATACGCAACTGGCAATAGCTGAAAATCAATATCCTACATTACATTGGTTAAGAAACTTTTAATATGTTTGCCATCGTTAAAAAATCAAATATAAGTGTAATGAAAATTTTCAGTAACAATAACATTCTGCATAACAATTTTAATATTTCCGCTATCTCCGCTTTAAAACAAATCAGTTTATATATGAAGTGGTATGTCGTGATAGGTGTAGAAGGAATGCTCAGATGTTTCAACAAAAAACGTTTATTAACTTAACAACTGTCGAATAACAACTAGCAACAAACAACAATTAACACAAGTAACAATTAACAATTAACAGTTAGCAACGCTTGGTAACGATCAATGCTTGACGCAGGTTATAGGAAGTAGAGCGCTCGTTTCTTCACTTTCTATTGACAGAATAGCCAGAGATGAAAATCTCTCTTGACTTATCGATGATCGCAGATAATTTTTTATTAGTTTTAATCGCGAGAAACTACGTTTTGCTGAAGCCACGGTTACTGGCGTCGTTAACATAATTTGTAATGCGATTAAGAAATTTGGATATGCTTCCGAGAGGTTGTTCTTTACAATGTAATTCATCGAATCTAAAGCCGAATAATTGGTTTGCGTTATTGACCGTAACATATTAATTTCTTCAAACATTTCAGTTCCCTCGAAATTTCCTTCCAAATGTAAGTGAAGATCTTGACAACACTTTAATAAATATTCATCATCTAAATTCCCAATCTCATTCATATATAGAAAACCAAAAATATTTTGGTGATTTGCATATAATTCAAATGTACTTTTAAAGGATACTAACGGAGTATCTATTATTTTCAAAAAGTAATGTACACGAAATTATTCTTTGTCGTTGATCACCGATGATTCATCCTGTTCTTCATATTCGAATAATTTCTATTTTTTGCCCCTGTATGGTGTTATGTCCGTTTCCTTTGCAACTTCATTTGCTGCAATCATAGCTTTGCTAAATCCTTCATTTCTATATTACGCAAAGAATACGTTAAGACCTTTCAAATATTTCGTGGCTAAATCGATTCGCATCTTTTGATTTTGCAATACTTTGCTGACGATGTTAGTTTTTGATAATATTTCGTACCAAATGATAAAGCTGGCAATAAATTCAAATTCATTTATCTTGCACACTATAGACAAAATCTCAATTTTCAATTTATTATCAGATGCGTGGTTGCCAATTTCGATCAAGGCGTTTCGAAATTTGCGAACATGAAATCAAATAGCCTTTACACTATCAAAACGGCATTTCTATCTAGTTTCTAATAACGGTTTAAGTGTAATTTTCTCAACATATTTTTTAAACCATCGCGATGTCGATACTGCAAATATCGTGTAAATCTTTTATAAAACACCAAAAAAATGTAGTGCTTGGGTCGATGATTTTGCTATATCTCCCAATAACAAATTCAAATTGTGACTACCGTATGGCACGTAAAACGCTTTAGGATTTACACGTAATATACGTGTAAATGCTTGTACTCCTTGATATTCCCCTCATATTGACACCATTACCGTATCCTTGTCCGCGACAGTCGGATACTTTTATTCCCAACTGATCCAGAATGAGCATGATAGTTTCAGATAGTCCTTTTCCTATCGTATCATGAACTATTGGATTGGCAACTAAGTGATTGCGAATTTTGTCAATACCACCTAATGACAAAATCCGCAATCACTTAGTTGCCAACTCAATATCTCAAATTTGATAAAATGTTCCTTGATTTCAATCTCCTCGTCTGTTATGTTGACATAATTAAGAACAACCGATAATTGCTGTTGATGGCTCACATCTGGTGTACAATCCAATAAAATGGAATAATTTTTTTGCTCTCCTTATTGCATCGATAATTACTTTTTTTACTTTATTTGCCATTGTACGTTTTGAATTGAATGCGATAAATAATGATGCCCTTTTATGGCTGTACTGTTTAAATGATCATTTAGAACAGAATCAAATTTTGTAATTAATTGTATTAAATCCAAAAAATTACCATTGTGCGGTGCGTACAAAGTATCGAAACTTTTTCGGAAAGCTAAATTATGTTGCACCAAATATAAAGTAACAGCAGTTATTCTTTGGAAAACTTGTTCGTATTGTGCCGTTTCAAATCTTAAAAATTTTTCGCACTCTTTATCAAGTAGATTGCCAGTGCGAAAATTTTGTTCAGTTTAAAGCCACTTGTTTATAGCTCGTAAATGTAACGCAGATCGTTCGTGCATTTTGATTCGCTGTGTTAAATGGGACCAATCGCAAAATCCGTCTAAAATATCAGTAGTGGAAAATAATTTACAAGCGAAACCTTGTCTTTAGATTTAGAATAAATTAGCCTTCCTCGTGTTGTCCTTTGTCCATTCGTCAGTATTTTCGCAAAATATGTTGCAGAAAAATTCCTGTTATTTTCGTTCTTAGGGAAGTTAAATTGAGTAACTTGTACAGGACCATGCTGAACTATTAAATTTACCGTTTGTTGTGTTTTGTCAATTGGCCACGTGCTAGGATCTGTTTTCTTCTTTTTGTGCTTCAATTTCCATATTTTCAATATCTTTTTCTTGATAAGTTGCACAATCGCTCGTTTTCTATTGTTTCTATTTTCGTCCAATTCAGTTTCGTTGGTGTCTTCTTCATTTTCCTTCACAGGTATATTCAACTCTTGGTTTTCCTCTTCCAGGGGGGTCTGATTCATCGCCGTATGTCCTTCACCTTCGTTTAATTGTCTTACATGACTAGTAGTTTCAATTACATACTTCAAAATGTTGTTTGTTTGCTGTTTAATATAATCGTCTCACTGTTTCTTCCGTTTTACTTTTTCAGCTCCACTTAAGTATTTCACTCCATGATCTCTATCCCTGCTAGTGTCACGACCGGTATATTTCAAATCCGATGGACCGATGATGGAGATAGAGATGTGGCGGCCTTGGCGACAATGTATATCGCCGAAGTGCCTAATGAGTCATCTGTATCCTAACGGTCCTTCCACCAAATGTTCTAGAAGCGTGACAACGGTCACGTACGCCTACAAGGTAGTGGGGATATTGAGGGATGACAAACAAAGAAGAAACAGATGCTACCGAAAGTCAAATTGTAAGAGCTTCAGTCTTGGAAAGTCACGGCTGGAGCTCAGAACAAAATCGCAATCAGTGTAAATTCAGAATACAAGAAATAAATTCTCTTGTTTTTTTGTTACCTTAATTTTTTCTTTTCGTTCGAGCCCCTTTTTTTTATTTTACGTGACACTAGCCATAGCGGTTCTTAAAAAAACATACTTCTGTGCATAAAATTTTGTCTGTAATAAAAACGGATAAAATCGCGTGCCAAAAAACATTTATCGAAATTTCCACTTTATCCAAGAATCCACTTTATCGAAATTTTAACATTTGGGGCGAAATTAATTTAATAATAACGAATTCAAATTCTCAATTAGTTATATGTACTGAATTTCATTTTTAGGACTGGCATACGTTTTTTCTGCGACGCGATTTCAGTTAGGATTGATTTTAACTTAAAAGAGGGGAAATGATTGAAAAAAAATACTTACCAATAATCAAACGTTTTAAAAATGTATATGTCACGGTTTACGCCACAATGTAACTTTGAAAAATATCCGTTGTCTTAAATTTACCGAAACGTAACTATCACCGTCCTTGCCACGCGTTGAGATTGACTAACGCTCATCATCATACAGCATATGAGCTTAGCATAATATATATGAACCGTAAGACGGCAACTGACACACAACCTCTAATAAATGTCAGTTGCTATGCCCAGTTCCTATGCAAGTTCATAGGAGCTGCAACTCGTCGATAGGCTTCCAAAAATTGTAGAGTCTTATCTCCATTTTTTTTAAGCAGTTTTTTAAACAAATCCCAGTAATATTTTTTCGCATCTATAATTCGCTTTTAAGGGGTAAAAAATTCAATGAAGGTACAAAATCTGTAATCATGTAGTATTGTGGGCAAAAGGCTTAGGATATCGGCCGAACCGTATACAAAGTGGCGAGAGCCGCGGCGCTGTCGAGTACATCAATGTGTCGTCGGTCCTTTCAAGTGGATAGTTTTGTGGAAGTTCGCTGTCGAGTGCCGAAGCGTGCAGACGTGTCTCTAGTGCCCAGTGAAGTTCGAAAGTAACACGTGTCAACCGTCGAAAGTGAACACAGCGTGCCCTTATCCTCCCAAGTGTTTCCTATCCGTCAGGGAGAAGAAAAGCCTACGCACCTAACCCCAACCCGAACCTTGCCTCATAGCCTCACGACTAGTTATTCATATTGAAATAGCTAGCTCGATGATGGCCCAGCAATTACGACCAGGCTCGCCTGTGCAAACTCACAATTACCCCGCGCTACCCCCTCCGTGGCAAAAGTGCAGCAGATCCTCCCGTGCCAACGATGCCAATAAGGCAAAAAAACGCAAAATTGAACCATCAAACACAAACTCGAACGAACAGCCATCAACACAAATTAACACTCACAACAGGTTCGCAGTATTGGAATCCTCAAACGACGCCATGGAAATCGCAGACCCGCCGTCAAACCATCACGCACAGAGAACCCCCCCTCCCCCACCAATATTTGTTAATGATGTCATCGACATCCAGACAATGATCAAGTCCTTAGAGAGAGATATCTCCAAAGAGGACTACAACCTGAAGATAACCAACAACCAAATCAAAATCCTGCCGACGAACCCAGAAGCTTACAGGAAGCTCACCAAGACACTCAGGGCCCTGAACGCCAACTTCCACACCTACCAACTCAAAGAAGAAAGACCTTTTCGGGTAGTGCTACGAAACATCCACCACTCCGCAGACGTCGACGAACTAAAAATAGAACTATCGAAACTCGGCCACGAAGTCACAAATGTCAGCAACATAAGGCATAGAGTCTCGAAAGACCCGTTATCCCTATTTTTTATCGATTTAAAACAGAAACCCAACAATAAGGAAATCTACAACATCAGTCGCCTAATGAACGCTATCGTAAAATTCGAACCACCGCAAATCAAAAAGGAGATAGTGCAATGCAAAAGGTGCCAAAGATACGGGCACACGCAGAAATACTGCAACCATACCTTCCGCTGCATCAAATGTGCAGGTACACACACCACCGACCAGTGCAGTAAATCACTGGAAACCCCAGCGAAGTGCATCCACTGTCAAGGTGACCATCCTGCCAACTACAAAGGCTGCTCAGCCTACAAAACACTGTACTCAAACAAGTACCCAAAACTTAGAACAAAAGAGGTAACCTACCAAACACCCAGCTCGCCGAAATTCACCTTTACCCCAATCCCCCCAACCAATCAAACACCCAGCCCTACCAAATTCACCGCTCCCTCAACCTCCTATGCCCAAGCGGTACAAGGCACTCAAAATATACCAAATAGCCACAGGGATCCTCCTCAAAATAGTGCCCCCAACTCACCGAATACAGAAAACGCCTCTAGGCTTGAAAAGCTAATAGAGAAACAATCAGAGCAAATAAACAATTTGCTATCGCTACTAACACTCATCATGGATAAATTAATACGCCCCGACGCAAAATAAAACCAAGACGCATAGCTCTGTGGAATGCCAACGGTCTAGCGCAACGCAAACTTGAGCTAGAACTCTTCCTAAAACACCAGCTAATCGACATAATGCTCATATCCGAAACCCACTTCACCGACAAAAACTACCTCAAAATACACGGCTACAACTTCTACCACACCCAACACCCCAGCGGAAAGGCCCACGGCGGCACCGGAATCATGACCAAATCAAGCATTAAGTACTACGAACTTCCACCATTCCAGAAAGACTACCTCCAAGCAACAAACGTAGCAATAGAAGACTGTCATGGTACAATCACCACTTCAGCTGTATACTGCCCTCCCAGACACTCCATCGCCAAAGAAGACTTCGATAACTTCCTGGACACCCTGGGCAATAGATTCATAGCTGGAGGAGACTACAATGCCAAACACACCCAATGGGGCAGCAGACTGGTTACAGTAAGAGGCAAAAACCTCTTCAACAGCATAATAACCAACAACCTCAACTACCTTACCACATACGAACCCGCATACTGGCCCACCGACACAAACAAAATACCCGATTTTCTTGATTTCCTCATAACTAAAAATATCTCGTCAAGACACGTCCAAATCAATTCCTCGGCTGATCTCTCCTCTGATCATTCCCCCGTGATAGTAACAGTCAGTTCAACTATCATCGAGAATACACCTAATGGCTCCATTCATAACCAACACACCAACTGGCAGCTCTTTAGAGAAGTCTTTACCCAAACAACTGCCTCAACTTCACTAAAAACCAATGAAGAAATCGAAGTAGCCACGGAATACCTAAACACGAGCATAATAAACGCTATCCGCTTCTCCACACCGGCAAAAACGTCCATCAGCAATCACGAATACCCCCAGTACATATTAAAAAAAATAGCAGAAAAACGTAGACTAAGAAGGATATGGCAGACCCATAGAACACCGAAGGACAAACGTAAACTAAACAACGCAACTAGAAAACTATCCAAAATCATAAAAAACTACAATAATGACCGTTTTCACAAATATCTCGCCAGCTTGTCCCCCACAGCCGACTCCAACTACTCAATATGGAAGGCCTCCAGGAAACTCACGCGCCCCCCACAAATAATACCTCCAATCCGCCGTCCGCAGGGTGGATGGGCGCGTAGCCCTACAGAAAAAGCCAACCTATTTGCCAAACACTTGACTGAAGTATTCCAACCCCATTCCTCCATAGCTGCAGCGGACGTTACCGAATATCTGCACACTCCCTTCCAAATGTCCCCTCCTATTGAACCCTTCACTTCTGCAGAGATCATAGAAGCAATCAGTCGCCTAAACCCCAAGAAAGCAGCAGGTCACGACCTAATAGGAAATAAAGCAATCAAGGAACTTCCCATAAAAGGGATTGCACTCATCGCATCAATCTTTAACGCTATCCTCCGCCTTGAACACTTTCCTAAGGCGTGGAAAATCTCACTGATCACCCTCATCCCTAAACCCGGTAAACCAATATATGAAACCAGCTCCTATCGCCCAATCAGTCTTTTACCTACCCCGTCTAAACTATTCGAGAGGATGCTCCCGAATCGTCTCCTTCCACTCCTAGAAGAATTGAAAACACTCCCAGATCACCAATTCGGCTTCCGAAAACAACACTCGGCAGTAGAGCAAATCCACCGCATAACCCACATGATCAGCCAAACCCTTGAAAAGAAAAAATACTGCTCAGCGGTATTCCTAGACATCCAACAAGCATTCGACAAAGTATGGCATGAAGGGCTACTCTACAAGCTTAAAAAAATCCTACCCCACCCATACTACTCCATCTTAAAATCCTACCTAACCAACAGACAATTCATAGTTAAATGCCTAGACGCCACTTCCGCAACATTCCCAATAGAATCCGGCATACCCCAAGGTAGTGTCCTCGGACCCCTACTGTTCTCCATCTACACTGCCGACTTACCTATATCAAACGAGGTAACAATAGCAACATTTGCTGACGACACAGCATTATTAGCTACCCACGCAGAGCCGGCAATTGCCTCATCCACTCTCCAGCGAAGTCTCGACTCCATGGAAAAGTGGTTCCAAAAATGGGGCTTGAAAATAAACGAAAAAAATCCTCTCATGTAACCTTCACGCTCCGAAAACAAACCTGCCCCCAGGTCACCATTAACAACACAATAATCCCAAGCAAGGACTCCGTAAGATACCTGGGCATGACCCTGGACAGGAGGCTAACTTGGAAAAAACATATCTCAGAAAAAACAAAGCAACTAAAGGAAAAACTAAGAAAATTCTATTGGCTCACGGGCCGACATTTCAAACTAAACATACAGAACAAAATAACCCTCTACAAGGCCGTAATAAAACCTGTCTGGACCTACGGAATCCAACTATGGAGAACAGCAAGTAATTCCAACATTGAAATACTCCAACGCTTCCAATCGAAAACGCTAAGATCCCTTTTAAATGCACCCTGGTATGTTACCAACGAAACAATCCACCGTGACCTCAAGATACCTACAGTCAAAGATGAAATACACAAATCCAGAAGCAGTTATAACACAAGAGTCAACAGCCACCACAAACCACTAGTCACCCAACTACTGGACACGACGGACCAGATCCGCAGACTAAAAAAAAAATACCCTGTAGATTAAATCCTTAGTTTCTACCAGAACCAACAATATAAAACTATTAAAATCCATGTCATTGTATCACGCCAAATTGTGTTACTGAAAATTCTCAACGAGAATTGATTGTAAATATTCTAATAAATAAAAAAAAAAGTTTTGTGGAAAGAGCCTGCGTGACCCTGGCCACGGTGTTTCGGGACACGTGTTCGATGGGACGAGAAAAGACAAGGAGAAGCTAAGGGCAGTGTTAGTTGAGACGCCGGCGAGAACGAATGCAAAAGGTGTGCAGCGTGAGTTGAGAAGCGAGAGCCTGCGGGTGCAGAAGCCGAAGATTAGAGTTGTAGACTTGTAGAGTTGCTAGCGTTGTAGAGAGATCGAGTTGTTAGAGTTATGGAGTTGCCAGAGTGATTTGAATGGAATAAGACTTTTGTGTTTTAGTTCAAGTTGAACATTTATCGTTCTCTGTCCAATTAATTTCTGTTATTTTTATTTATCTTAAATAAATAGTATTAGGAGAATTTTACAAATCTAAATTATCCTAATCCTATCCTTTTTACGGTATTACAATCATGTATGACTTTTGCAAAAAAACTATTGATGTAATTTAATTTCTCCAAAAAGTACATTTCTCTGAAAGCGACTGGATTTTTTTTATCTAAAGTAGTTTCCAGGATATGAAGACTTTATGGAGTTACATTGAACTTTGATAATTTTTGTCACCTCTTTAAACTGAATCATCGCTACTAAAGAGATGTCTTGCATCTGTTAATGATAAAAGTTAATCAAAATCGGTGTTTTTTAATTAATTATTTTAAGTAATTTTCGTAGATCGCGGGGCCTCAAACGCGGGACCAGGTTTCGGCGAACGCGCTGAACCTACCTTGCGCCGGCCCTGATGAATAATCTACTATTCTGAAAAAATCGAGAAACAAAGATTATCAGAGGTTATATGACACTTTTGCTGACAGAATAATTTTATATATATACGGTTCATCGCTGTGAGCTGTGGTGAATAGCCGATAACATATAATTATTAACGCTCTTGATTAAATGAAGATTACTTTCGCGGAATGTGATTTTCTCATTACTTTATGTTGAAGTGCTCACCACTTCTAAGAAAACTCCACATCTGGTCTTTGTAGTTTTCTCAAGCACTGAAGCCATCGACAGCGTATAGACAATAGACTGGGACGAAGGCAGACCATAGACAGTAGACAGGCAACGATGGCTTCGGAGCTTTCAGTTATAAGGTAACACTGCTAGCGTGCGGATCGGGACCAGCTCAAATTATATTCCTACTTGTACTTACACTTCTATATTAACTTATATTTTCTACTTTACAATTTATCCACGCGTTCCTCTGTTCATACATCTAATAATCTCAACACTTTAAATGGATAAATTTACATATGGTTTTAAAATAAATTCTCTTTAATTCTATCGATAGCAATCAGTGGATTTAAAATCATTCTCTCATGGTTAATTTGTTATAATCAACATCATAGTTATTATCGTTGCATTTTTGTTCCTTTTTTCTTTCTCTTACAAATAATGTGACAATTTTACATACATACAGCGCATATAGCATTTCCGTTCTCTTTGAATCTGCGTCTTCTTTTCTTTCCATGTTTTTATTTGGGTCACACTGTTATCATACTAGTACCACACAAAAATCTATCTCTAAATTAAATAAAAAAAAAAAAAAAACAAAAATGAGATGCCAATTACAGGAGGGTTATATGATTTGAGTCAAGCTAAATAATTTAGCTTACAATTCACCAAATTTGGTTATGAAACATTTTTAAGATATTTATAACGTCGATTAACTTCCTTACCATTTCTTTGAAATTTTATCGATACGTTATTTGATGTATTATTTGTATTACTAGCACTGTAAAGAGACATGACCGTCGTGATAAAATTTGAACCCAACCTAAGAATGTACATGGAAATTTAGGACGCATGTGCATTCTAGCACGTGCATACCCTGACAGTCGAGGCGTCAGCAACCATATCGGGCATCCTTTCACGCTATGAGCGTGGTCAACAGAACGGTTGGTTGCCTTCACCATTACATGTACGCGCGCGCGTATGTGGAATCGTGTACGTAAATTGAAGAAAATAAAACAGATGAGTCTGGTTATGAAGAGACAATCCAAAGCAAATCCGAACCGAGTGTATTATTAAATTCATATCTACCTTTCCAGACACCTCTACCGAAGTAGCAAGTCATTTATGGCAAACATACATTCAGTGAGAAAATTAGTATTCAGAATGAGCATTCACCTTAAGGATATCATATTAATATAATAAAATCTATGTATTAATAATAGGTATAATCCCACTCAGTACTGCAGTTTATTAATGTAGTATTGGAAAGGATAGGATTAGGATAATTTAGATTTGTAAAATTCTCCTAATACTGTAGTATCGCGGAAATATTAGGTATACAATTTCTTTGATACTATTTATTTTATTTTAAATTAGTTATACAGATATTAATGAGACAGACAACGATGATTGTTTAATATGAAACTAATAGTAACAATCTTATTCTAACTTGGCTACTCACGCAACTCCACAACGCTAACAAATCTACTCTTAACAACGCAACTCGACAACGCTAACTGTAACAACTCTACTCTTCGACTCCTCGATTAATTCTGACCTCTCGACCCACTCTCACTTCTCGATTAACCGCTCCTTGGATTCGAATCGTTCCCCTCCATTAGCGCTATTTTTCCCTTTCTCTAATTCCATCCTGTTAACGCTTCGCAAGAACTAGGTGACTGGTCACACAGGCTTTTTCTATGTAAACTAATAACCGAAGGACAGGCGACCTTGCTTTGCTTAGTTTCTAACTAGGTTTTTTCCTCACGATACTACAATACTATTTATTTAAGATAAATAAAGATAACAGAGATTAATTGGACAGAGAACGATAAATGTTCAACTTGAACTAAACGCAAAAATCTTATTCTACTCAAATCACTCTCGCAACTCTATAACTCTAACAACTCAATCCCTCAACAACGCTAGCAACTCAGGCAACTCCGCAACTCTCACTGACTCCCTCAACTCTACAACTCTACTCTTCGGCTTCTCGACTAGCTCTGATCTCTCGATAAAACGTTCTCGATCAACGTTATTTTATCCTTTTCCTAATCCGGTCCTGTTTTCGTGCCGTAAGGACTAGGTGACTTTAGTCAATAGGTTTTTCTTCCTATGTAAACTAACAGCCGAAGGACAAACGACATTGTTTTGGTTAGTTTCTAACCAGGTTTTTTCCTCACGATACTACATTAATATAATGAGTAATCTACTGTTTAAATACTCTTGTGATCTCTGCGAAATTTATACCTACACTATATTGTAATATTTAGTATATTGTCCGAAATGTCCCTAGTGATTGATCGAGATGAAATTTGGTGTTTGTTATTTGAGATGTGAAATGACTTCAAACATAAAATCTTAGATTCAGGAAATCATGTGTTTTGCAAATACAAGTCCCTATATACAGGGCGTTCGTCTACAGATGTAAAAAAATTTAAGGAGTGTAAGCAGATTTAACAAATGACAAAGCGTCGTACAGGATGGTTTACGTCCAGGTAAGCAGGTAAGCTGCTGTCCATCGTTCGATTTGAGGATCGTTGTACACGCCGCTGCTTAGTGACCTACTTTCGTTCTTGTAAGAAGATTACGTCGCGATTGGTTTTTAATTGTCAATAACTGAAAAAATACCGAAAATGCAATTTCTTATTCCTGATTTTCACCTTATTTTGACTTCATGAATCATCCCTTAAATTTTTGTATACCTATAGCCGAACACCCTGTATAAGAAAACAAAATCCATTTCATTTTAAGAATTTTGCTACTGTATTAGTTGCATTACTTAGTGAAAATAAGAGGGCTTGAACATCAAGTCATAAAGCAAACAAGTGACGTCATATAACTTCTTAAGAAAGCTAAACCTTAAATATTTTTTAGGCGATCTGTAGACTGGGACTAGATACTAAGAACAAAATAATAGAACTCAGAGAGATCAATTTTGTCACTGTGCGTAACGCGACCTTCTTAACATTTAATGTCTACATAAATGCACTTTATACAAATTTTGTCTTTTTTTTAAACTTCAAACCTTAACTCTTAACGGCTGTATCTATGTCAATGTGGTTTCAAGTGTCTATAAGATTTCGTTTATTTCGTGTAAACACCATCCTCTTTTATCAGTTGAATTTAATTTATTTAATCTATACCAACTAAGTATAACTACTTGCATTGACTGTCCCTGTTTTATTCTTACAAATATTAAATTTTTAAAAATGTTGAATCTTGCTGTTGTTTAGTTCATAGTCGAAATAGTCTCATATGTCGACATAATCGATACAGTATAGCATTGGAGCTTATTTGGAATGGAATGGAGAAGATAGGAAAGGAGGAGGACAAAGTTAGAGAAATTCCTGAAAAACAAAAAGGGCGTTGGACGAAGAGATGGTGGGCTAAGGGGGAGAAAAGAAAGCATTTAAGAAAAGTGTTTTGGTTGAAAGATCGCTGCTGAAGTCGGAGCAGTGAGAATGAGCGGCACAGGAAATGGAAGGAATGATAGAGGAACTTAGAGAGCAGTTAGGGAGGGCATTAGAGAAAATGAAGGAGCAAGGGAAAATAATTAGAGGAGGAATGGAGAAAAAGGAAAAGGAAAAAAGGTAAGAAAGCAGAGTAGAATGTTAAGAGAGGAAGTAAAACTGTTCAAAGAAGAACTAGATTTAAAGAAGACGACAAGGAGAATGGAGATGAAAGCGATTTTCTATAGAGTGAGTGACCTAGAAATTCAGGAAAACAGAAAAGAAGATAGAGAAAACATAGAAAAAACTATAAAGAATATATGCGTTTGGAGGAGGCGAGGACTAAATATAATTATAAAGGATGGAAAATGGAAGAGCGAGAGGAGAAAAAGAGAAGAGCTGTTAGGAGAAGATAGGGGTGGATACAGAAGTTGAAGAGGTAAAAGCAATAGGGAAACGGGAGAATTTGCAGCAAAAAGGTAACATAATGATGAAAAAGAAAGAGCTGAAAGGCAGGAAGGAAAGCTAGAAAATACTTTAACATAGGGAGAAAGAAGGATACAGTGGTCAAGATAGAGGTGAGCAAGAAAAGTAAGGTGTATGGAATCTAATAAATAGGGAAAGAGATATGAAAAGGAGATCAGGGGAAAAGGTTGCCGTAGAGGAATGGAGGCGATACTTCATGATTATAACAGGAAGAGTGGATGGAACGGCAATATGACAGAAATGAAGGAGGATAAGGAGGAGGAAGGAAATAGAGGAGGTAGTAAGAAGATCAAAAAGAAAGAAGTCAGAAGGATAGGATGGAATTCCGAGGTTATGCGGGAAATTCGGGAGTGGGATTAATGCAGCGGGTCTGGGAATTGATACATACGGTCTGGAAAGGAGAGGGAAGCGAAACGGGCTGGTGGTCAATACCCCAAGGTAGATAAAGGATTTAATTAATTAATTATAAACAAATTAACTTACTAATTACAAGGAAATTAATTGGAAGCTACCAGAAAATTATTTTTAAAGGGAGAAAATTATTTTAACAGACTTACCTTCTGCTTACCTACTTGCCTATAACTCATTGTTGTTCCACCAAGTATTAGGAGACTGTCAACTATTTCATAGATTTGTATTATTTTAAAGTGACTGTCGTTTTAAAGTGAGTGTCGTTCGTGGAACCCGTCATGGAATTTATAATTCTTAGTACTATTGAGATATATATAATTTTTGTGCTGGACTAGGTCCAATGCGTAGTGGAGATGTTTGGATGTGGATATCAGTGTGTGAAAATATGTGTGTGCGCGGCGACTGAGAAACAGACGGATGTAAACAGTTCAGTTGGTTACCAGTCTACAAAAGGTCGGGTATGGAAGAAAGTGCTGAGACGCGTGCTAGTGTGTATCGATGAATATTCTAGAAATCGTTTATAAAATAAATATGTGTCATATATAATATAATATATATATATAATATAATATAATATAATATAATATAATATAATATAATATAATATAATATAATATAATATAATATAATATAATATAATATAATATAATATAATATAATATAATATAATATAATATAATATAATATAATATAATATAATATAATATAATATAATATAATATAATATAATATAATATAATATAATATAATATAATATAATATAATATAATATAATATAATATAATATAATATAATATAATGTAATATAATATAATATAATATAATATAATATAATATAATATAATATAATATAATATAATATAATATAATAAATATCAATGCCCAATATAAATTTAATGTTTCCATAACAATATTTCGGCCATCAAGATCCACAATTCTCAACAAGTATAATAAATGCTAGGTTCTGTTTTTGTATTCTATCGGCAACGTTGTGAGTTTTCTTTTTTTTTTTTTTTTTTTTTTATTTATTAGAATATTTACAATCAATTCTCGTTGAGAATTTTCAGTAACTTAATTTGGCGTGATACAATGACATGGATTATAATAGCTTTATATTGTTGATTCTAGTAGGACTAAGGATTTAATCTAGTGGGTATTTTCTTTTTAGTCTGCGGATCTGGTCCGTCGTGTCCAGTAGTTGGGCGACTAATGGGTTGTGGTGGTTGTTGACTCTTGTGTTATATCTGCTTCTGGACTTGTGTATTTCATCTTTGACTGTGAGTATCTTGAGGTGGCGATGTATTGCTTCGTTGGTGACATACAGGGCGCATTTATTAGGGATCTTAGTGTTTTCGATTGGAAGCGTTAAAGTATTTCAATGTTGGAATTACTTGCTGTTCCCCATAGTTGGATTCCGTTGGTCCAAACAGGTTTTATTACGGTCTTATAGAGCGCAATTTTGTTCTTCGTGCTTAGGTTGGAGCGTCGGCCAGTGAGCCAATAGAATTTTCTTAGTTTTTCCTTGAGTTGCTACGATGTGTCTATGATGTGTTGTTTCCATGTTAATTTCCTGTCCAGAGTCATGCCCAGAGATTGACTGTGTCCTTGTTGGGAATTGTTATATTGCTAATGGTGACCTGAGGGCAGGTTTGTTTTCGCAGCGTGAAGGATACATGTGTGGATTTGTTTTCATTAATTCTGAAGCCCCATTTATGAAACCACTTTTCCACAGAGTCGAGACACCGCTAGAGAGTGGATGAAGCAATTATCGGGTCTGCGTGGGTAGCTAATAGTGCTGTGTCGTCGGCAAATGTTGCTATTGTTACCTCGTTTGGTACGGGTAAGTCGGCAGTGTAGATGGAGAATAGTAGGGGTCCGAGGACACTACCTTGCGGTATGCCGGATTCTATTGGGAATGTTGCGGAAGTGGCGCCTAGACATTTAACTATGAATTGTCTGTTGGTTAGGTAGGATTTTAAGATGGAGTAGTATGGGTGGGGTAGGATTTTTTTAAGCTTGTAGAGTAGCCCTTCATGCCATACTTTATCGAATGCCTGTTGGATGTCTAGGAATACGGCTGAGCAGTATTTTTTCTTTTCAAGGGTTTGGCTGATCATGTGGGTTATGCGGTGGATTTGCTCTACTGTTGAGTGTTGTTTTCGGAAGCCGAATTGGTGATCTGGGAGAGTTTTCAATTCTTCTAGGAGTGGAAGGAGACGATTTCTGAGCAGCCTCTCGAATAGTTTAGACAGGGTAGGTAAGAGACTGATTGGGCGATAGGAACTGGCTTTATATATTGGTTTACCGGGTTTGGGGATGAGGGTGATTAGTGAGATTTTCCACGCCTTGGGAAAGTGTTCAAGGCGGAGGATGGCGTTAAAGATTGATGCGATGAGTGCAATCCCTTTTATGGGGAGTTCCTTGATTGCTTTATTTCCTATTAGGTCGTGACCTGCTGCTTTCTTGGGATTTAGGCGACTGATTGCTTCTATGATCTCTGCAGAAGTGAAGGGTTGGATAGGAGGGGACATTTGGAAGGGAGTATGCAGGTATTCGGTGACGTCCGCTGTAGCTATGGAGGAATGGGGTTGGAATACTTCAGTCAAGTGTTTGGCAAATAGGTTGGCTTTTTCTATAGGGCTACGCGCCCATCCACCCTGCGGGCGGCGGATTGGAGGTATTATTTGTGGGGGGCGCGTGAGTTTCCTGGAGGCTTTCCATAGTGAGTAGTTTGAGTCGGCTGTGGGGGACAGGCTGGCGAGATATTTGTGAAAACGGTCATTATTGTAATTCTTTATGGTTTTGGATAGTTTTCTAGTTGCGTTGTTTAGTTTGCGTTTGTCCTCCGGTGTTCTATGGGTCTGCCATATCCTTCTTAGTCTACGTTTTTCTGCTATTTTTTTTAATATGTACTGGGGGTACTCGTGGTTGCTGATGGACGTTTTTGCCGGTGTGGAGACGCGGATAGCGTTTATTATGCTCGCATTTAGGTATTCCGTGGCTGCTTCGATTTCGTCATTGGTTTTTAGTGAGGTTGAGGCTGAAGTTGTGTGGGTAAAGACTTCTCTAAAGAGCTGCCAGTTGGTGTGTTGGTTATGAATGGAGCCATTAGGTGTATTCTCGATGATAGTTGAACTGACTGTTACTATCACGGGGGAATGATCAGAGGAGAGATCAGCCGAGGAATTGATTTGGACGTGTCTTGGCGAGATATTTTTAGTTATGAAGAAATCAAGAAAATCGGGTATTTTGTTTGTGTCGGTGGGCCAGTATGCGGGTTTGTATGTGGTAAGGTAGTTGAGGTTGTTGGATATTATGCTGTTGAGGAGGTTTTTGCCTCTTACTGTAACCAGTCTGCTACCCCATTGGGTGTGTTTGGCGTTGTAGTCTCCTCCGGCTATGCATCTGTTGCCCAGGGTGTCCAGGAAGTGGTCGAAGTCTTCTTTGGCAATGGAGTGTCTGGGAGGGCATTATACAGCTGAGGTGGTGATTGTACCATGACAGTCTTCTATTGCTACGTTTGTTGCTTGGAGGTAGTCTTTCTGGAATGGTGGAAGTTCGTAGTGCTTGATGATTGACTTGATTATGATTCCGGTGCCGCCGTGAGCCTTTCCGCTGGGGTGTTGGGTGTGGTAGAAGTTGTAGCCGTGTATTTTGAAGTAGTTTTTGTCGGTGAAATGGGTTTCGGATATGAGCATCACATCGATTTGCTGTTGTTTTAAGAATAGTTCTAGCTCAGTTTTGTGCTGAGCTAGACCGTTGGCGTTCCACAGAGCTATTCGCATTGGTTTTATTTTGCTTCTGTGCTTATGAATTTGTCCATGAAGAGTGTGAGTAGTGACAGCAAGTTGTTAATTTGCTCAGTTTGCTTCTCGATAAGTTTTTCGAGTCTGGTAAAGTTGTCTGTGCTTTGTGGGGTGGGAATTCTATTTTCTGTGTGTACGCTGTGTGTTTTCGAGTTGTATACGTTTCCTTGCGTTGCCTGCGCATAGGATACTGTTGGTGAGGTGAGTTTTTGGGGTTTAGGTTCTTGTATGTTTATGTCCTTGGGTCTCAGTTTTGGATACTTAATATCATGTAGCGATTTGTAGGCTGAGCATCCTTTGTAGTTCGCAGGATGCTCTCCTTGACAGTGGATACACTTGGCGGGGGTTTCCGGGGATTTAGTGCATTGGTCAGTGGGGTGATTACCTGCACATTTTACGCACCGGAAGTTGCGATTGCAGTATTTCTGCGTGTGGCCGTACCTTTGGCACCTTTTGCATTGTATTATTTCTTTCTTTACAAGAGGTGGCTCGAACTTAACTATGGAGTTCATCAGCCGATTGATATTGTAGATTTCTTTGTTGTTTGTTTTTTGTTTTAAGTCTATAAAGAATAAGGATAGAGGGTTTTTTGTGATTCTGTGCTTAATGTTGCTGATATTAGTTACTTCGTGGCCGTGGTTTGACAGTTCGCACTTTAGTTCGTCTAGATCGACTGAGTGATGGATGTTGCGTAGCACCACTCGAAATGGTCTTTCTTGTTTGAGCTGGTATGTGTGGAATTTAGCGTTTAATGTTTTTAATAGCTTGGTTAACTTTCTATAGGCGTCTGGGTGGGTCGGCAGTATTTTCACGTGGTTGTTGTTAATCTTTAGCTTGTAGTCCTCTTTGCTGATTTCTTTTTCGATAGTCTTAATCATTGACTGAATGTCGATTACGTCGTTTATGAATATCGGTGGGGGAGGGGGAATTCTTTGAGTATGGAGATTGTTTACCTTTTCGGTTGTAATCATGGAGTCTTCCGTGGACTCCAGTATTGAGAATCTATTGTAGGTGGTCACTTGGCTGGCTGGTGGTTTGGTTTGATTCTTGTTTACGTTTGTCTTGGTCGGTTCGAGCTTCCGTTTTTTCGTGAGCTGGTCGTTTACCAGGATGGATGTGTTGCCCTCTTGCCACGGGGGAGGAAAAATGGCGGTGTGATAATTTAGCTCCGGGGAGCCTGTTGGAAATGATAGAGCCATCATCGAGCTAGTTAATTCAGTGTGAAAGAACTAGTCGAGAGGCTGTTAACCCCTGGCTAGGTTAGTTGGATTCGCTTTCGACAGATGGGCGTCACGTGGAGTTTTGTGAACTTCACAGGGCACTGGACACACGTCTGCACGTCACGGCACTCAGCAGCAACTGGATGGTCACTGCTGCTTTGTGGACTTTGCCGGGCACTGGACACACGTCTGCACGCCTCGGCACTCTCGAACGAACTGTGAACGTTGTGAGTGACACGAAAATGATAATGGTCCTCTAGATCTCTAGGAATTCGGGCCAAAAAAATACATTGCATGATTTCAAATACACGGAAGAGAACGTGGTTGCTTACTTTAGTCAACGAATATATAGCAATAGAATCACGATATCATTCTTAGGAATTATAAACGTAATGTATATTTAGCTAGCCATCGAATTCACACTGATGATTGATCACAACGCGTTAAAAGTCAGAAATATGAAACGAGATTTATTTCTGAGAACATATCGATGTTGAATTTATTTACATAATTTAGATTATATTAACAAGTATCGCAAAGTAAAATGCATTGAATATGCGGACTATTTGAACTAAAACGCTCGTAGAGATAAAACTTATCACGTAAGTGTTGTTTGTGTGGCATTACGGTTAAAAATCGTGCTAAAAAAAACTGAACTTTCGACCACTCGCGGAGAGACGCGATCGCGAAGATGCACGTCAGTGGGAGTCGTAAATTCCCGTTACGATTAGATAATCGACGCCACGGAATGATCGATCCCCTATTTCGATTAAGATAATAGAGGTAGTTAAATTAAATATGACACTGATATAACAAGTTACAAATCACAGTTTATTCCAAAATTTTGTAAAGAAGATAGTTACGCTGGTGCGTATGTATGAGTTAAGTAAGTGACTGATCAAGGGTGTAAACCCGGTCAAAAGGATGTTGATTGTTTGAAAGATGGAAAATCAGTGAAGTTCGGAAACGATGCCGTGGCGGAGGAAAGTGGATGGGCGCGTCCAGCGCACGGGACTCTCGAATTTGTTGATGCCAATTTTGGCTAGATAGTCAACTGTTGAGTGCCGAAGCGTGCAGACGTGTGTCTAGCCCTTAGAGTGCTGTGGGCGCATACAGGCGTCTGGCGAAAGTTATCGGTGTGAACTAAGGACATATATATACGTTTTCTGTAAGTGCTCGGCATGGACTAAGGACGCATATATGCGTTTTTCAATTTTTCCGAACACCTACGCAGAAGTAATACTATTACGTTTGTGTGAAATAAATATAAATGCATTCCTTACGGCAGTAAACAAATGCCAATAGTGCCTCGTTATTGTTGAAGTGGTCACCACTTGTAAGAAAACTCTACATCTGGTTTCTTTAGTTTTCTCAAGCACTGAATTTTTCACACACAACTAAATTATTAACTTGTGTTATATTTACTAAATTTAGTTTCTAGTTTATTGTTTTCTAGTTTATTACCCAAATTCTAGTTAACTGTAAATTTCAATGTTTATAATAAATAATGAAAAATAACTAAAAAGTAACGCTCTTGAATCATTTAATCTCGTGCAAAAGAATTACTATAACTTATTACGATTTGCGCTTTGAATAGTCAATCAACGGAGTTCAGTCTAACGAAAAAGTATTCCGTCCACAGCGATCGTCAGCGCTAGCTGCGCGCCGTCCGTACGGACGGCATAGGCTGCGAGTATTCAGCACTCAAAGGGCTAGTGCTCTATGATGCCGTAATCTAGTGTCGCCCATCCGTTAATTGTGAATCGAAACAGACATAATCCAAACGTTTCCTATCTTGTTAATGAAAAATTTTAACGCTCCTGGGATAGAGATATCCCAATCATAGCCTCATAGCCTCTCGGCTAGTTATTCAACTTGAATTAACTACCTCGATGATAGCCCAAGAATCGCGACTAGGCTCTCTTGAGCAAAACCATAATTGTACCGCGCTACCTCCTCCGTGGAAAAAGAGCAATATATGCCTTCATACTATTGACACGAAAAACATTAAAAAGTGTAAACTAGAAACAGTTAAAACAAACGCAAACGCTAATCAGAACGAACAGTCAATAAGCTGTGTAACCACGTACAATAGATACTCAATACTAGAATCCACAAACAACTCCATGGATGTTGCGCATTCACCAACTAACCAACATACGCAAAAAATTCCCCTTCCACACCTATATTCGTTGATGATGTCATCGATATACAAACGATGGTAAAGTCCATTGAGAAAGAAATCAACAAAGAGCAATACAAATTAAAAATAAATAATAACCAAGTCAATGTTCTGTCGGCTAACCCAGACCAATATAGAAAGATAACAAAACTATTAAAAACCTTGAATGCTAATTATCACACCTAGCAATTTAAACAAGAATGACCTTTTCGAGTGGTACTACGCAACATCCACCACTCGGCTAACTTAGACGAACTGAAGTTCGAACTCCTTAAACTTGGTCATAGAGTAAATAACATCAGCAACATAAGACATAGAATCACAAAAAACTCGCTATTCCTATTCTTCATCGATTTAAAGCTAAAGTCAAATAACAAAGAAACCTATAATATCAATCGTTTAATGAATTCTATAGTAAAAATTGAACCACCTTTTATAAAGTTAACGGTAATATAAAGGTTTTATAACAATCGCCACTGCGTTAAACGTGCAGGTATTCATCCTACAGATCAATGCACCAAATCTTCAAAAACTCAAGCGAAGTGCATCCTTTGTCAAGGAAAGCATCCTGCGAACTATAAAGGTTGCACATCGTACAAAACCTTGTATAAAAATAAGTACCCCAAACCCAGAGTTAAGGATCTAACCAACCAAGTACTTAGTCCACAAAAATTCACTACTTCTCCAACCTCTTATGCACAGATAGATAGAAATAGTGTTCCCAGTTCACAAAACACGGATAAATTCTCTAGACTCGAAAGATTAATCGAGGAACAATCAGAACAAATTAATAACTTATTAACATTATAAACACTCATCATGGATAAATTAATACGTCACGACGCAAAATAAAACCAATACGCATAGATCTTTGGAATGCCAACGGTCTAGCTCAGCACAAATACGAACTGGAAATCTTCTTAAAACAACAGCAAATCGACGTAATACTCATAACTGAAACTCACTTCACCGACAAAAATTACCTGAAAATAAATGGTTATAACTTCTACGACACCCAACATACCAGTGGAGAGGCCCACGGCTGTACCGGAATTATTATCGAAACCAGCATTAAGCATTATAAGCTTCCATCGTTCCAGAAGGACTACCTCCAAGCTACAAATGTAGCGATAGAAGATTCCCATGGTACAATCACCACTTCAGCAATATATTTTCCTCCTGACACTCCATTTCTAAAGAAGACTTTGACAACATCCTTGATGCTCTGGGCAATAGATTCATAGCTGGAGGAGACTATAATGCCAAACATACCCAATGGGGCAGCGGACTTATCACAGTAAGAGGCAAAAACCTCTTTGTTACGACCGTTCGCGGAGAGACGCGGTGGCTAGGAAAACGCGTCAGCGAGAGGCGTAACTTCTCGCTACGATTCTGTTAATCGACGCCGTGAAATAGTCGTTCCCTTGTTTCGGTTGAGATAACAGAGGTGGTTCAACTGAATGTAACACTGTATTAACAGGTTAATATAAAATAATATAATTAACGATAATGTGGTGAATGTATTACAGAAAATTGACTCAATGCTTTACGATATCTCTCGATGTAATCAGTTTGAATTTGCTCGTCAGACCTCTCGATGTGTAACGTTCGACTCGTCAGAGGGTACTGCTCGTCTTTCGATGATTCTTTGTCTCATTTTGAAGACGACCCCCACTATGCTCGGGTCACGCCACCGTTCGCGCCTATGATCACGTATGTTCGTTCTTGTGTGGAAAACGTAACGGACAAAATTCGACGTTTCGAGAGCTCGCTGCTTGGCGACAACTATGCGCTCGTCGATACATTGTATATGATCCGGCGGTCAGATAAGACGATCTGCCTGCGACACTGTAGGGCCGCGAGCGACGGTTAGAAAATACAGCCAGTGGTAAGCCTCGTGGCGTAACATACTCCCCCCGTTGAGAGGGTACCGATCAAGTTATATGGTGTGATGTTGTGAAGATCTCGTGTCAGACTTCGTTGCTGTTGATTGTTTCGGAGTCATCTGGAATCATTCTGCTCGGTAGTAGTACCATCCGCTTGATGCTCCGATCCAGGGTGCTCGTTGCCGTTCGAACGGTAGCCGTCCGTATGATGCCGTCTGCGCCGGGTTGGACCTTGATGATTCTGCCCAATGGCCATTGCATTGGGGGAACGTTGTCTTTTCTGAGAATGACGATGATGCCTTCTCGTATATCGTGACTGCTCTTGCTCCATTTGTTTCGGATGTTCAGCTCGTTCAGGTACTCTCACTGCCAGCGGCACCAGAAATGTTGTTTGACCTTTTGAATGTGTTGCCAGCTGGAGAGACGCTTGGGTGGTGTTACGTCGCCTAAACATCTGCATGCCAGCCCTCGCGACCGGACAGCCAGCGGCCTGCGTAACGTCACTCCGACCCTCAATAAACCTAAGGACCCAATATATTCTTTCGCTGTCACTGTATTGTATCAACAGGCGTCTTCAGTCAACCCCTTTGTCCTGAAGAATTTCTTAAGCCAAAAAATATTTTCGAAGCACATCTGGTTTTTATAGAGGTCCTTGGGTTTATTAGGCGCGCTGAAAAAATACGGAGAAAGCGAACACGCACCCATCGGGAAGAATCGAATGTCTGGCTAATAAATCAATCAGGTTTTTCCACCACAAGGTCTCCTATCAACCACGATGGTAGGAGACCTTCTACCCATCCCTTCAAGCATCAGCGTAGGGCATAACCAATCGACATCGCGGATCGTTACCCTCACTTTTCTTAACGAAAAGTGTGAACAACGAATCCGCGTTCGTCATGCAAAAGGGCACACCCACACTTAGCCTTCTTCCATCTCAACGCAAGAGCGACCAATTTCAAACTTCTAACGCCAAACGTCTAACTCAGAATAGAACGCCAAGTCGATCCGCGACATTGCCAAACATTCGCTTATTCTGTTAAGTATCATATCGTGCTACGTCCACCAAGAGACTAACTTCAATTGTAAGAGCCTTGCTCTATATTGTATACATTTACATTATCTGCGTGCGATAAAGTTGTTAATTGTTTATATCTTTTCAATCGTGTAGACTAATTGTTGGAAATATACATTATTATAATTCTGTGACTCTCAGTGTTATACCGCATCAACCACCCCGATTATCCTAACCGAAATACGGGGATCGAACTATTCGTGGTGTCGATTATTCTAATCGTAACGGGAATTTACGACTCTCGTTGACGCGTATTCTAACGACCGCGTCTCCCCGCGATAGTACGAATTTACAGGTGGAGTGTCCCTGAAATCTCGTTCTCGAAAACTTGTTAATGCATCTCCGATGAGGAAGTGACCGGGAGTAAGGACAAGAAGATCATTTAGGTCAGATGATATTGGAGTCAGAGGACGGGAGTTGAGGACAGACTCGATTTCAATGATCAGTGTGTTCAAGTTTTCGAATGTTAAGAGCTCGTTACCTGCGACACGTCTGAGATGTCGTTTGAAGGACTTCACTGCAGCCTCCCACAACCCGCCGAAGTGAGGTGAGTTAGGAGGAATGAAGCGCCATTCGATCCGTCGGTCGGCTAAAAAGGACTGAACCTTTACCTTATGATCGTCGGACTGCAAGAGGTTTCGGAGCTCATTGTTCTCTTCGTAATTCGAGAGGCGGTAGGATTGATTTTGACGGAATATAGGATCGAATCGTCAAAGGAATTTCCAACCAACACCCAGAGTTTTGAAGGTTTGCGATTCGCCTAGTAGCAGCTTATCGTTTATGTCCTGCTCGGAAAGTCCTCGTAGCAGTTCCCGGTCGTTCGATGCCTATTTTCGAATGTTTAAGCCGGCTAGTTTAAGCAATTTTGTGAGCTCCGTTCTCAGTGATCGTGCCTCGTCCTTCGTATCAACTCCTGTGAGAACATCGTCGACGTAGAAGTCTCGCTGTAAGACCATCGCCGCTCGTGGGTATCGATGTCCTTCATCATCTGCCAGTTGTTTGAGGCACCGAATGGCTAGATAAGGGGCCGCTGGCAGCCCGAATGTCACTGTGTTAAGTTGATAGATGTCAACTTCTCCATCAGAGTTGCGCCACAAAATTTGTTGGAATTTCCGATCCTCTGGACGCACAAGAAATTGTCGATACATCTTTTCGACATCGCCTGTAATGACGTATTGATGAGAACGAAATCTTAAAAGAATGAAAAATAAGTCGTCTTGTAGTTTCGATCCCGTATGAAGTACGTCGTTTAATGAAACTCCGGTGGTGGTTGGTGCAGATCCGTCAAACACAACTCGTAGTTTTGTAGTTTGGCTGGATTCTTTGATCACGCCGTGATGTGGCAGACGATATCCGTCGTCCGTGCAGTGGTCCGTGGTAATCTTCGTCATGTGTCCTAATCCCAAGTATTCTTGTATTACAGCGTGATAGTCGGCTTTGAATCGTTTGTCTCGTTGGAATCGACGGCAGAGTGATTTGAGTCGCTTCATTGCCATGGCTTTCGAGGATCCAAGCGAAGGAGTTGTTTCGTTGAATGGGAGAGCGACAACGTATCGCCCTTCGTTGGTGCGTTGAACGTGATTTCGAAAGTGCTCCTCGCACTGTCGTTCCGCTTCCGAAATGTGTGCAGTGGGCGGTCCTTCGTTGATTTCCCAAAAACGGGCGAGGTCCGCCTGTAAAGCCGTCGTGGACGCGTGAAATGCGTATGCTAATGATTGCGAGGTTGGGCTCCCCCCGATGACCCATCCGAAACGCGTTTTTTGCAGACGCAAGTCGGGCCCGTTTGCTTGACTGATATCAAGTTGGCCGACACAGAGTGATGCTAGTGTTGGTCCGGCGCTCAACAATATTTCGATCGGAGCAGGTCTATGGAATCTTGGATCGGCTAGTTGGAGATTCCTAGGTATCTGTATCGTTGAGCGATCTACGGGTTGATTTGGGACCCAAGACGAGATAGTCGGTATGATTAGAAACGTCAAGGTGCGTTCGTATGTGCCGTCGATGGAGGTGATCGTGACCGTGATGTAGCGTTTCGAGGTCATCGATAACGTGTTGAGTGTTCCGATTGGGACCGAACATTTCCGTTGGTTGAGTTTTATTGAATTAGCGAGCTTTTCGGTGATAAAGTTCATGCTAGAGCCGGTGTCTAGCAGAGCTCTACAACAGAATGGTTGAATTACATTGTTCAAGATGTTGACCTGCGCCGTGACTAACAAATCGTGCTGCAATGGTTCAGAAGGAAGCGAGGTCAATGAGTCCGTTTTCTGTGGTTCGGTCCCTAGCAAAGTCGTCTGATGACGTCATTGTTTTCCTTGTCGTTTAGGACTGGACGATATAGTTGATCCCGACGCTGCCGTTCGCGATAACCGAGATTCGCGTTTCGGAGATGTTCGGGGAGACGTGGATGCGCGTCTCGAACGATGTGACGAACGCGGGGTCGGTGAACTAGGCGAAGATCGACCGTTGGATGATCGGTCGCTCGACGATCGACCGCTCGATGTTCGGCTGACACGTGTTCGTGATTTGCTATGACCATGGTCTTGATGCAGATACGTGTGGTGTCGCTGTCTACAGATGCGACATGACCCGGCGGAGCGTTGAGTAAGAGCGTGTCTCCTGCCTAAACAATTGGTACAGAGCGACGCCCTTTTGGCGATTTCTTTGGGCATTCTTTGGGCGACTTCGCTTTGAAGACATCACAATTCCATAATTCGTGTTATCCTTGGTAGTTCGGACACACCAACGTATTATGTGTAGTTGTGAATGCGTAACTTCGTGGCGCGTTCGGTCGCTGACGGTTATGTTGATCGGACGCCCTTTTTATCACGGTTGATGCTGAACTCGTTCTATCGCGGTTCGTCCGTGTTTTCAGAAAATCTACCAAGTGCGTATATGACGGCATTTTCTTGTCCGGTAATGTGCGTTGCTATTTGCGAATGATGGCTGAGGATAGCTTCGACGTGAATAGTTTTATAAGGACGACGTTTGAAGTGACTGGTTCAGCGAGTTTTTCTAACGCTTGGAGGTTTACCTTGACCGTTAGTTATTTTCGGATAGTCGAAAATCAAGTCCCAGTGATGCATGCAGATTTGACGGTGGCAGTCGAATTTTTCTTTAAGAACGTCAATGGCGATTGCATAATTTGACTCGGTGATGGCTAACGATTGTATACTTCGCGCGGCCCATCCAGTCAAGGCTGATCGGAGATGATAGAATTTTTGGACTGGTGTTAATTGTTCATTTTGATCTATCGTTGACGAGAAGGAATCGTAAAATGACTGCCAATCCTCGAGGATGCCATCAAATGTAGGTATCCGAATCTCCGGTAGTTTAAGCGAAGCAGACTCGCGACCGGCGGCTAATTCGCCGTTTGTCGATTGTGACGGCGTAGTTCGTCGTATATTGTTTAATTGATTAGTTACTCGGAGTTCTAATTTTTCGTACTCGTCTGCTATTTCAAAGCCGCGCGCGGTCTCTTCCTCATCTATAATTATAATCTCGTTTTGAATGGCACGGAGTTCCATCTCATAGGTTTCCAGACGATTTTTAATTTGGATTAACTCGCTCTCTTGCGGACAGACTGATTGTTCGATTTCGTTCAGTTTTTTTGATAAGCGTATAAAATGGCCGGCACAGTAACCCTGGCGTCGACGCAAGGCGGCAAGTTCGTTTCCGGTTGCCATTATTTGTTATATAATTGAGAGTCAAACCGTTAGAACTTACTTCTGTTGACGATTGTCCACTTGCGGCAGGAGGCTGCGTGGTTGCGTTTCAACCACCCAATTATACCTCTTCAAAGGTGACGGCCCTTGACGTTACTGACCTCGCTGAGGTGGTAACGCTTCCGCTGCTGGTTGTGTTGGATTCACGTGGCACTGTATGGTAGTGGGTGTCACTGGCGTCCACTTTTCACTTGACACGTGATACGGCTTGGAAGACCGAATGATTCGACCGGTTACGTGTCCACACTTTTCTCATCCCTAAACCAGGAAATCCAATATATGAAACTAGCTCCTATCGCCCAATTAGTCTTCTACCTACTTTGTCAAAACTATTCGAAAAGATGCTAACGATTCGACTCCTTCCACTCCTAGAGGATTTGAAAACACTGCCAGATCATCAATTCGGAAGCAACATTTTAGGATAGAGCAAATTCATCGTCTAACTCATAAAATCAGCCAAACCCTCGAAAAGAAAAAAATACTACTCAGCGGTATTCCTTGATATTCAACAGGCATTCGACAAAGTATGGCACAAAGGGCTTCTTTACAAACTTAAAAAGGTCCTACCACACACTTACTACTCCATCCTAAAGTCCTACCTAACCAATAGGCAATTCATGGTTAAATACGCAGACGCCATTACCACAACTTTCCCAATAGAAGCGGGCATACCCCAAGCAGTGTCCTCGGAGCCCTGCTGTTCTCCATCTACACTGCCGATTTACCAATATCAACAGAGGTAACTATGGCAACATTTGTTGACGACACAGCGCTATTAGCTTCCCACGCAGACCCGATAATTGCTTCATCCACTCTCTAGCGGTGTCTCGACTCTGTGGAAAAGTGGTTTCATAAATGGGGCTTCAGAATTAATGAAAACAAATCCACACATGTATCCTTCACGCTGCGAAAACAAACCTGCCCTCAGGTCACCATTAGCAATATAACAATTCCCAACAAGGACACAGTCAATCTCTGGGCATGACTCTGGACAGGAAATTAACATGGAAACAACACATCATAGACACATCGTAACAACTCAAGGAAAAACTAAGAAAATTCTATTGGCTCACTGGCCGACGCTCCAACCTAAGCACGAAGAACAAAATTGCGCTCTATAAGACCGTAATAAAACCTGTTTGGACCAACGGAATCCAACTATGGGGAACAGCAAGTAATTCCAACATTGAAATACTTTAACGCTTCCAATCGAAAACACTAAGATCCCTAATAAATGCGCCCTGTATGTCACCAACGAAGCAATACATCGCCACCTCAAGATACTCACAGTCAAAGATGAAATACACAAGTCCAGAAGCAGATATAACACAAGAGTCAACAACCACCACAACCCATTAGTCGCCCAACTACTGGACACGACGGACCAGATCCGCTGACTAAAAAGAATATACCCTCTAGATTAAATCCTTAGTTTCTACTAGAACCAACAATATAAAACTATTATAATCCATGTCATTGTATCACGCCAAATTAAGTTACTGAAAATTCTCAACGAGAATTGATTGTAAATATTCTAATAAATAAAAAAAAACTACACTAGGAAAGTCAATTTCTTCTTCTACAACACAAGAAGAGTCTACTCAACTGTTTCTCCGAGATTAGTTCAGTCAATACTCCGGCATCAAGTTGAAAACTGCCAAGTCATCAACATATCTACTCGTACTTGATCTCACCTACAGATCAGTCAACCTATCTCTATCGGGTCTTTATTCGTTAAACAATCGTCTACTATTTATTATCTATTTATATCTATTATATCCATTTAAATCACACGTAACGGTGTAAGTATTCATTGAAATAAGTTGTTGGAAATATGAATATTATAACACGTTAATCGCAGTGTTATACCACATCAGTCACCCTTATTATCCCAAAAGAAATAAGGGGATCGATCTGTTCGTGGTGTCGATTATTATAATCGTAACGGGAATTTACAACTCCCGTTGACGCGCTTCCTCGCGATCGTGTCTCCCCGCGACTGGTCGAAAATACAGTAAGATAATACTTGTGTAATCTAACCGAAAGTAATGTCACTTTGATATTAAAATCTTGAAATTATATTAGAAATATAATCATAGGAAGTTTTATTTGCAACGAGTGAGAAATGTAATATATAATACAAGGGAATAGGAAAGAATAGTCTAATTTCCATGTTATTCAAATAAATACTTATTCATTTCGTTAAAAATATGTGTGTTAGAATTACAATTTACAATTTTCAAATACAAATATTTCAAAGCATATAAGCATATAAATAGTATAATCTAACAACCATAAATGTAATATAAGATGGATTTTATATCTTATAGAACTTTGTGGCATGATTTATTGTGTTTATCGTGAAAAACAGGAGAGCTATACTTTTACCTATATTTCAATAAGATATCAATATTTAAATTATGGATCTAAATTTTAATTTCTGTTTTTCATTCCATTGTAACCATTTGCATAATTAGCAGAACGATTTATATTCTAACATAAATTTCGAAACAGAGATAAATAATTACATAAGACATAATAGTTGGAGACACGTGAGCAAAATGGAAAAACAACTTGCTGTTCTGAGTGAATAGATGAACAAAGGTTCAAGACCTCAAGTAATAACGTTAAAATATTATAATTTATTAATAAAAATCTACAAATATTTTATGTTTTTTAAAATACGAAATGTGTTGAATTATGAATTAAATCATTTTCTTTCAACAGCTTAATTTTTAGTTACTTTCAAGTACGTTGAAGCTCTTGTTCTCTAAGAAACACTTCATCAAGTTACCAGCCTTCTTGCACTTGTTGGGACCAGCTGTAATGACAAAAAATAAGAATCATTAAATAATCCTATTCATATCGTAAATGCTTTACTAAAAGTTTTATTTAATATTTAAGATAGAGTCAACATTTTTAACAACGATGTCCTACTCACTGATGTGTTTGCAGTTAGAGACCACATTATCAACTTTATCCGCGGGCGATCCACCAGCTACCATCTTTTCCTTGGCAACGTCTTCCTTAATGTCTCCATCCTCGTCCATCTGTGCAACAGAAATAAAAATATTTTTCTTTTATTTTCTTCTATATATAAAGTGTCATACGAAAAGAATTTAGGATTTCAGATTATAACTCATAGAAAGGAATAAGAGACACTTAATCAATATAAAAGTCTTGAAATTGATTTCAAATTTTTCCATGTATTCACTTCCTTTCCATGCATTTATAATCTTTTTTAATTAAGGTGAAACAGATTAAATCGAATTTTTCATGATAGCACGAGAAAATCTAATATTATTTCTTTCCATGAAAACATCTAAAAATTTGTCTCTATTCACCAGGTGATAAACAATGTAATCAACTTACGACGATAAATAATTTATATAAACTGTATATCTCGTGTAATACGAAAGGTGGAAAAATTACTAGGGACGGTATTTTTTTTTTATGAACGAAAAAGCGATGAACTATTATATCTATCTGTCAGGCCAGAGATACGCTCTTGATATTTTTCTGCTCTTCACCGGAACGGTTGATTTTTAAATCTATGTTAGTAGCTGTTATAAGTCTCAGTCTTTTTGTTTTATGTAATTTGATTCAAAGAATATAAATATAGATACAAATATTTTTTATAAGTCTATTTACACAATTTTGTTACTTACGATTCCGATCTTCCTCAGCATACAGAAGGAGAAACAAGCAAGTTTTTCATCGTCCTGAGCAACATTGCCTTTCTTGGCATTTTCTACCACCTCTGAAAATCGAATAATATTGATTAAAGTTCTCTGTTCAATTGTTCGCAATTTGTTTCGTTGTTTGCTACTTACGTGGGTCAACACCACTCTCTGTGGTGCAAGCTGTCCTGTATTCCTCCAATTTGGCTTTTTGATCCTCTGTGAGTGCCTGAAAATATTAGTATATATTGTAAAGACTTTGAAATAAATATTTAGCGAAATTTTATTAGTAGTTTAAATGATTAATGTTTTCAGTTTGTAAGTATAAAATACACATATGAATTCTTTCTTTTCTCTTTTTAATATGACAATCAACTTTTTAGAGCTATCAGTTCCTTCAACAAATTCAAAAAGAAGAAATTTCATACTTCAATTATTATATTTCTTTTATTCTTGATGTTAACAAAATTTTGTTTTTGCAATCATTGAGTTCTTTCTTATACATCGCCTTAGTCATATAACAACAAGTTTCGAAATTGTTGCTCAATTCAATTAAAAATCTTCTTAATCATTTTCAGGACGTAAGAGAGATAAGTCGCACGATTAAAATTAATAAAATCATTATACAACGACTACGATAAAGATATCTTTATTCAGAGAATTCAAAACAATAAAATTATATGTAAAAGAAAGAAATTTATTAAAAAGATTAAATAAATTGCAGTTAAAATGATAACAGAAAAGATGAGAAGAGTAAAAGATTTCAAAATTTACCAAAGCACCGACTAGGCAGAAGGCAAAGATGATAGCCGGCGAGCGCATCTTTCTTTAGGAGTTGTTGAGGAGCTCGAGTAAACACGATCTGTACGAATGTTCACTAAGAACTGAATACGCAATAAATGTTTCTCGAGTTTTTATAGTTATAGCTACAATCATTGACGATGGCACGTCCCATGATTTCTCCCTCCATTGGGTGCTGGCAAATGCTGCTGTATTTCCCGTATGGAAGCTCATCGATATTTCGCCTCCGGTCATCTATCAGAATATAATAAAAGAGAGTACTTGTTAATATCTAAAAAAAGACAAAGATATATCGCGATAATTCGTTCCGTTCTTGAAACATTCAAAAGCAAAAAAGTGGTTATTCTTAGACAGAATGATGACGTGGATAAATAGAGATAGATCGATAAATTCTCGTCTTTTGAAGATTCGTGCATCTAAATTCATAAATATTAATGTTCAATACAGAAAAATCTACTTGAAATATCGTTAAAATTTATAAGTCCGATGGAATGCCAGTATACTATTAGTCTTGCTCAGATTGTATTATAAATTTGTAGTTAGACATAAAATTTTTAAGTGTGAACGTTTAATACTTGATTGATTAATACACTTGATGATACTTGATTAACATCATTTAGTTCGGACAATATATAATTTAGAATAATTTAATTTCTTTATCAATAGTATGTTGATATAAAAAATATATATAATATTCGTATATAAATTACATGTGCTCTTAGCAAAGAATATTATAATATCACACAATATGCTTGGAAAAACAACAAATCACTAAAAATGTTCTATCTCCAAAAGGAAGGTGATTCGGTGAAAAATATGAGTATATATCATTAATCAAAACATTCGCAAAAGCCCGTCTCAAAATCTACAAATCACAATACTTAATGAGCACAATCGACAGATTTCGTATATCAATTTCTTGTACAGCACATCTTTGTGAATGACATTGCCGGATCTACCTGACACGAGATTTTTATTCTCTATCCGAAGTGAAGGTTACGCTGGAGTTCATAATGATCCTACGTATGAGGATTTGTTGGTGGCTTTGTATAATCAATTGTACGTCTTAATTAATCGAGTATAATGGTTATTTTCCCTGCGTGATCTTTTTCCAGAAACACGACATTGAAATAATAATATTTAATAACACTTATATAAAATTTAAATAGACGAATGATCAAGATATTGGTGGTACATGAATTTTCATACTTCTCATTACAGTTAATCACATACATCACATTTTCATACAATGTGAGTCAATGATTTTATAAATTGAAACAAATGGAAAGGCAAGGTTAAAGTGTTAATAGAGAATATTTCACATTAATTCAATTCTAATTACGCTGACATGTAATTATATTGGGAATTGGATAGCTCTTGTTGCTATGCGACATTAAACTCGTAACTGATAAGGACGAATGGAACTATGCACTGAATAACACCAAAAAGAATTTTTCTGTTTTGTTTTAGGATAATATTATATTATTTTTATGCAGGAGGACTCAAGCTGGAGAACGATAAGGCGAGTTCGACGCAATTTCTCGAGGGTCAGCTGCTGCACAGGAGAAATGATAAATGTAATGATACAGTATAAACTATTTCGTTCTCTCCAATTGGAAAATACAGAAATTACATTTACCATTCACGTCGAGATAACGAGACGAATTATAAACTTGCAATTACGTACGATAATAATGAAACATATACATATATAGCTGTGCTATAATTATAACTCCTCGATAATTTAATGGCCATTTATGAATTCCAGGTGGCATAATCTGGCTATGCTGCTATATTTTTAATACTTTTAATGCCTTATGACTGAGTAAGCACCGAGAAAACAGCGAATAATTAACGACCATACAGAATGTCATGGACATGCATTTTAAATAGTTTCTTAAATCAGTTGCACTAAACTACAAACGACAAAATTCCAAATACGAATTTTACATTTATTACAATAATCTTAGAATTATTAGAAAATTATTATTATAAGAAGGTGATGAGAACCTTCAATTAAAAAATTGATACGAGGGAACTATATCGATAGTCTTATATAAAACGCTGTTCTATGAAGCAGGATGTCATCTCTATTTCTTCATCGAATCGATTAAAATAACGAAGAAGTGACTAAAAGGATAAAATGAGGAAAATAAATAATTATTGCGTGAAATAAAAACTAATAATAAATTTACATTTAAAGATTATGATAGAAAACTATTTCTTTCAGAATTTGTTTCTATAAGAATAACATGTTGCCTATAATTATGATAATGCCTATTGCAAGCTACGAATATTGGTACATATTTATTACAATTTAGAGAATTCAAATTTTTAATTACGAAAGATTTTTATTTTATTAAAAAATTATGTATACATCAATTGTCATTTTCTATATACAAAACATATTGATATTTAGTTTAGTTTTTTCTGGTAAAGTTTCCAATGAATAAAGTATTTTATCTAATGACACGAGCAAGGTTATCGCACGTGTGATTTATATATATTTTTTGATGTGAAGTCAATATAGATCAAAGTTTAATGTTTTTATCTTAATTATCATCGTTATTACTTTCCAACTTTCTATTGTTTTATGAATAATTTTTGTTCTTTATCTAATAGAATCTCCCTAATAGAATCTCTTTCGCCTCAACGAAACATTAGTACCATAATTAATTTGTGATTTAATTACGAGATTAAGATTTTTATTTCGTCAAAGATTTTTTCCAGAATGTTCTGTTGCATTGTTCATAAAATAAATTTACGGGATATGAAAATGGAATTACTATCAATAATAAAATACAATACTGCCATCAATATTGAGGTTTTTAACTATTTGATGCATTAGGACATCTATGCCCATACATGCACTAACACATTAAAAAAAGTTTAATCATTGCGTTACAGAATAATACATTAGTCATGTGTAGTATGAAAATATAATTGTAATACAATGTTTCCTAAGTGCTTTATAAAACATGAGAGATAAAACTAAGAAATTATTGCTTCGGTACGTAACCATTTCTTCTGTATACAAATGACTGATAAAAACTTTATCATCACTAATATTCATTCTTTTATATTTCACAGTACAAATGTATATTATCGAAAGTTGGCGAATATTAATTAACTTATTAAATTTTTAAACGAACGAAATATTATTATAGATTGAAATTTTTATAGAAAATCATCTTTAGCCAAAACTGGTTACTGACGGCATTGATGTATTAAGTATTAAGATAGGATGCGCTTTCCATTTGAAAGCGTGCCACTTCGAATATATAAATAAAATTATATATTTAATACCAAATATATAAAATTATATAAATAAAATTTATGTGTATATATATTCTTTGAGATATGAGTTTTGTGTCTAAGAAATAGCATGTTTTTTTTTTTTTTTTTATTTATTTATTAAGATTCACAATTTGTCCAATTTGGACATTTGGTGGAATTTTTTAGCGGTTAAATTAGCATGTTGGTGGCTACCCCCAGCGGGGTACCATCCTCGTGTTTCTTAGGTTATGTCCTTTATAAGGTCTGCTGGGTGCTTCCTTTTTAGTCTTCTGTCCATATTTGTGATTTTGTATGTTCCCGCAGCTAGCCGGTTTATGTGTGTTGCTATTCTTAGTTTGTATTTCTCGGAGTATCTGTTGATTTCTTCCTTGACCGTTGGCATTCCCAGGTCCCTTCGTATATCTTCGTTTCTGACGTACCAAGGTCCGTTTACTATTGTCCTGAGGATTTTAGCCTGTATTACCTCTATTTTGTTTATATGGCTCATTGCCGCCGTCCCCCATAGTGGTATTCCGTACGTCCAGATTGGTTTTATGATCGTTTTATATATTTTTAACTTGTTTTCTGTGCTTAGTTTGGATTTTCGGCTTGTTAGCCAATGCATTTGTCTTCTTGTTTTCTGTATTTTTTCTACTATTGATTTGATGTGTAGTTTCCAGGTGAGTTTTTGATCTAAGTGGAGTCCTAGGTATTTGACATGCTTTGTTTGCGTTATATGCGTGCCGTTCAATAGGATGTTTGGTGGTGTCTTTTTCCGTAGCGTGAATGTAATATGGTTGCATTTATTGGGGTTTGCTTTTATTTGTTTTTCTTGTAGCCAATTTTCTATTTTTACGATGTGTTCTTGTAGTATTTTGACTGCCGTTTCTGGGTTAGTATGCCTGACTAGTATAGCTGTGTCGTCCGCGAATGTCAATACTGTGCTGTTGGTAGTTGTTGGTATGTTCGCCGTGTATAATGTGTATAGTATTGGGCCTAGGACGCTTCCTTGTGGTACCCCGGCCTTGATGTCTTTAACTTGAGAATGTGTGTCCTTGATTTTTATTACGAAGGTTCTGCAGCTTAGGTAGGATTTTATTAAGTGGTGTATTTGCTCCGGGAATTGTTCCCTAATTGTTTGTAGTAGACTTTCATGGTTAATTTTATCGAATGGTCACTCCTGCTCGGACAGCCGAGGAGGACGGACGTGTCTAGACGGTCGTCCTCTCCAGGTATAAGTGAATAGTGAAAAAGTGCTCCAAAGTAATAGTGCTGCAAAGTGATAGTGAGGAGGAAATAAAATAACAATGCAGATACCAACTATAAACATAGCAACAAAAGGAGAAACATATTATATAAAAACCAAACAAACCAACATGGAGACAGAAGAAACAAAAGAGCATCGGGGACAGGAAGATAGCAATACAGAACATGAAGGATACTACCAGGATGAAAGCTGGAAGCCAGTGAAGGCTAGCAAAAAACGTAAAACAACCACAGACACAAGTGCCATAGGAAACCCAGTCACAGAAAAGCAGCGATGGCTGCAAGAATTACCACTAAGTAACTCCTTCAACTCACTAACTGAAGAAATAGACTCTGACCCCGTAAGTAAAACCATTACCCAAACAAACCATATTACAAAACCACCACCAATCTTTGTCGAGGCCCAAATAATAGACCCGCTCATTGATCTACTAAATAACCTAGAAGAGAAAAACAATTACACAATAAAGCAAACAAAATTGGATCAAGTAAAAATTCAAACAAACACACCAGAATCATTTAGGAAAGTTACAAAAGCATTAAAAGAAAAAAATGCCATCTACCACACTTATCAGCTTAAAACTGAAAGGAGCTATAAAATTGTCATAAGAGGATTGCATCCTAAAACCAACGTACATAAATTAAGCGATGAGTTAGCTAAAATTGGACATCAAACTAGAACAATAAACAATATAACAAGATTCGACACTAAGCAACCACTACCACTATTCTTAATAGAACTTGAACCCAGAATCAATAACAAGGAAATATACAATATCAAACAAATACTAAACACAATAGTAACAGTCGAACCACCACGACACAAAAAAGATATACCTCAATGCATGCGGTGTCAACAATACGGACACACTAAAAACTACTGCAACAGAAGCCCAGCCTGCGTCAAGTGCGCAAAAAATCACTTAACTGCACACTGCCCATATTCAGGAAAAATAGAAAAAGTTAAATGCTTCAACTGTAACGGTAACCACCCAGCCAGCTATAAAGGCTGTGAAGTAAGAAAACAACTACAACGAAAACTGTTCCCGCCCCTACGAAGCAGGACAAGCACTAACACACAAGCCCATCATGACAGCACAAAACCTGAAACATTACCAAATACAGAGCAAGCAATAAACACCAAACCTATCAGCACCAACACCATTGGTGGTCTAAGCTATGCTCAAGTAACCAGCCAACCAACACACACACATAACCAATACCACAGCAATAGTAACAACGACACTGCAGAAATCAAAGAACTGCTCAAACAATCCATAAAGAACACCGAAATGCTAACCAGAATGATAAGCGAACAAAATGCAGTACTCAAACAGCAAACCCAACAAATCACAGTCATGCTACAACTAATTACAAACGTGCTAAGCAAAAAATAAAAACGGACACTCTAAAAATAGCAGCCTGGAACTCAAACGGCCTACAACAACGGGCCCTCGAAACTAAAACATTCATATACAATAATAATATAGACATATTACTTGTCTCAGAAACACACTTCACTACAAAAAGCTATTTGAAAATACCATACTACACCATATATGATACCAAACACCCCTCAGGAAAAGCTCACGGAGGGACAGCAGTGATAGTCAGAAACGATATCAAACATTATCTTCACAGCCAAGTTAACAAAGAATATTTACAAGCAACCACTGTTACAGTTCAAACTAGCAGCAACCACTTCCAGTTGTCAGCAGTATACGTGCCTCCGCGACACAAAATAACAACACAAATGTGGGAAGAATACTTCCATGACCTAGGGGACAAGTACATCGCAGCGGGAGACTACAACTCAAAGCACACGCTCTGGGGATCAAGAAACATTACACCTCGAGGTAGAACACTAGAAAAATACATTAGAAATAATAACCTCAATATATTATCCACAGGAACACCGACACATTGGCCGACTGACCTGAACAAAAAACCAGATCTTCTGGACTTTGCAGTTACAAGGGGACTAAACACAAATAAACTAAAAATAACACCCAACCTCGAGCTCAGCTCCGATCATACACCCATAATAATTGAATACAGAAACAAACCAATTCACTATAGCAAACCAGAAACACTATACAATAAAACCACCAATTGGCAAACTTTCAAAGAAATAATAGAAAGCAAAATAAACTGCAACATCCCGTTAAAAACTCCTGAACACATAGAACAGGCAGTAGCAACATTGACAGCAACTATTCAGGAAGCAGCAAGGACAACCACTACTCCCGAACCAACCAGCAGACAAACAATAACAATCCCGCAAGAAATACTCGACAAAATCAAAGAAAAAAGAAAAGCAAAAGCAAAATGGCAAAAATACAGAACCCGAGAAAACAAAAAACACTTAAACAAACTTGCAAAGGAAATAAAAAACAAAATAAAGGAGCACAACGATAACGAATTCTCAAAGTTCATAGGGACACTCTCCACACACGAGAACACCAACTATTCACTATGGAAAACCACGAAAAAAATAAGGAAGCCAATAATACCCGTCCCGGCAATCAGAAAAGCAGATAACACATGGGCAAGAAGCAACGAAGAACAAGCTGAAGAATTCTCCAACCACCTCTACAACACATTCACACCACACATTACCAACAACAGCAACCTCAAAAGTCATACGGAGGAGGATCCACAAACCACTGCTACCACAGCCGACAAGGAATACACCATACCTAAAACATCGGCACAAGAAATTAGAAACATAATTGATAAAACAAAAAACAACAAAGCGCCAGGAATCGACCTAATTAATGGTAAAATCTTAAAAAACCTTCCGCCAAAAGCAATAAGACTAATAACAGTAATATTCAATGCAATTCTAAGAATTCAATACTTCCCCAAACCATGGAAATTAGCACAGATCAAAATGTTACATAAACCAGGCAAAGACCCGCACCAAACTGCATCTTACAGACCAATATCACTGCTTCCAGTATTTTCCAAAATACTGGAAAAGATAATATACGACCGCATAAAACCAATAATAGAGACAAAAAAACTAATACCGGATCACCAATTTGGTTTCAGAAACAAACACTCCACGATAGAGCAAATGCACAGGCTTATAAACGAAATAATAGTAGCACTAGAAAACAAGGAATACTGCACAGCCCTCTTCATAGACATAGAGAAAGCATTCGATAAAATTAACCATGAAAGTCTACTACAAACAATTAGGAAACAATTCCCGGAGCGAATACACCACTTAATAAAATCCTACCTAAGCTGCAGAACCTTCGTAATAAAAATCAAGGACACACATTCTCAAGTTAAAGACATCAAGGCCGGGGTACCACAAGGAAGCGTCCTAGGCCCAATACTATACACATTATACACGGCGAACATACCAACAACTACCAACAGCACAGTATTGACATTCGCGGACGACACAGCTATACTAGTCAGGCATACTAACCCAGAAACGGCAGTCAAAATACTACAAGAACACATCGTAAAAATAGAAAATTGGCTACAAGAAAAACAAATAAAAGCAAACCCCAATAAATGCAACCATATTACATTCACGCTACGGAAAAAGACACCACCAAACATCCTATTGAACGGCACGCATATAACGCAAACAAAGCATGTCAAATACCTAGGACTCCACTTAGATCAAAAACTCACCTGGAAACTACACATCAAATCAATAGTAGAAAAAATACAGAAAACAAGAAGACAAATGCATTGGCTAACAAGCCGAAAATCCAAACTAAGCACAGAAAACAAGTTAAAAATATATAAAACGATCATAAAACCAATCTGGACGTACGGAATACCACTATGGGGGACGGCAGCAATGAGCCATATAAACAAAATAGAGGTAATACAGGCTAAAATCCTCAGGACAATAGTAAACGGACCTTGGTACGTCAGAAACGAAGATATACGAAGGGACCTGGGAATGCCAACGGTCAAGGAAGAAATCAACAGATACTCCGAGAAATACAAATTAAGAATAGCAACACACATAAACCGGCTAGCTGCGGAAACATACAAAATCACAAATATGGACAGAAGACTAAAAAGGAAGCACCCAGCAGACCTTATAAAGGACACAACCTAAGAAACACGAGGATGGTACCCCGCTGGGGGTAGCCACCAACATGCTAATTTAACCGTTAAAAAATTCCACCAAATGTCCAAATTGGACAAATTGTGAATTTTAATAAATAAATAAAAAAAAAAAAAAAAAATTTTATCGAATGCTTTCTCTATGTCTATGAAGAGGGCTGTGCAGTATTCCTTGTTTTCTAGTGCTACTATTATTTCGTTTATAAGCCTGTGCATTTGCTCTATCGTGGAGTGTTTGTTTCTGAAACCAAATTGGTGATCCGGTATTAGTTTTTTTGTCTCTATTATTGGTTTTATGCGGTCGTATATTATCTTTTCCAGTATTTTGGAAAATACTGGAAGCAGTGATATTGGTCTGTAAGATGCAGTTTGGTGCGGGTCTTTGCCTGGTTTATGTAACATTTTGATCTGTGCTAATTTCCATGGTTTGGGGAAGTATTGAATTCTTAGAATTGCGTTGAATATTACTGTTATTAGTCTTATTGCTTTTGGCGGAAGGTTTTTTAAGATTTTACCATTAATTAGGTCGATTCCTGGCGCTTTGTTGTTTTTTGTTTTATCAATTATGTTTCTAATTTCTTGTGCCGATGTTTTAGGTATGGTGTATTCCTTGTCGGCTGTGGTAGCAGTGGTTTGTGGATCCTCCTCCGTATGACTTTTGAGGTTGCTGTTGTTGGTAATGTGTGGTGTGAATGTGTTGTAGAGGTGGTTGGAGAATTCTTCAGCTTGTTCTTCGTTGCTTCTTGCCCATGTGTTATCTGCTTTTCTGATTGCCGGGACGGGTATTATTGGCTTCCTTATTTTTTTCGTGGCTTTCCATAGTGAATAGTTGGTGTTCTCGTGTGTGGAGAGTGTCCCTATGAACTTTGAGAATTCGTTATCGTTGTGCTCCTTTATTTTGTTTTTTATTTCCTTTGCAAGTTTGTTTAAGTGTTTTTTGTTTTCTCGGGTTCTGTATTTTTGCCATTTTGCTTTTGCTTTTCTTTTTTCTTTGATTTTGTCAAGTATTTCTTGCGGGATTGTTATTGTTTGTCTGCTGGTTGGTTCGGGAGTAGTGGTTGTCCTTGCTGCTTCCTGAATAGTTGCTGTCAATGTTGCTACTGCCTGTTCTATGTGTTCAGGAGTTTTTAACGGGATGTTGCAGTTTATTTTGCTTTCTATTATTTCTTTGAAAGTTTGCCAATTGGTGGTTTTATTGCATAGTGTTTCTGGTTTGCTATAGTGAATTGGTTTGTTTCCGTATTCAATTATTATGGGTGTATGATCGGAGCTGAGCTCGAGGTTGGGTGTTATTTTTAGTTTATTTGTGTTTAGTCCCCTTGTAACTGCAAAGTCCAGAAGATCTGGTTTTTTGTTCAGGTCAGTCGGCCAATGTGTCGGTGTTCCTGTGGATAATATATTGAGGTTATTATTTCTAATGTATTTTTCCAGTGTTCTACCTCGAGGTGTAATGTTTCTTGATCCCCAGAGCGTGTGCTTTGAGTTGTAGTCTCCCGCTGCGATGTACTTGTCCCCTAGGTCCTGGAAGTATTCTTCCCACATTTGTGTTGTTATTTTGTGTCGCGGAGGCACGTATACTGCTGACAACTGGAAGTAGTTGCTGCTATTTTGAACTGTAACAGTGGTTGCTTGTAAATATTCTTTGTTAACTTGGCTGTGAAGATAATGTTTGATATCGTTTCTGACTATCACTGCTGTCCCTCCGTGAGCTTTTCCTGAGGGGTGTTTGGTATCATATATGGTGTAGTATGGTATTTTCAAATAGCTTTTTGTAGTGAAGTGTGTTTCTGAGACAAGTAGTATGTCTATATTATTATTGTATATGAATGTTTTAGTTTCGAGGGCCCGTTGTTGTAGGCCGTTTGAGTTCCAGGCTGCTATTTTTAGAGTGTCCGTTTTTATTTTTTGCTTAGCACGTTTGTAATTAGTTGTAGCATGACTGTGATTTGTTGGGTTTGCTGTTTGAGTACTGCATTTTGTTCGCTTATCATTCTGGTTAGCATTTCGGTGTTCTTTATGGATTGTTTGAGCAGTTCTTTGATTTCTGCAGTGTCGTTGTTACTATTGCTGTGGTATTGGTTATGTGTGTGTGTTGGTTGGCTGGTTACTTGAGCATAGCTTAGACCACTAATGGTGTTGGTGCTGATAGGTTTGGTGTTTATTGCTTGCTCTATATTTGGTAATATTTCAGGTTTTGTGCTGTCATGATGGGCTTGTGTGTTAGTGCTTGTCCTGCTTCGTAGGGGCGGGAACAGTTTTCGTTGTAGTTGTTTTCTTACTTCACAGCCTTTATAGCTGGCTGGGTGGTTACCGTTACAGTTGAAGCATTTAACTTTTTCTATTTTTCCTGAATATGGGCAGTGTGCAGTTAAGTGATTTTTTGCGCACTTGACGCAGGCTGGGCTTCTGTTGCAGTAGTTTTTAGTGTGTCCGTATTGTTGACACCGCATGCATTGAGGTATATCTTTTTTGTGTCGTGGTGGTTCGACTGTTACTATTGTGTTTAGTATTTGTTTGATATCATATATTTCCTTGTTATTGATTCTGGGTTCAAGTTCTATTAAAAATAGTGGTAGTGGTTGCTTAGTGTCGAATCTTGTTATATTGTTTATTGTTCTTGTTTGATGTCCAATTTTAGCTAACTCATCGCTTAGTTTATGTACGTTGGTTTTAGGATGCAATCCTCTTATGACAATTTTATAGCTTCTTTCAGTTTTAAGCTGATAAGTGTGGTAGATAGCATTTTTTTCTTTTAATGCTTTTATAACTTTCCTAAATGATTCTGGTGTGTTTGTTTGAATTTTTACTTGATCCAATTTTGTTTGCTTTATTGTGTAATTGTTTTTCTCTTCTAGATTATTTAGTAGATCAATGAGCGGGTCTATTATTTGGGCCTCGACAAAGATTGGTGGTGGTTTTGTAATATGGTTTGTTTGGATAATGGTTTTACTTACGGGGTCAGCGTCTATTTCTTCAGTTAGTGAGTTGAAGGAGTTACTTAGTGGTAATTCTTGCAGCCATCGCTGCTTTTCTGTGACTGGGTTTCCTATGGCACTTGTGTCTGTGGTTGTTTTACGTTTTTTGCTAGCCTTCACTGGCTTCCAGCTTTCATCCTGGTAGTATCTTTCATGTTCTGAATTGCTATCTTCCTGTCCCCGATGCTCTTTTGTTTCTTCTGTCTCCATGTTAGTTTGTTTGGTTTTTATATAATATGTTTCTCCTTTTGTTGCTATGTTTATAGTTGGTATCTGCATTGTTATTTTATTTCCTCCTCACTATCACTTTGCAGCACTATTACTTTGGAGCACTTTTTCACTATTCACTTATACCTGGAGAGGACGACCGTCTAGACACGTCCGTCCTCCTCGGCTGTCCGAGCAGGAGTGAGAAATAGCATGTGTTATTATGTTTTGATACTGTGTGTAGGAAAATTTCGTTAATATATGAACACCAACATATGTGTGTATAATTAGTATATATATGTCGGAGATGAAAGAACACCGAAACCCCTCCTTGGATTAGCGGGAATACCGTAACTTTGTAACTTAGCATAAACAAATGTCGCTCCGATTGTTCGAGATTTATGATCATGAGCTTGGGCTCGAGGCGACAATCAGTCGCCGAACGTAGCCGCGGTCAAAGGGATGAACGTTTTATCTAACAAAGGCACAGAGTAACTCTATACCTCTCCTTAAAAGAAATAGCCGTAGCGACACGCGGCAGTAAATATTTCAAAGGCTTCTGTCCCGTGGCTCGTCACACGCAGATTCTATCCTCCGGGTAAGATGATCTCCAGATGTCAATATACCACCGCAGTATATGGTTAGCTAACGTGAGGACCCGCAATAAATCTTAAGATTTAGATTCGCTGTCGAGTGCCGAAGCGTGCAGACGTGTCTCTAGTGCCCAGTGAAGTTCGAAAGCAACACGTGTCACCCAACCGTCGAAAGTGAACACAACGTGCTCCTATCTTCCCAAGTGTTTCCTATCCGCCAGAGAGAAGAAAAGCCTACGCACCTAACCCCAACCCGATCCCTGCCGCATAGCCTCACGACTAGTTATTCATATTGAAATAGCTAGCTCGATGATGGCCCAACAATCACGACCAGGCTCGCCTGTGCAAACCCATCACTACCCCGCGCTACTACCCCCGTGGCAGAAGTTCAGCAGATCCCCCCGTGCCAACGACGCCAATAAGGCGAAAAAACGCAAAACCGAACCAGCAGACACAAACTCGAACGAACAGCCATCAACGCAAATTAAAACCCACCACAGGTTCGCAATCTTGGAATCCACCAACGACGCCATGGAAACCGCAGGCTCGCCACCTAACCACCACGCACAGAGACGCCCCCCTACCCACCAATATTTATTAATGATGTCATAGACATCCAGACAATGACCAAGTCCTTAGAGAGAGATATCTCCAAGGAGGACTATAACCTGAAAATAACCAACAATCAAGTAAAAATCCTGCCGACGAATCCAGAAGCTTACAGGAAGCTCACCAAGACACTCAGGGCCCTGAACGCCAACTTCCACACCTACCAACTCAAAGAAGAAAGACCTTTTCGGGTGGTGCTACGAAACATCCACCACTCCGCAGACGTCGACGAACTAAAAATAGAACTATCGAAACTCGGCCACGAAGTCACAAATGTCAGCAACATAAGGCATAGAGTCACAAAAGACCGGCCATCCCTATTTTTCATCGATTTAAAACAGAAACCAAACAACAAGGAAATCTACAATATCAGTCGCCTAATGAACGCCATCGTTAAATTCGAACCACCGCAAACCAAAAAGGAGATAGTCCAATGCAAAAGGTGCCAAAGATATGGGCACACGCAGAAATACTGCAACCACACCTTCCGCTGCGACAAATGTGCAGGTACACACCCCACCAACCAGTGCAGGAAATCACCGGAAACCCCAGCGAAGTGCATCCACTGTCAAGGTGACCATCCTGCCAACTACAAAGGCTGCTCAGCCTACAAAACTCTGTACTCAAGCAAATACCCCAAACTTAGAACAAAAGAGGAAAATTACCAAACACCCAGCTCGCCGAAATCCACCGTTATCCCAATCCCCCCAACCAATCAAACACCCAGCCCTATCAAACTCACCACTCCCTCAAACTCCTATGCTCAAGCGGTACAAGGCACTCAAAATACACCAAATAGCCACAGGGATCCTCCCCAAAATAGTGCCCCCACCTCACCTAACACAGACAACGTCTCTAGACTTGAAAAGCTAATAGAGAAACAATCAGAGCAAATAAACAATTTGCTATCGCTATTAACATTCATCATGGATAAATTAATACGCCCAGACACAAAATTAAACCAAGACGCATAGCTCTCTGGAATGCCAATGGTCTAGCGCAACGCAAACTTGAGCTAGAACTCTTCCTAAAACACCAGCTAATCGACATAATGCTCATATCTGAAACCCACTTCACCGACAAAAACTACCTGAACATAAACGGATACAAGTTCTACCATACCCAACACCCCAGCGGAAAGGCCCACGGCGGCACCGGAATCATAATTAAAGCAAACATCAAGCACTACGAACTTCCACCATTCCAGAAAGACTACCTCCAAGCAACAAACGTAGCAATAGAAGACTATCATGGTACAATCACCACCTCAGCTGTATACTGCCCTCCCAGACACTCCATCGCCAAAGAAGACTTCGACCACTTTCTGGACACCCTGGGCAACAGATGCATAGCCGGAGGAGACTACAACGCTAAACACACCCAATGGGGTAGCAGACTGGTTACAGTAAGAGGCAAAAACCTCCTCAACAGCATAATATCCAACAACCTCAACTACCTTACCACATACGAACCCACACACTGGCCCACCGACACAAACAAAATACCCGATCTCCTTGATTTCTTCATAACTAAAAACATCTCGCCAAGACACGTCCAAATCAATTCCTCGGCTGATCTCTCCTCTGATCATTCCCCCGTGATAGTAACAGTCAGTTCAACTATCATCGAGAATACACCTAATAGCTCCATTCATAACCAACACACCAACTGGCAGCTCTTTAGAGAAGTCTTTACCCACACAACTTCAGCCTCAACCTCACTAAAAACCAATGACGAAATCGAAGCAGCCACGGAAAACCTAAATGCGAGCATAATAAACGCTATCCGCGTCTCCACACCGGCAAAAAACGTCCATCAGCAATCACGAATACCCCCAGTACATACTTAAAAAAATAGCAGAAAAACGTAGACTAAGAAGGATATGGCAGACCCATAGAACACCGGAGGACAAACGCAAACTAAACAACGCAACTAGAAAACTATCCAAAACCATAAAGAACTACAATAATGACCGTTTTCACAAATATCTCGCCAGCCTGTCCCCCACAGCCGACTCAAACTACTCACTATGGAAAGCCTCCAGGAAACTCACGCGCACCCCATAAATAATACCTCCAATCCGCCGCCCGCAGGGTGGATGGGCGCGTAGCCCTATAGAAAAAGCCAACCTATTTGCCAAACACTTGACTGAAGTATTCCAACCCCATTCCTCCATAGCCGCAGCGGACGTCACCGAATACCTACACACTCCTTTCCAAATGTCCCCTCCTATCCAACCCTTCACTTCTGCAGAGATCATAGAAGCAATCAGTCGCCTAAATCCCAAGAAAGCAGCAGGTCACGACCTAATAGGAAATAAAGCAATCAAGGAACTCCCCATAAAAGCGATTGCACTCATCGCATCAATCTTTAACGCCATCCTCCGCCTTGAACACTTTCCCAAGGCGTGGAAAATCTCACTAATCACCCTCATCCCCAAACCCGGTAAACCAATATATAAAGCCAGTTCCTATCGCCCAATCAGTCTCTTACCTACCCTGTCTAAACTATTCGAGAGGCTGCTCACAAATCGTCTCCTTCCACTCCTAGAAGAATTGAAAACTCTCCCAGATCACCAATTCGGCTTCCGAAAACAACACTCAACAGTAGAGCAAATCCACCGCATAACCCACATGATCAGCCAAACCCTTGAAAAGAAAAAATACTGCTCAGCCGTATTCCTAGACATCCAACAGGCATTCGATAAAGTATGGCATGAAGGGCTACTCTACAAGCTTAAAAAAATCCTACCCCACCCATACTACTCCATCTTAAAATCCTACCTAACCAACAGACAATTCATAGTTAAATGTCTAGGCGCCACTTCCGCAACATTCCCAATAGAATCCGGCATACCGCAAGGTAGTGTCCTCGGACCCCTACTATTCTCCATCTACACTGCCGACTTACCCGTACCAAACGAGGTAACAATAGCAACATTTGCCGACGACACAGCACTATTAGCTACCCACGCAGACCCGGCAATTGCCTCATCCACTCTCCAGCGAAGTCTCGACTCCATGGAAAAGTGGTTCCAAAAATGGTGTTTTAAAATAAACGAAAAAGATCCTCTCATGTAACCTTCACGCTCCGAAAACAAACCTGCCCCCAGGTCACCATTAACAACACAATAATCCCAAGCAAGGACTCCGTAAGATACCTGGGCATGACCCTGGACAGGAGGCTAACCTGGAAAAAACATATCTCGGAAAAAACAAAGCAACTAAAGGAAAAACTAAGAAAATACTATTGGCTCACGGGCCGACGCTCCAAACTAAACATACAGAACAAAATAACCCTCTACAAGGCCGTAATAAAACCTGTCTGGACCTACGGAATCCAACTATGGGGAACAGCAAGTAACTCCAACATTGAAATACTCCAACGCTTCCAATCGAAAACGCTAAGATCCCTATTAAATGCACCCTGGTATGTTACCAACGAAACAATACACCGAGACCTCAAGATACCTACAGTCAAAGACGAAATACACAAGTCCAGAAGCAGATATAACACAAGAGTCAACAACCACCACGACCCACTAGTCACCCAACTACTGGACACGACGGACCAGTTCCGCAGACTAAAAAGAAAATACCCACTAGATTAAATCCTTAGTCCTACTTGAACCAACAATATAAAACTATTATAATCCATGTCATTGTATCACGCCAAATTAAGTTACTGAAAATTCTCAACGAGAATTGATTGTAAATATTCTAATAAATAAAAAAAAAAAATATAGATAAGCAGTCTTTGTTGCAACTACGGGAAGATAGGAGAAACCTATCTTCCACGAACGATGCCCCCCATCAACAACCTCCCCTTAAGGGCGGCCAGCATCTGTTTCAAAACGCCGATATGGAGATCGACCAATTAGCAACAGCGCTAATTTCCCTCACCTTTGGAACGAAAGCTTTCTTTGACGAATCCGAGGATCTCATATCCTTAGACCCACCCATTATAGTTTTCCTCGACGACATCGTCGAGACGGAGAGTCATTCTTTCATGCGATCTCATTGACGAGTGACAGTACTATCTCACAACCAGTGAATACCTCACGTCTAGTTAACAAAGAGTTAGACTTGAACTGTGCGAGAACATACGTTTATCATCCCGTGACCGCGGATTCGTTTTGAACCTAAGTTCATTATCACTAGTGCTACGAGTGCCTAATCTTGTTAATAAGCCTGTGCTAATAAACCCTTCATTGTATCACGACAATGGCTAATTCTAATGAAAATTCATTAAACGCCCCTCTCCTTAATCCTGACTTCAACCCGACATATATGTCGGATTTCGTTAGAAATTTTAGGCGTAAAATAATTAATAAGTATAACAAAAGCTATTGACAATGTTCCTGGGCTCAATAACGAATCCACGGTCAACGGGTAAACTCTTTGTACAATGGAATGCATTTTGTAGCACGCAGACACGACAACTCAGACGCTGGGTTATTTTCAGACTCACTCCAAGTCAATGACAGAAAACTCTCCAAGGAGATTGCAAAATAAAAGACAGATACAGTTACATATGTCAAATACATATCGATTGGGAATATCAACAAATTCCCAAGCGCCGTAACTAGGCAGCTCCACGTAAACCAGCATTGCTCCTGATCAAGACTTGATTGTTTATACAGCGAATCCTTCAACACTAGTACCTCCTCTGTAAGACATTTCGTTCATCCCGTGACCGTGGCTACGTTCGGCGACCAGTTATGTCACCTCGAGCCCAAGTATTGGGGAATCTTCCAAAAGAAAGGCCCGATGTCCCTACATCTCCGACATATATATGTCGGAGATGAAAGAATACTGGAACCTTCCCTTCGGAACTTTGGGAAGACCCCTAGTACTGTAATTTAGATTTCACCATAGCCGAATTAAGAAACTGTTGTCATTCGATTCGACTGTACTTATTTGAGATTTATGATAGTGAGCTCGGGCTCCAGGCGACAACCAGTCGCCGAACGTAGTCGCGGTCAAGGGATGAACGTTTTGTCTAACAAAGGCATGAAGTAACTCTATAGCTCTCCTCAAAAGAAATACTTAGGACGGGGCACGACGGTAAGCATTTCAACGATTTCTGTCCCGTGGCTCGCCACACGCAGACTCTATTCTTTGAGTAAGATGATTACCAGATGTCGACGCGTCTCCACAGTACATGTTCAGCTAGCCCGAGGACCCGCTATAAATCTTAAGATTTGTTTAATTAAAGTCCTTCAAACCGACAAACAGTCCTCGTTCCAACTACGAGAAAATAGGAGAAATCTATTTTTCTCACGAACGACGCTTCCTCTTCTCGAACTCTCTCTTAAGGGCGGCTAGCACCCTTCCCTAACCACCAACATGGAAATTGACCAATTAACAGTAACGCCAATTCCCCTCACTTTCCGAACGAAGGCTTTTCTCCACAAATCCGATGATTTCGTGCCCTTAGGCACACCCATCATAGTTTTCCTCGACAGCGTTACCGTGATGGAGAACCACTCTCCCGTACGATCTCAAAGACGATTCAAGTAACTCTCAGATACGTAGTGATTGCCCCATGCATTAACATTGAGTACAACTTAGACGCTGAAGAAAAGTAGAGTTCGTCATCCCCTTGACCGCGGATTCGTTAGTGAGCCTAGGATCATTGTCATTAGCTTATCGAGTATCTAATTATCGCGATTACTTGTCCAATTCCATCATAGTCATATTTGCTCTAGTAAATATCTCCTCTATTGCATAATGATCACGTCTAGCGCCAATAGGGATTCGTTTCACGCCCTTAACCCTAACTCAAATCTTAACGCCAACCCGACATATATATAGTATATATAGTATATATATTAGTATATATGTATAGTTAGTACATATTAAAGCTACTCATAAACTTATATTTTTCATGTTTCTACATTATATATTACAAATATAGAAATTCGTTTGCTTTCTATATTTCCTCCCTTAAATAGTTCCATATAATATTTAATCTTTTGTACCCTTGCTTCCTTGAAACACTAAAATTTATACTGCAAATCAATAATTGTACGTATTTCCCAACCATGAGCAAGATCTGGGAAAAATGCTTTAAGAGGATCATCGAGAGATGCATCGGGACGGACCCGTTCCATCGGAGGCAATATGGCTTCAGAAAGAAGAGGAGCACAGTAGATGCCATCACGCAGGTGATGAAGTTTGCCAACATCTGCAAACAGAAGAAGGTAATATGCGTGATGATCACCCTGGATATTAGCAATGCCTTCAATTCGCTCAACTGGAAGAGCATATACGAGGAATTTGACAAGAGGAAGCTGCCATGGAAGGTCAAAAGACTAATCGGCAGTTACCTATCCGGAAGGAGGATCATCGTGAGCAACCAGCACGGCACGGTGGAGCACGAGGTGGCGGCGGGAGTGCCGCAGGGATCCATCCTCGGACCATTCCTGTGGAACTTGGTATACGACCGGTTGCTCGAGAGACTCGACAACATGCCAATGGTCAGAGCAACCGCCTTCGCGGATGATCTGGCCATCACATGTTCCGTCGGGAGGAGCGAAGATGCCTCCGTCAAGGTCAACACGATGCTAAGGATCGCCAACGATTGGTGCACGAGTGTCGGGCTCACCCTAGCGAGGGAAAAGACGGAGGTTATGCTCATCACAAGCTTGCGAGTGCCGAGAGTGGTGAAACTCAGGTTGGGCTCCTCGGACATCGAAACGGTCGATCGCATCAGGTATCTCGGAGTCGTCATCGACTCCAGTCGGAGGTTCGGTGCGCATATCGGGATGGTGTGTAACAGAGCCGACAAGTTAATAGGAGCCCTTAGGGGAATCCTACCCAACATCAATGGGCCGCCCAGCCTGGCTCGCAGGCTCTACTACAATGTGTGGGAGTCCATCGTAACCTACGGAGCACCGGTGTGGGCTAGAGCAGCGAATACCGATAAGAACAGGAAAAAGCTGAAACGAGCACAACGAACGGCCCTGTGCATAACAACGACGGCATACCGTACCGTCTCCCACGCGGCACTCTGCGTGTTGACCGGGAATCTCCCGATTTACATAAAGATAAAGATGCTCGGAGAGACCTACGAGAGGAACAAGATCCATGAGACCAGGATTGGCACGGATGACGGCTCCAAGCTGAAGGAGGAACTGGAGGCGATTCGCAAGAAGGCCCAAGAGGACTGGCAGAAGGAGTGGAACAACTACAAAAAAGAAAATATCACAAAGAAGCTAATACCGAGTGCGTTGCTATTTACCAAAAAGAAGATGGACATCGATCACCACACCATGCAGCTGCTAACCGGGCATGGGAGCTTCGGTGTCTATAGGAAAAGGATTGGCAGGGACAGCGACAGCAACTGCCTCGACTGTGGAGACCCGAACGACGATGCAGAGCACGCCCTCTTCGCGTGCCCGAAGTGGACGGACAGAAGGATCGAGCTGGAGAACGCTCTGGGCGGGAAGATAGACGTGGGCAATCTGATCGCCACGGTGACCGCCAAGGACGAGAGCTGGAATAAATTCAGGCAATTCTGCAAGACCGTCATGTGTCACAGGAGGGTGACAGCGAGGGCCTGGGAAGAGGCAAGGAGGAGAACGAGCGAAACAACAACTACGCGGAGCAATGAGGGCAAGATCATGAAACAACGGCAAACCGCAGAAGGAGACCAGCCCAGTATTCTGAACTGGCTGAGAGGACGACATGAGCAGTAACTGCCCGAAGAAGTAGATACAACGGGGCACGAAAGGACAACCCTGATGACTGCCGACAGGTTTTACCGGGGTTGTCTGCCCCCTAAGCGGAGGAAGAAGGAGGAGGGGTTTTTAGTGGGTATGGCAACGACATCCGACCGACTCCCACATAACCCAGTGATGCGGGTCACTGGGCATGCGTAATAGCATTTTCCCCTCCCCACGCAAAAAAAAAAAAAAAAAAATAATTGTACGTATTTACGTCAATATTAAATTATAAAGCTCAGACCCAAATTTACATCATATTAATCCTTAAAAGCTATCATCATAGGAAATCAATCCAAAATATATTTTTAATTTTTTTATTTCAGACTCAATAAAGTTAAATGAATGCAATTAAATGTTTTATTGTTAAAAATAGAAAAATTATTGATTCCGGTTATTAATAACTTTATGATGATATTACGAGACGATAGTATTAAAACAAATTTCGTATGAGATGAAATTTTGTCCATGATAGCCTGAGTTTTAATATACAAGCTATGTCACACTAACTCCATTACAAGGCGATATCTCTGCTCCTTTTAATGATTAATGCAATTGACGCAAAAATGTCAAGGAAAAATTGTTTGATTTGAAATGGTCAATATTATGGTAAACAAAAAGTTTCTCTCATGGTTATGTTTTTCAAGATTTCAAATTATCGATAGTTTTTTAAATGGGATCATATACTATTTAATACACTAATCGGTACAGCTCTAGATTCTCTATAAAAAAATTGTTAAATTGCTTATATCGAAAAACTATTAAAAAGTACAAATGTTTTAACTTTTATTTTGTAAAACTTATCGTATGAAGGAAGAGGAAAGACATAAGGCATTACTTTTGTATTTGTTTTTCTTGTCTTTGTGGTCGAAATATGCAAAATACATGCAGAAGAATTTATTTGTTGTAATGTAAACTATATATAACTATATGTTGCAACTGATTATTTTTAAATTATCGGTTATAAAATTGTGCTTCTTATCGATTAAACTTAATATGTTTTTTTGTAATAACACTATATTACAAAATTACATTATTTTTTTATAATACAACTTAAAATTTATGCATGATTTGAAAAAAATAAAATATTTATATGAGTTATAAAATGTTTATGCGTGTGTTAATGTTGAAAAAAATGACGTCCACGATCACCCGGTGTATTTTCTATACAGGTTAATTCATAAATACCTGCTAATACTAATATGTAGATACACATTAATAAGTAAAAGATGTCATATGAAGAAATTGTTAGAAGTACTCTCGTCATTATCTTTTTGCAATAAAAATATTCCTTCACAGAACTTTCACAAACCAATCGTGAGGGTCACCATGAGATGGATCTATAAGGTTTTTCTTTGTAGGATCATTTAAAATACATTGTGTGTTCAACGTGAGTAAACAATGTATAAGACCTGTGAGAAAAAATATGAAATAAACTTGAACCTATTCGAAGGATATCTTATACATTCGAGCAAGTACTAAGCTCAATGTTAAGACATATACCGGCATATTCAGGCACGAGGCGAACTTATCAAACATTTTCTTTAAACATGTGAGGTGATGGGCGTGATAGGTATAGAAGAATCACTCGGTATTGTTTAACAATATCTATTTATTTGTTTGTGTCCGTGGTATACACTAGCGCGGTGAAAGCACGGTACAATTATCGGTTCGAGATTACAAGTCCAAACTCGGCGCGGTACTTTACGCGGTGGTTCGAGTCGAGACGATTGCACAGATGTCCAGAGATTCAGATTCGTTATTATGTACGACCGCGGACGAACGATTCAGATAGGCGTCTTCCAACTTGCTTCGCGGCTCGCGATAGATCAGAATGAATTCGTGTCGCGAGGATGCTCCTTAGGAAAACTGTGTTTGGGTGTGTCTAAGGATACGGAATCATCGGATTCGTTAAGAAAAGCGTTAGTTCAGAGAGTGAGGGAAACGGACGTCGCTGTTAATTGGCTAAATCGTGAGTTGGTGGTTGGAAAGAGATGGTAACTGCCCTTGAGCGAAAGTTGCTAGCGAGGAGCGTCGTACGTGAGAAAAAGCAGATTTCCCGTAGTGGGTGGTATGTGTAGGGACTATTGAGACAAAGACTATTTGTCCCTTTAGAGAATCTTAGCTGCATGAATCCTAAGATTTATAGCGGGTCCTTAGGCTCGCTGTAAATATTCGGTGAGAATGTATCGACATCTGGCAATCATCTCGTTCGAAGGGTAGAGTCTTTGTGTAGCGAGGCACGAGACAGAAACCGTTGGGAAGTTTGCTGTCGAGTGCCGCTACACATGTATAACTCGAAAAGTATAATATTTGAGTCATGTACATATTAGTAAGACGTTTTCTCATCTACCAAATATGCACATATGCAAATTTTATGGACATAAGCGAAACATATGCGATATAGAAAATATGCAAAATAAAAATTATACTTTTAAAATCTCCTGCAGACAGAAAAATTTCTGTCCATATCACATAACCGTACCTATAAATTCTATAAAAATATATATTTACATAATAATCCACTGTTAAGTTATAAGAAAATGACATAGACTATTTTGTTCGAAAACATTTGATTTCGATTAAGACATTTTTCCTATTTGTGATTACGTAATTATCTATCTCACTGTCTAATTTTTTTTGTGTTCAGTTAAATCATTCCAATTAATGTTTCGATTGACACCAGACGAGTATTAGTAGGAGGTCAACACACTCGTCCATCAATTTAAGTAGAGTATCCGTTTCACGTGGATTCGTTTTACACGAATGAAAATCGCAAAAATAAAATCAGTCAGCATAAAAGAAAAAATATTGCAACTGTGGGAGATGCTATATATGTTGGCCGTGATAGTAGTAGTTGCCGGTTGTAGATGTCGCTGCTGCTGGGATACTGCTAATTATTCTTCTATTTTGATGCGTGGAAGAAAAATAGGATCACGGGCGCCGGGAATCGAACCCGGGTCCCGAACGTTCGAGAAACCTAGAGCGCTACTGTGTTTTTTTTTTATCTTTGTTTATTAATTCCAGGTTTTTTACATATTTTTTTACATGGTTTTTTTCCAGAATAAACGCTGAATTCTAATTGTAGGGAGGTACAGACAAAAGTACCGATACGCGACGGTACGACGTAGTCATGCATTATTACATTTTTTTTTTTTTTTTTTTTTTTTTTTTTACGCCTATTATTGTAAGTTAAATTTAAGCCGCTGTTGCGCTGTTGCGCTGTGCTTATGTGCGATGTTTTAGTTTATGTCCTGAAAGCCTGGACGCAAAAACAGGACAGTTCGCTAGCCTATTAGGGGGGGGATGGGAGGGGATGGACTGGGAGGGGAGGGGAGGGGTGTTCTGTGGGATTAGTATAATATTTGTTTATCTATTTACATATTTACATATTTACACTTTTATTCGGTGAGCGTTGCCGTTCTGTGGCTCTTTATCTTGTTGTTTTTGTTATGCGTTCCATATCCACCAATATTTTTTTGTGTTTTTTATGTGTTTGTCTTCTGTATTCTTTTGGGGGAGAGCCATGTTGTATCTCCATCTAGTGTCTGCAGTACGGCCATCTAGGTTTTCCTCGTATTGTATAGATTTCATTCCTATTTTCCTTTGCATATGGTAAGTTATAGGGATGTTGTTTTGGCCTTGGAGGTAGTTTCTTTCGTCTAGGTATAGAAAGGCTTCGGGGGGGGGGGGGATGTAGCCTGTTAACAGAGTGTTTTTGAAGTATGCGTCGTTTGGGTATAAGCAGCCGAATATTAAGCTGTTTTCTTTGATCTGTGCGGCTTGCGCGAAGTGGTTTCTTGTTAGTTTTAGGATGTGACAGTCGATGAGGTGGATGTTGGCTAAGTCGTATATTTTTTTGTTTTTTACGTATTTTCTGTATCCGCTGTGTTCTGATCTGTAAATGCTCAGGCAAGCTCTGATGCATTTTCTTTCGAATATGCGAATTTTTTCCATTAATGAAGCTGGTATGTTGTACCATATTGGACAGCCGTAGGTTATAATAGGTCTTATTAGCGTTTGGTAGCACATGATTTTTACTTTGCTATTGAGATGTCTGGAGTAAAACAGTCTTTTTGTATTGCAGAATGCTTTGCTGGCTTTGGAGAGTTGGATTTCGATGTATTGCTTGTAGTTTAGATTTTCATCTGTATTTACTCCTAGGTATTTTAAGCAATTTTTGTGTGGTATGAGGTCCTCTTCGTTTGCTTTTTCTTTTAGGTGGAATTCTTTACAGTGTTCCCTTTCTATTGGACCGATTTTACTTGTCTTGGGCCTAAATAGTATGGTTTCACTTTTACTTCCATTGATTTTTAGTTTCCATGTGTAGTAATAATCGCTAATTTTGTCAAAGAGTTCTTGGAGTTCTGTTCTTATCTTTTTGGTTTTGCGGCCTGTTACGTAGATGATTAGGTCATCTGCGAAGGTTATGGAGCGTTTATGGGTGGATGTATTGAGGTTAAAGAGATATTTAGTAAGTCGCTATTGTAGATACTGAAAAGTAGCGCGGAATTTACTGTTCCTTGTTGCAGACCGTTTTCTATGGAGAATTCTTTGCTTGATGTGTGTGAGCCGTCGGTCATTAAGAATGTTTTGTTTGTTATCATGTCCCAGACTATTTTAATTAAGTATTCTGGAAAGTTTTTTTTAATCATTTTGTATATAAGACCTGAGATCCAAACTGTGTCGAAAGCTTTTTCGTGGTGTATTAAGCGGGCAGCTACTCGTTGATTTGCGTTAAGTGCCCAGCAGGTATCCGACGTAAGTTTGTTTATTGCGTGGATTGTGGAGTGTTTGTGGCGGAAGCCGAATTGATTTTCCGGGATTACCTTATTTTTTGAGCAGAAGGCTGCTAGGGGGTTGTTTATGATCATTTCGTATACTTTGCTTATGTTGGGGAGGAGGCTTATGGGTCGTAGGTTTGCAGGCGATGAACCGTCTTTATTTTTTTTTTTTTTTGTGATGGCTACGAGTTTGGCTTTTTTCCATTTTTTGGGGAAGTACGTGTTGTTTAGTGCGTTATTAAACAGTACTGTGTAGTACCATTTTATTTTGTTTGGTAAGCGTTTGAGCGAGATATTTGGGATGCCATCGAAGCCGGCGGATTTTTTGTTGTTTAGCGTGGAGAAGATTGTACTTAGTTGATTGAAGTTTGTAAAGTGGTTTATTTCTGGGTCAGGCTGTTTGGGGTCGTCCGATGTGTTTTCGTTTGTGAATGTGCAGACTGTTTTGTTTAGCGCCATGTCTTGTTCTATTTTATTTTTTAGTTTGTTTGTTTCGGCGATGATAATTCTGTTTAATTGTTCTCGGCCCATGTATTCGTTTTGTGTGTGAGTTTTGGAAAAGTGGGTGCCGATAATGTCTAGTTTTTCCGTTGTTTTTGATATTATGAAGTTGCCCTGTGTCTTTGTTGGTGTTGTGTATCTCGATGCCTGCTTCTTGGACGAGGGAGGCTTTTTCTGGTTGCAGTTTGAGGGGCGGGATGGAGTTTTGTTCCTTTGGTCTGAAAATTTGATTTATATGCGGGAACATGCTAGCAAAGTCTTTTTTGGAGATATTTTTTATTTTGTTTGTCCAGTACTGATTTATAGAGTTTGCGAATTCTTGTTTTAGTTGTGATTTTATTTCGTGTAGCAGGTACTTTAGGAACTCTATGTCTTCTCTTTTGTCGTAAGAGTAGTTGTGTCTTAGGTTGTTTAATTTAGATAGTATGTAGCTTTTATCTCGTTGTAGTTTTTTTATTTTATAGTTTACATATGGCTCGCAGGAGTCTTTTTTTTTTAACGTCGGTACGGATTCTTGTAGGTCGATTTGTATATGTTTTTCTATTTCGTCTATGAACGAGTCGATTTGTCTACTTCACTACTGTGTCCATGGTTTAGTTAGTGTCGAGTAGCGGTATTTGTTGTCGAGTGCCGCTACACAACTAAAAACTAGTCCATATAAGTTTCACAAATACATATGACGACTTGACCGTGAACCTCCGAGCAGGACGGGCCTCTCAGCCCAAAAGGAATACCAGGCGTAGGTCCTAGCAATGAGCGCGTCAATCCATACAGTATACAGTTAGAGAAAAAAATGTGTAAAACAGTGTAAAAACAGTGCTAGTATTACCCCCACTACAAACAAAATAAAAATTGAAAAGGAAGAAAATGAAATTGAAATCAAGGAGGCGGAACCTGTCATAAACCCAACAAAACAAGGAGTTAAAAGGAAGATTAAAAAGCAAAAGATAACCAAAGACAGTAGCAGCAGCATAAGACCTGCCGCACAAAAGACGCGGAAATTCAACCCGCCACCAAACCTGGTAAGCAGGAATAAAAAGTATAACAGCCAAGAAAGTATAAACAAAGAAGAAAACGATACACAAGAAGCGTACTGCGAAAAAAACGAAAACATGAAGCAAAAAAGAAGCCCCCAGTCAACGGCAATACCAACAAAAAATAGATTTGAAGTCCTACAAGCACAAGAACCCAGCTTGCAAAACCAATAGTAACGAAAATAACGGAAACTCAAAACACGATTGTTGAAAGTATAAAAAAAACAAATGAAATATTAAGAAAAAAAGCAAACAGACAGCCTACGTCCCTGGCCACATTACCAGAAAACAGAAACAAGAGCAAAGACGTACGGACAATCACCTCCCCCGCCGCACCGATGAAAAAAGCAACATCACAAGCGCAGCCCATACAAACAGACAAACACAAAAGCCTATCACCACCGACAACGCCACTGAAAGGACAGACACATAAGGGCCTACCCACCAGCCAGCCCGCTGAAGACCACGCGGACGCCCCCGCATCGGCAAAAGGAGCCAGGCGCCCCCCCCCCCAATCAACATAACCCTTCAGAACCCGAAAGACACGATCGCCCTCATGGAAAATTCTCTCAAAATCAAGAATTTCTACATCAAAAGAATCTATACATGTAAGCACGTTCTATACCTACAGAGCTTAAAAGACTACTTCAAAGCAAAAGAAATACTGACCGCAGCCAGCACAACATATTACACGTATACACCTAAATCGCAAAAACCCCACACTTACTTACTAAATTGGCTAGGTAATAGCTTCACAGAAACAGAAATACTGGAAGACCTAAAAGCCGTAAAAACAGAAGAAGGTCAATTTACAAAAGTGTCACAATTCACGACAAGAAAACCAAGGGGAACAATATATTGCTTCCAATCTACATAATTCAAGTATCCCCTGATAGCAATAGTGGGAAACTGATAAAAATAAACCGGCTGAACTACCTCAAAGTATCGTGGGAAAAAATAAAAAAGAACGACATTACTCAATGCTACAAATGTCACCGAATAGGCCACACAGCGCAAAACTGTAACCTAAATTACCGCTGTGTAAAACGCAATGAGCGGCACGGACCAGGCGAGTGTAAGATAAAAAAAGAAGACGCAGTATGCAAAGAAAAAATCTACTGCGTAAATTGCAAAAACTTCGGGCATCCCGCATCATACAAAGGATGCCCAAAACTCGCTGAACTACGTAAAAAGCTCAACGAAAAAATCATCAAAGCAAAAACAACAAAAACCGAACGGATCGCCCAAATAAGCCGTAAATACGTCCCCGAGCTAAAGTTCGTGGACGTAGTAAAACAAGGAACAAGCATAAGCCAGGCAATCGAGAAACCTCCACAATTAACAAATATAGCTCCGCGCGTAAATCAAAACCCCAACCCAACGGTAAACATACCCCAACTAAGCATAATAGATGTCATTGAAGACTTCAAAAAAATCATACTAAAAGCACTAAACAATCAACAAACACAACTAAATGAGATGAAAAAAAGCATTAAAAACGCATGAAGAAAGAATCGACTCCAACTTCAGCATTACCGAAAATATAAACGACGAATAGTCAAATCCCACTCATCCACAAATTACAGCAAAAGACAAATCAGATAAAAGTTAAACATCTGAAAATAATTTCAATAAATGCTAATTCTCTAATTTCAGACCAAAAAAGATACAGCATGCTAACCCTAATAAAGAAAGATACCCCCGACATAGTACTTATCTCAAAAACAAAACTGAACAATAGACACAAAGTACACTTCAAAAACTACTCTATAATAAGACAAGACAGACCAAACACTACCCAAGGAGGAGGAACGGCAATCCTCATGAAAAACCCTCTGAAATTCAAAATAATCCAAAACGACAAAATACCAAACTGCAAAATCCTAGAAACAACGATCAGAAAAATAAAAATAAACAATTAAAGGAAACAATTAAAGAATAAAGGAAAACATATTTATCACTGCAGCCTACGCAGACTACGGAAACCAGAAACAATTTAACAACGAATTCAACAATCTCTTTAAACTTTTACAGCTCAACAAGCAGGAAAACTACTATATAACAGCCGGCGACATTAATGCTAAACATACAAGCTGGAAAAACGAACTAAACAACGCGAGAGGAACAAAAAAAGATAAAGACGGTTCATTACCTGCAAACTTACAACCTATAAGACTCCTCCCCAACATAAGCAGTGTATTCGTAATAGTCATAAATAACCCTCTAACCGCCTTCTGCGCAAAAAATAATGTAATCCCAGAAAATCAATTCGGCTTCCGGCACAAGCTCTAAGTAAACTTACGTCGGACATCTGCTGGGCACTTAACGCAAAGCAACGAGTAGCTGCCCGCTTAATACACCACGAAAAAGCTTTCGACACAGTTTGGATCTCAGGTCTTATATACAAAATGATTAAAAAAAACTTTCCAGAATACTTAATTAAAATAGTCTGGGACATGATAACAAACAAAACATTCTTAATGACCGACGGCTCACACACATCAAGCAAAGAATTCTCCATAGAAAACGGTCTGCAACAAGGAACAGTAAATTCCACGCTACTTTTCAGTATCTACAATAGCGACTTACTAAATATCTCTTTAACCTCAATACATCCACCCATAAACGCTCCATAACCTTCGCAGATGACCTAATCATCTACGTAACAGGCCGCAAAACCAAAAAGATAAGAACAGAACTCCAAGAACTCTTTGACAAAATTAGCGATTATTACTACACATGGAAACTAAAAATCAATGGAAGTAAAAGTGAAACCATACTATTTAGGCCCAAGACAAGTAAAATCGGTCCAATAGAAAGGGAACACTGTAAAGAATTCCACCTAAGAGAAAAAGCAAACGAAGAGGACCTCATACCACACAAAAATTGCGTAAAATACCTAGGAGTAAATATAGATGAAAAACTAAACTATAAGCAACACATCGAAATCCAACTCTCCAAAGCCAGCAAAGCATTCTGGAATACAAAAAGACTGTTTTACTTCAGACATCTCAATAGCAAAGTAAAAATCATGTGCTACCAAACGCTAATAAGACCTATTATAATCTACGACTGTCCAATATGGTACAACATACCAGCTTCACTAATGGAAAAAATTCGCATATTCGAAAGAAAATGCATCAGAGCTTGCCTGAGTACTTACAGATAAGAACACAACGGATGCAAAAAATACGTAAAAAATAAAAAAATATACGACTTAGCCAACATCCACCGCATCGACTGTCACATCTTAAAACTAACAAGAAACCACTTCGCGCAAGCTGCGAAGATAAAAGAAAATAGTTTAATTTTCAGTTGCTTATTTCCAAACGACTCATATTAAAAAAATACACTGATAACAGGTTACATCCCCCCCCCCGAAGCTTTTCTATACCTAGACGAAAGAAACCATCTCCAAGACCAAAATAATATCCCAATAATATATCATATAAAAAGAAAAATAGGGATCAAATCAATACTCTACGAGGGAAACTTAGATGGACGGACTGCAGACACTAGGTGGAGATACAACATGACCCTCCCCCAAAAAGACACAGAAGACAATCACAGAAAAAACATAAAAAAATATCGATGGATACCGAAACCATGATAGAAACAACAAGATAAAGAGCCACAAAACGGCAACGCTCAAATCTACCACCGTATAAACTTGTAAATACGTAAATACTGTAAATATTGTAAATAAATATTGTAATAATTCCACAGGACACCCCTCCCCTCCCCCCCAGTCTACCCTCACTCATTCCTTCCCAAATAGACTAACGATCTGTCCTGTTTTTGCGACCAGGCTTTCAGGACAGAAATGGAAATATTTTACATAAGCACAGCGCAACAGCGGCTTAAATTTAAGTTACAAAAGTAATCTTAAAAAAAAAAAAAAAAAAAGTAATATTGCATGGCTATGTCGTACCGTCGCGTATCGGTACTTTTGCCTGAACCACCCTACAACCAGAATTCAGCGTTTATTCTGAAAAACACAAATATGTAATCTGTAATCTGGTAATAATAAACAAATAAAAAAAAAACAAATACATATGGCCGCGTAAATTAAGATAGCGCATAAAAACTACCGCGACACATACATCACATACATAAATTAATATATATGTTGAGTTATCATTAGGGTTAGGAGCGTGTAACGAATATTCACTCGAATTAGCCATCGTTGTTATACAATAGAGATAATCCACGGTCAGCGGGGTAGCAAATGTGCTTCCTTCCAAAGTTTAAGCCGTACTTGACTTACTTGTCCACAGTACAAGTGTTACGCCACGAGGCTTGCCACAGGCTGTATTTTCTAACCGTCGCTCGCGGCCCTACAATGTCGCAGGCAGATCGTTTTATCTGACCGCCGGATCATATACAATGTATCGACGAGCGCATAGCTGTCGTCAAGCAGCGAGTTCTGGAAACGTCGAATTTTGTCCGTTACGTTTTTCACGCAAGAACAGACATACGTGATCATAGGCGCGAACGGTGGCGTGACCTAAGTAGGGTGGGGGTCGTCTTAAACATGAGACAAAGGAATCATCTAAAGCCAGTCAGTTCCTTGTGACACGTCGAACGTTACACATTGAATCGAATGTAACACATAACGTCTGTCTCAAGCTGCGAAGTGCGATAGATCTCGTTATAAGCAAACCGCTAAACAAACCTTGACTGTTATCTTTTTCGTTTTTAATTGTTGATCTTTGACTGAACTTGTTGTTTCGTTATTTTCATTAAACTTTTATCAAACAACCCAGTATAGTTGTTCATATACACTCAAACCTAACCACCTCTATTCTCGTAATAGAAATAGGAGATCAATCAGTTCGTGGCGTCGATTGTTTAATCGTAACGAGAATTTACGACTCTCGTTGACGCGTTATCTAGCGATCGCGTCTCTCCGCGAATCGTTGAAACAACAAGTATTACTCAACTAACTCTTTATTGAAACGTAGAGAATTCACTGATTGCTGTGTAACTCGCTGATGAGATCGTAGGTTTTTTTTTATTTTATTTGGTAGACTTTTTGCAGTCCATTCTCATTGAGAATTCGAAGTAAATTATTTTTGTGTGATACTGTAACTTGGATTAAAAGAGTTTATAGTATGTTTGATTCTATTTGAATCTGATGCTTAAATCTAAAGGGTATTGTCTTTTTAGTCCGCAGATCTGATCCGTCGTGTGAAGTAATTGGGTAACTAATGGGTTTTGGTGGTTGTTAACTGGGGTTTGGTGGTTGTATTATATCTGACTGAATCCTTGTTGGGAATTGTTATATTGCTAATGGTGACCGGAGGGCAGGTTTGTTTTCGCAGCGTGAAGGATACATGTGTGGATTTGTTTTCATTAATTCTGAAGCCCCATTTATGAAACCACTTTTCCACAGAGTCGAGACACCGCTGGAGAGTAGATGAAGCAATTATCGGGTCTGCGTGGGACGCTAATAGCGCTGTGTCGTCAACAAATGTTGCCATAGTTACCTCTGTTGATATTGGTAAATCGGCAGTGTAGATGGAGAACAGCAGGAGTCCGAGAACGCTGCCTTGGGGTATGTCAGCTTCTATTGGAAATGTTGCGGTTATGGCGTCTAAGTATTTAACCATGAATTGTCTATTGGTTAGGTAGGACTTTAGGATGGAGTAGCAGGTAGGATTTTCTTTAATTTGAACAAAAGTCCTTCATGCCACACTTTGTCGAACGCCGCCTTTTATGGGAAGTTCTTTGATTGCTTTATTGCATATTAGGTCATCCCCCGGTGCTTTCCTGGGATTTAGGCGACTTATTAATTCTATAATTTCTACGGAAGTGAAGGATTCAATAGGAGAAGTCATTTGGAAGGGAGAGTGCAGGTATTCAGTAATATTCGCGGCAATTTTGGAGGAATGGGGTTTAAATACGTTAGATAAGTGTTTAGCAAACAGGTTAGCTTTTTCTATAGGGCTACGCGCCTATCCACCTTGTGGACGGCGGATTGGAGAGATTATTTGCGGGGGCGCGTGAGTTTCCTGGAAGCCTTTCGTAGTGAGTAGTTGGAGTCAGCTGTAGGGGACAAACAGGCGAGATATTTTGGAAAACAGTAATTTTTATATTTTTTTATGATTTGGGTTAACTTCTCAGTTGCATTGTTTAGTTTGCGTTTGTCATCCCATGTTCTATGGGTTTGCTATACTCTTCCTAGTCTACGCTTTCCTGCAATTTTTTTAAATATGTACTGGGTATATTCATGGTTGCTGATAGAAGTCTTAGTAGGTGTGGGGGAGCGGATAGCGTTTATTATGCTCGTGTGTAAGCATTCCGTGGCTGTTTCGGTATCTTCATTTGTTTTTAGGGAAATTAAGGCTGATGTTGAATGATTAAAGAAGATTAAAGAGCTGCCAATTGGTGAGTTGGTTTTGAATAAAACCACTAGGAGGATTCTCGATAATTGTTGAACTGACTGTTGCTATAACGGGGGATAGTCAGAAGAGAGTTCCGCCGAGGAGTTGATTTGGACATATCTAGGCGAGATATTTTTGGTTATGAAGAAGTCAAGTAAATCTGGAATTTTGTTAGTGTCAGTGGGCCAGTATGTGGGTTCATATGTGGTGAGGTAGTTGAGATTATTGGTGATTATGCTTTTCAAGAGGTTTTTGCCTCTTACTGTGACAAGTCCGCTGCCCCATTGGGTATGTTTGGCATTATTGTCTCCTCCAGCTTTGAATCTATTGCCCAGAGCATCAAGGATGTTGTCAAAGTCTTCTTTAGAAATGGAGTGTCAGGAGGAAAATATATTGCTGAAGTGGTGATTGTACCATGGGAATCTTCTATCGCTACATTTGTAGCTTGGAGGTAGTCCTTCTGGAACGATGGAAGCTTATAATGCTTAATGCTGGTTTCGATAATAATTCCGGTACAGCCGTGGGCCTCTCCACTGGTATGTTGGGTGTCGTAGAAGTTATAACCATTTATTTTCAGGTAATTTTTGTCGGTGAAGTGAGTTTCAGTTATGAGTATTACGTCGATTTGCTGTTGTTTTAAGAAGATTTCCAGTTCGTATTTGTGCTGAGCTAGACCGTTGGCATTCCAAAGATCTATGCGTATTGGTTTTATTTTGCGTCGTGACGTATTAATTTATCCATGATGAGTGTTTATAATGTTAATAAGTTATTAATTTGTTCTGATTGTTCCTCGATTAATCTTTCGAGTCTAGAGAATTTATCCGTGTTTTGTGAACTGGGAACACTATTTTGAAAATGGTCACTATGGATTTGCGGATTGTTTTGATTTTCTTGAACTATCTGTGCATAAGAGGTTGGAGAAGTAGTAAATTTTTGTGGACTAAGTACTTGGTTGGTTAGATCCTTAACTCTGGGTTTGGGGTACTTATTTTTATACAAGGTTTTGTACGATGTGCAACCTTTATAATTCGCAGGATGTTTTCCTTGACAAAAGATGCACTTCGCTTGAGTTTTTGAAGATTTAGTGCATTGATCTGTAGGATGAATACCTGCACATTTAACGCAGCGGCGATTGTTATAAAACCTTTATATTACCGTTAACTTTATAAAAGGTGGTTCAATTTTTACTACAGAATTCATTAAACGATTGATATTATAGGTTTCTTTGTTATTTGACTTTTGCTTTAAATCGATGAAGAATAGGAATAGCGAGTTTTTTGTGATTCTATGTCTTATGTTGCTGATGTTATTTACTTCATGACCAAGTTTAAGGAGTTCGAACTTCAGTTCATCTAAGTTAGCTGAGTGGTGGATGTTGAGTATTGCCACACGAAAAGATCTTTCTTGTTTCAATTGATATGTGTGGAAGTTTGCGTTCAGGGTTTTTAGTAACTTTATTAGTATTTTATAGGAGTCTGGATTGGCTGGCAGGATTTTAACGTGATTATTTTTAATTTTTAGTATGTAATCCTCTTTGTTAATATCTTTCTCAGTGGACTGTATCATTGTTTGAATGTCAATAACATCATCAATGAAGATTGGTGCGGGAGGAGGATTTTGTGTATGTTAATTTGTTGACGCTTCAACTACGTCCATAGAATCGTCTGTAGATTCTAATATTGCGAATCTGATATAAGTGGTTACACGGCTTGTTAACGATTCGTTCTGGCTAGCGTTTGCTTTTATTTTAATTGTTTCTAGCTTGCATTTTTTTATTTTGTTAGTATCGTTTGAAAGGAGGGATATGTAGTATCGTGAGGAAAAAACCTGGTTAGAAACTAACCAAAACAATGTCGTCTGTCCTTCGGCTATTAGTTTACATAGGAGAAAAACCTATTGACTAAAGTCACCTAGTCCTTGCGGCACGAAAACAGGACCGGATTAGGAAAAGGACAAAATAACGTTGATCGAGAAGTGAGAACGTTTTATCGAGAGGTCAGGGCTAGTCGAGAAGCCGAAGAGTAGAGTTGTAGAGTTGAGAGAGTCAGTGAGTGATAGAGTTATTAGTGATGAGTTATAGAGTTGCGAGAGTGATTTGAGTAGAATAAGATTTTTGCGTTTAGTTCAAGTTGAACATTTATCGTTCTCTGTCCAATTAAGCTCTGTTATTTTTATTTATCTTAAATAAACAGTATTAGGAGAATTTTACAAATCTAAATTATCCTAATCCTATCCTTTTCCGATACTACACTATCAAATGTCCAAATTAGACAACTTGTGAATTTCAATGAATATAATATAAATATAAAATATAAATATAAAATATAAATATAAAAAAAAAAGATCGACGTTGTTCATAGTGTATAAGGAGACGGAAAATCACGCTTCGCGGACGAAATAGACTGTACGCCGAAAGTCGCTAAAAGTCAGTAGAACGCGATCAGGCTAGAGTATTTGAAGATACCACCGCTAGGTGGTTTTTTCAAGGTGCCGTTTCTCGCTGGAAAATTTAGGAGATAGAGATGTTATATTCGTAGACAAAGTTAAAATTGTTATCGCTTCTCGGCCTTATGGCTAAGATCAAAGTGTAGTATCTGTTCTTATCAGCTTAATATCTGATACACTTCCCATTGGGAAGTCAGAATATTAAACTGATTTTTGGGATCTGACGGAGGATGAGAGCTTGCTCCACCTTTGTCGTGGGTCAATCTAGCCTTGCAGTGCCGCTAGAATTGGCTCGATAATACATTTATAAACATATAACAGACGGTTTTTTTAAATTTATTATTAACATTATTTTGAGATTGGTGATAAATAAATACTGTATCACTGTGGCTTTATTGGACCTAAATATTGCTTAGTATAAGTTGTACTTAATTAAGTAAGAAATAAATAATTGCAATCAAGTGTATTAATATTTTGTGCAAATATTTTGTTTTTATGCAAAATATATTTGTTACTTTTTACGTGTTACGTGATACATTTTATGATGTATTTGTAGTTTTAATATTTTTATTTGCTTCAATATAGAAGAACGATGTACAGTTGAAAACTGCTACAGAGTTCAAATAAAAGTGCTATGGTATGATTAACCCTTTCGCTGCGAACATCAGTTCGAACAGAGTGTAGTAATGGGCATTCGATTCTCAGTTTCGAAACAAGTGTTTTTAAACGATGGATTTTAAGACTGTCAAAATTCAAATCACTTATAATAGAATTCGATATCTTAAAAAAACTTGAAAGTAAATCTTGATCCTGCTGTATCCTCAAAATGGCAATCGACAAATTTTTTGCACTATTTCATTTTTATTTGCTTTATAAAATAAATCGCGCAGAACCGTAGTCGTAGAGCCTCTATTGCGTCATAAACATCATTTACACTGCAAAACTATTAGATTATTACGAAAAATAAGTGCATGTGTGTAGTATGTGACAGCAAAAATTATTTAACATACTAACAATAAATTATCTTTAAACATAGACTGTAATACAAATGAGAAAATGAAATAGCAAGTATTTGTTTAGTATGAATAGACGGCGATATTGTTTCTTTCGTTTTGTTACTGTTGATTAGTCTTGAAGAGTTCAATCTAAAATAGGCGTGCCTTCACCGAATGACAAATAAGTAATGATTTCATATATAATCGATACTAATCCTCAAACCGAGTGTCGAATATCCTGCAATCAAATTTCCAAGGCAATTGAGACTCAAGAGACTTTAAACATTCAAGACTTATTAAGATTTGAGATTGATCAAGATTTTCAAGAGATTGTCGTCATATATACAGATTCGAAATGATTAAATCAATATCAGTGGGCTGCACAATGATTCTCAAACGACACATGGGTGGCAGTTTACCTTATATGATATAAGCCGTACAGATGAAGACTGTGACATTCGGCGAGGTAAACGATCCTGCGCGACGTTTTGTAAGAAAATTCGTAAATAAAACATTAAACCTGCTTACGCATGGAAATCCATAACAGCATATCGAAAATCGTCCTATGGAATTCCTGAGTACAGAGGATTAATGCAACCCCCAATGCTTTGTCTCCATAAGTAATTAATAAAATTAATAAACAAAAGTAAATATGAACAATGTTTATACACGCACTGCAATTGTTCTCTTTGCGACGAAATCTTTTAATTTGAAATTTTTCGTTAATAAAAATTCCACTAACGCATTGGTGAGTTTTTACTGATTAAAACCGGGCCACACATATTATTATATTGATGTGTTGTAAGAAAGTCGTAAGGCAACAAAATCGTGTAGTTGGATTACACATGATACTTTGTTAAATACGTATCTTACAAATTACGATGTATAAGAAAAGCTCGAACGCCTGGAACGGACGCCGGGTCTTCGTCACCCTCGATTGTGGAAAGAGAAAGCGATAACACTTGAAGGTGCCTTAAATTAAGTCCTTCACAGTACATACGCGTTCATGAATACCCTCAGCGACATGTGGCATGAGCGAGTGGCGCGGGATCGTCCAGTGTCGGGTGCTTCAGGAGGATTAACGTATCCAACGATCATCAACGGAGACCGTTAGAAGGAGAAGGAACGACAGGTGACAGTCGAGAAGGGAGGAAAAGAGCGGCTACCAACAACCAGCGGAAAGTACTACCGATGCAGAGAAGTAAGACACTTCTCGAGGCGGTGCCGCATGCTCGAAAAGAAGAGTGATATTAGTAAACAGGCAAATATTCCTGATCGTATGTGTTAGAAAATGGATGTGTTTACATCTGTATTGTACGGGCGAGGAATGAAAGAGAGGAAGACAACAGGAAAACGCCATGAGATGAGCGCATCGCGTATGTATCGCATGAATGAATGTGCGGTGTTCGTTAATACTCCAAGTTATTATGTTACATATAAAATAGTTACTCTGTTATATGTAAATTTTGTATCTAATAAAAAATATATATTATTACTTTAACAGAGTGGAATCTGCGCGAGATTTGTACGAAATTAGCATACATGTCAACGGAAAGCGAGTAGATAGTCCATATATCTCGGGTATTTGGTATTGCAACGAAAGTTATCGCGGATGCACTGCTTCGAATTTTCGTGGGATAAACGGTGATGGCAAACAAGGTAGCTCGCGCGATGATCACGATTCAAAACAGAGCTGACGTAGATCTCTTTTTTTTATTTATTTAAATTTTACAATTTGTCCAATAGGACATTTGGTAAAATATTATAGCTTAGAGAATAAAAGTATAGCATGTGGATGGTTACCACCAGCGAGGTTTCATCTTCCAGATTGTTTATTGTATTTCTATTGTGAGATCTGCGGGATGCTTCTTCAGTCTTCTTTCTATAATGGTTTTATTCGTTTCAGCAACCAGCTGGTTTGGGTGTATTACAAGTCTTTCTTTCTACTTTTTTGCATATCTGGCGATTTCCTCTTTGACTGTTGGAATTTTCAAGTCTTTACGTAAGTCTTCATTTCTGACGTACCATGGAGCGTTAACTATTGTCCTTAAAATTTTTGCTTGCTCTGTTTCTATTTTATTTATGTGACTCATTGCTGTCGTCCCCCCATAACGGGACTCGGTATGTCCAGATTGGTTTGATTATTGTTTTGTATATATTTAGTTTATTTTCTGTGCTTAGTTTGGATTTTCGGCTTGTTAGCCAATGCATTTGTCTCCTTGTTTTCTGTATTTTTTCTACTATTGATTTGATGTGTAGTTTCCAGGTGAGTTTTTGATCTAAGTGGAGTCCTAGGTATTTGACATGCTTTGTTTGCGTTATATGCGGACGACCCCAAACAGCCCGACCCAGAAATAAACTACTTTACAAACTTCAATCAACTAAGTACAATCTTCTCCACGCTAAACAACAAAAAATCCGCCGGCTTCGATGGCATCCCAAACATCTCGCTCAAACGCTTACCAAACAAAATAAAATGGTACTATACAGTACTGTTTAATAACGCACTAAACAACACGTACTTCCCCAAAAAATGGAAAAAAGCCAAACTCGTAGCCATTACAAAAAAAAAAAAAAAAATAAAGACGGTTCATCACCTGCAAACCTACGACCCATAAGCCTCCTCCCCAACATAAGCAAAGTATACGAAATGATCATAAACAACCCCCTAGCAGCCTTCTGCTCAAAAAATAAGGTAGTCCCAATAAGGAAAACCAATAAGGAAACCAATAATAAGGAAAACCAATTCGGCTTCCGCCACAAACACTCCACAATCCACGCAATAAACAAACTTACGTCGGATATCTGCTGGGCACTTAACGCAAATCAACGAGTAGCCGCCTGCCTAATAGACATCGAAAAAGCCTTCGACACAGTCTGGATCCCAGGGCTCATTTATAAAATGATTAAAAAGAACTTCCCTGAATACCTAATCAAAATAGTCTTGGACATGATGACAAACAAAACTTTTATAATGACCGACGGCTCGCACACTTCAAGCAAAGAATTCTCCATAGAGAACGACCTGCAACAAGGAACAGTAAATTCCCCGCTACTCTTCAGCATCTACAATAACGACTTACTAAACCTCTTTAACCTCAACACATCCACACATAAACGCTCCATAGCCTTCACGGATTACCTAATCATCTACGTAACAGGCCGCAAAACCAAAACGATAAGAGCAGAACTGCAAGAACTCTTTAACAAAATCAGCGATTACTATCATACATGGAAACTAAAAATTAACGCAAGCAAATGCGAAACCATTCTATTCAGACCCATGACAAGCAAAATCGGCCCAGCAGAAAGGGAACAAGTCGGGAAATTCCGCCTAAAAGAAAAAGCAAACGAAGAGAACCTCATACCACACAAAAATTGCGTAAAATACCTAGAAGTAAATATAGATGAAAAACTAAACTACAAGCAACACATCGAAATCCAACTCTCCAAAGCCAGCAAAGCTTTTTGGAATACAATAAGGCTGTTTTATTCCAGACTTCTCGATAGCAAAGTAAAAATCATGTGCTACCAAACGCTAATAAGACCCATTATAACCTACGGCTGTCCAATATGGTACAACATACCAGCTTCACTAATGGAAAAAATTCGCATATTCGAAAGAAAATGCATCAGAGCTTGCCTGAGCATTTACAGATCAGAACACAGCGGATACAGAAAATACGTAAAAAACAAAAAAATATACGACTTAGCCAACATCCACCTCATCGACTGTCACATCCTAAAACTAACAAGAAACCACTTCGCGCAAGCCGCACAGATCAAAGAAAACAGCCTAATATTCGGCTGCTTATACCCAAACGACGCATACTTCAAAAACACTCTGTTAACAGGCTACATCCCCCCTCCCGAAACCTTTCTATACCTAAACGAAAGAAACTATCTCCAAGACCAAAACAACATCCCTATAACATACCATATGCAAAGGAAAATAGGAATGAAATCTATACAATACGAGGAAAACCTAGATGGCCGTACTGCAGACACTAGATGGAGATACATGGCCCTCCCCCAAAAGGATACAGAAGACAAACACAGAAAAAACACAAAAAAATATTGGTGGATATGGAACCCATAACAAAAACAACAAGATAAAGAGCCACAGAACGGCAACGCTCACCGAATAAAAGTGTAAATATGTAAATATGTAAATAGATAAACAAATATTATACAAATCCCACAGAACACCCCTCCCCTCCCCTCCCAGTCCATCCCCTCCCATCCCCCCTCTAATAGGCTAGCGAACTGTCCTGTTTTTGCGTCCAGGCTTTCAGGACATAAACTAAAACATCGCACATAAGCACAGCGCAACAGCGGCTTAAATTTAACTTACAATAATAGGCGTAAAAAAAAGAAAAAAAAATGTAATAATGCATGACTACGTCGTACCGTCGCGTATCGGTACTTTTGCCTGTACCACCCTACAATTAGAATTCAGCATTTATTCTGGAAAAAAACCATGTAAAAACAAATATGTAAAAATCCTGGAATTAATAAACAAAGTTAAAAAAAAAAGCAGTGGTTAACGTCTTAGGTTGCGAACGTTCGGAATCCGGGTTCGAATCCCGGCGACCGGAGTCCGATTTTACTTCCACGCACCAAAAAACGGAGGAAAAACCAGCAGTACCCCGGCAGCGACATCTACAGCCCCCAGTGACAATTACAGCGGACCAGGCCCAACTACTACAACTATCACACACGTTCAATAAATACATAACACAACTCACGGCCACCTCAATTCTAATATAATTGGTGTATGGTCGGAGTTAAGCTCAAGGCTGGTTGTTATTTTTAATTTGCTTACGTTTAGTCCTTTTGTTACTGCAAAATCCAACATGTCAGGTGTTTTATTGAGGTCTGTCGGCTAGTACGTTGGTCTTCCTGTAGATAGTACGTTGAGGTTGCTGTTTCTAATGTATTTTTCTAGTGTTCTGCCTCTCGATGTGTTAATTCTCGAACCCCATAACGTGTGCTTTGCATTAAAGTCTCCTGCTGCGATATATTTGCCTCCTAAGGATTGGAAGTACTCTTCACATTTTTTAAGTGTCATTTTGTGTCTCGGTGGTGCATATACTGTTGATATCTGGAAGTAATTGTCATTGGTTTGTATTGTGACAGTGGTTGCTTGTAAGTGTTCTTGATTTGTTTAACTATGTAGGTGATGCTTGATGTCACTTTTTATTATTACTGCAGTTCCTTCATGTGCTTTACCTGAGGGGTGTTTGCTGTCGTAGATGGTGTAGTACGGTATCTTCATGTAACTTTTTAGAGTGAAATGTGTTTCTGAGACAAGTAGTATATCAATATTATTTTTATGCAAAAATGTTTTAGTTTCGGGAGCTCGCTGTTGCAAGCCATTGGAGTTCCAGATTGCTATTTTCAACATGTCCATCTCTATTTTTTACTTAGCAAGTTTGTGAGTAGTTGTAACATGGCTGTTGTTTGTTGTACTTGTTGCCTTAGTATTGTGTTTAGCTCACTTACCATTTTTCCTAACATCTCCGTACTTTTAATGGATTGTCTGAGCATTTCTTTGATTTCTGTAACGTCTTCGATGTTGTTGCTTTGATTCTGATTGTTTGTGAGTGTTGCTTGGCCAATGTTTTGTGTTACTTGCGCATAGCTTCGGTTACCTTTGGGATCAATGTTTCTGTTTATAGCGTTTAGTTCATATTGGGTTTTCAATGTTGTATCATTATCCGTTATACTTTGTTGTGGTTGGTAGTTATTGAATGATCTATTGCGAAGTGGTGGAAACAGTTTTAATTGTTTTCTGATTTCACATCCTTTATAGCTGGCTTGGTGGTTTCCGTTACAGTTATAGCATCTAACTTCTATTTTTCCTGTGTATGGGCAGTGTCTTGTTAAATGATTTTTTGCACATTTAACACATGCCGGGCTTCTGTTACAATAATTTTTTGTGTGACCGTATTGTTGGCACCGCATACATTGTGGTATATCTTTTTTGTAGCGTGGTGGTTCCACTGTTACTATTGTGTTTAGAATCTTTTTGATTTCATAAATTTCCTTGTTATTGGTTCTGGGTTCAAGTTCTATTAAGAATAATGGTAGTGGTTGCTTCGTATCGTATCTTGTTATATTGTTTATTGCTCTTGTTTGATGGCCAATTTTTGCTACTTCATCACTTAATTTTTTTGTGTTAATTTTTGGATGCAAATCTCTTATAACTATTTTGTAACTCCTTTCCGTTTTAAGCTGATACATGTGGTATATAGCATTTTTTCCCTTTAATGCTTTTATCAGTTTCCTATAAATTTCTGAGGTGTTTGTTTGAATTTTTACTTGTTATAATTTTGTTTGTTTTATTGTGTAATTATCCTTCTCGATTATATTGCTTAGTAGATTAATAAGCGGGTCTATTATTTGGATCTCAACAAATATTGGTGGTGGTTTTGTAATGTGAGTTGAATGACTTGTAGTTTTACTTGTCGGGTCTGCGTCTATTTCTTCCATTAGTGAGCTGAAGGAGTTCCTTAATGATAATTCTTGCAGCCATCGCTGCATTCCTGTATCTAGGTTTCCTGCGGCACTTGTGCCTGGAGTTATTTTACGTTTTTTGTTAGTCTAGCTTCCAGCTTTCGTCCTGGTAACATCTTTCGTTATCGTGACTACACTCCTCCTGTATCCACTGCTCTTCCATTTCTTCTATAAGCATGTTGTTTTGATTATTATTATATTGCTGCTGTTGCTTTAGGCCTGGTAAATCTACCGACCTTTTTTATGATACATTTCTTCTTCAATTGCAACTTTAATTGTTGGTATCTGCTGCCGCATTGTTTTACTTCCCCTCACCATCACTATTCTTTAATTTTACTTCACTTTGAAACAGTTCTCTGAATCACTTTACTGGAACACTGTCAGGACCTACGCCTGGTATCCCTTTTGGGCTGACAGGTCCGTCCTGCTCGAAGGTTCGCGGTCAAGTGTTGACGTAGATTCATTCATAGTTCCTGACGAATACATGCGGATTCGCGTCATCGTCGGACAAGATTTTATATTATAAAATTATGTGGCCAGGATCAAACGTAGAAATCGCTTGATACTTAACGAAATTCCTGCGTCGGAGAGGCATATCTACTTCTGCGATGTGATCACGAAAATCTAATTGCAAAAAAAAAGAACACAGTTTGCTGTTGAGTGCCGAAGCGTGCAGACGTGTATCCAGTGTCCTGTGAAGTTCACAAAACAACACGTGACGCCCATCTGTCGAAAGCGAATCTAACAAACCTAGCCAAGTGTTCTCAAACGTGCTAGTGGAAAATCCAACGCTATTAATCTCTGACTCGAATCACAGCCCCTCGACTAGTTATTTCAAATTGAATTAACCAGCTCGATGATGACGCAATCATCTCAAACGGGCTCCCCGGAGTTACAACAGCGCCGCTCTTCCTCCCCCGTGGCAAAGGCGCAATACATCCCTCTTTGCAAACGACCCACATATGAAAAAACGCAAGCTGGAAGCATTCAAGATGAATGCGAGCAAGAGCCAAACCAATCCACCAGCTAGCCAAGTGACCACCTACAACATGTTCTCAATACTGGAGACAACAGAAGACTCTATGGACACAGCCGAAGCGGTAAATAGACAACATACCCAAAGAATTCCCCCTCCCCCGCCAATCTTCATTGACGATGTCATTGACATTTAAACAATGACAAAGACTATAACTTAAAAATTAATAACAACCCTGTAAAAATTCTGCCGGCCAACCCAGACGCCTATACCAGCTCAAGCAAGCATTTCGTATGGTGCTACGCAACATCCACCACTCAGCCAATCTAGACGAACTAAAGATCGAACTTTTAAAGCACGGCCACGAAGTAACCAACACTAGCAACATAAGGCATAGAATTATGAAAAAACCTCTATCCTTATTGTTGAGGTTATTAGATGTATAAAGAGAGAAAACACGTGGATAAAGTGTAAGGTACAAAATATATATATTTGATTTAATAGAGAAGTGTAATAATAAGTAGGAATACAATTTGAGCTGGACCAGATCCGCACGCTAGCAGTGTTACCTTATAACTGAAAAACCTCGAAGCCAACGTCGCCTGTCTACTATTTATGGTCTGCCGTCCTGCTATTCTTTTGTCTATTTGCTGTCGATGGCTTCAGCGCTTGAGAAAACTAAAAGGACCAGATGTGGAGTTTTCTTAAAAGTGGTGACCACTTCAACACTTATTCTTTATTCACATAAAGCAAAAATCAAACAATACGGAAATTTACAACATGAATCGTCTAATGAACTCAATAGTATAGATCGAACCACCTTTTGTAAAGAAAGAAATAGTACAATAAAAAAGGTGCCAAAGGTAAGGCCACACGCAGAAATACTGCAACTATAATTTCCGGTGCGTTAAATGTGCAGGTAGTCACCCCACTGACCAATGCACTAAATCTCCAGATACCCCCGAGAAGTGCACTCACTGTCAAGGAGAGCATTCTGCGAACTACAAAGGATGCTTAGCCTATAAAACACTGCACAATAATAAGTACCCTAAATCCAAAGAGATAATCAACCAAGAATCCAGACCCCCAAAATACTCCACCCCATTAATCTCCTATGCTCAGGCAGTACAAGGAAATATAAACAATACGAAAACCCACAGTGGCCACTCAGAAAATAGTGTTCTCAACTCACAAAACACAGACAACTTCACCAGACTCGAAAAATTAATCGAGGAACAATCAGAACAAATTAATAACTTACTTTCATTACTAACAGTCTTCATGGATAAATTAATACGCACAGAAGCAAAATAAAACCAATGCGTATAGCTCTGTGGAACGCCAACAGTCTAGCTCAGCACAAATTTGAACTAGATCTATTCTTAAAACAACAGCAAATCGACGTAATGCTCATATCTGAAACCCACTTCACCGACAAAAACGGCTATAATGTCTACCATACCCAACATCCCAGTGGAGAGGCCCATGGCGGCACCGGAATCATTATTAAATCCAGCATTAAGCATTACGAGCTTCCATCATTCCAGAAAGACTACCTCCAAGCTACAAACGTAGTAATAGAAGACTGCCATGGTACAATCATCACTTCAGCAGTATACTGCCCTCTCAGACCCTCAATTGCTAAAGAGAACTTTGATAACTTCCTTGACGCCCTGGGCAATAAATTCATAATTGGTGGAGATGACAACGCCAAACATACCAAATTTGGGCAGCAGACTTGTCACAGTAAGAGGCAAAAATCTCTTAAAAAGCATAATCACCAACAATCTCAACTACCTCACCAGATATGAACCCATATACTGGCCCACTAACACTAACAAAATCCTCAACTTACTCGACTTCTTCATAACCAAAAATATCTCGCCTAGATATGTCCAAATCAACTCCTCGGCTGAACTCTCTTCCGACCACTTCCCCGTAATAGCAACAGTCGGTTCAGCAGTAATCGAGAACCCACCTAATGCCCTTATTCACAACCAACTCACCAACTGGCAGCTCTTTAGAGAAGTCTTTAATCACTCAATCTCTGCCTCAATCTCACTAAAAACAAAGGAAGATATCGAAACAGCCACTGAATACTTAAACACGAGCATAATAAACGCTATCCGCTCCTCAATACCTACTAAGACTACTATCAGCAAACACGAATATCCCCATTACATATTAAACAAAATCACAGAAAAACGAAGACTAAGAAGAGTATGACAAACCCATAGAACACCGGACCACAAACGCAAACTAAACAACGCAACCAGGAAGTTAATCAAAATCATAAAAAAATATAAAAATGACTGTTTTCCAAAATATCTCGCCAATTTTTTCCCCACAGCTGACTCCAACTACTCACTATGAAAGGCTTCCAACTCACGCGCCCCCGCAAATAATCTCTCCAATCCGCCGTCCACAAGGTGGATGGGCGCGTAGCCCTATAGAAAAAGCTAACCTGTTTGCTAAACACTTATCTAACGTATTTAAACCCCATTCCTCCAAAATTGCCGCGGATATTACTGAATACCTGCACTCTCCCTTCCAAATGACTCCTCCTATTGAACCCTTCACTTCCGTAGAAATTATAGAATTAATCCGTCGCCTAAATCCCAGGAAAGCACCGGGGGATGACCTAATATGCAATAAAGCAATCAAGGAACTTCCCATAAAAGGGACCGCATTCATCACATCAATCTTCAATGCAATTCTTCGCCTTGAATACTATCCCAAAACCTGGAAAACGTCACTGATTACGCTCATCCCTAAACCCGGAAAACAAATACACGAAACTAGCTCCTATCACCCAATTAGTTTTCTTCCTACTTTGTCAAAACTATTCGAGAAGTTGCTAACGAATCGACTCCTTCCACTTCTAGAAGATCTCAAAACGCTGCCAGATCATCAATTCGCTTTTCGGAAGCAACTTTCTACAATAAAACAAATCCATCGAATAACACACAGTATCAGCCAAACCCTCGAAAAGAAAAAATATTGCTCATCGGTATTCCTTGATATTCAACAGGCATTCGACAAAGTACGCTATGAAGGGCTACTTCACAAACTTAAAAAAATCCTACCACACACTTACTACTCTATCCTAAAGTCCCACCTAACCAAAAGACAATTCATGGTTAAATACTTAGACGCCATTACCACAACATTCCCAATAGAAGCGGGTATACGCCAAGGTCGTGTCCTCGGACCCCTGCTGTTCTCCATCTACACTGCCGATTTACCAATATCAACAGAAGTAACTATAGCAACTATAGCTGACGACATAACGCTATTAGCGACTTACGCCAACACGATAATTGCCTCATCCACTCTCCAGATGGAAAGACTCTATGGAAAAGTGGTTCCATAAATGGGGCTTCAAAATTAATGAAAAAAATCCACACATGTAACCTTCACGCTGCGAAAATAATCCTGCCCACAGGTCACCATTAACAATATAACAGTTCCTAACAAGGGCACAGTCAGATACCTGGGCATGACTCTGGACAGGAGATTAACAGGAAACAACACATCATAGACAAATCGAAGCAACTCAGGGACAAACTTAAAAAATTTTATTGGCTCATTGGCCATCGCTCCAACCTAAGCACGCAGAACAAAATTACGCTCTATAAGACTGTAATAAAACCTGTCTGGACCTACGGAATCCAACTATGGGGAACAGCAAGTAATTCCAACATTGAAATACTCCAACGCTTCCAATCGAAAACACTAAGATCCCTAATAAATGCACCCTGGTATGTTACAAACGAAACAATCCACCGCGACCTCAAGATACCTACAGTCAAAGATGAAATACACAAGTCCAGAAGCAGATATAACACAAGAGTCAACAACCACTACAACCCATTAGTCACCCAACTACTAGACACGACGGACCAGATCCGCAGACTAAAAAGAAAATACCCTCTAGATTAAATCCTTAGATTCTACTAGAACCAACCATATAAAACTATTATAAGCCATGTCATTGTATCACGCTAAATGAAGTTACTGAAAATTCTCAACGAGAATTGATTGTAAATATTCTAATAAATAAAAAAAAACCATTTCTGCCTCGTGGCTCGCCACACGCAGATTTTGTCCTTCGGGTAAGATAACTGCCAGATGTCAACGCATCTTCACAGTATATGTTTAGCTGGCCGAGGACCCGTTACGAATATTAAGTTCCAGTTATACAAAGTCCTTCAAATAGACAAATAGCCTGTGTCCCAACTACGGGAAGATAAGAGAAATCTATCCTTCCACGAACGATGCTTCCCACTAGCAACTTTCCCCAAGGACGGTTAACATCCTTCTCTAACCACCAATATGGAAATTGACCAATTAACAGTAACGTCAATTTCTCTCACCCTTCAAAGGAAGATTTTTCTCTGCGAATCCGATGATCTCGTGCCCTTAGACACATCCATCATAGTTTTCCTCGACAACGTCACCGTGATGGAGAGCCACTCTCCCGTACAATCTCGACGACGATTTAAGTAACTCTCAGATACGTAGTGATTGCCCCATGCATTAACATTAAGTACAACTTAGACGCTAAAGAAGAGTAGAGTTCGTCATCCCGTTAACCGCGGATTCGTTATTGAGCTCACTGATCATTGTCACATTAGCTTCTCGAGTATCTAATTCTCGCGATTACTTGTCAAATTCTATTATAATCATATTTGCACTAGTAAATATCTCCTCTATTGCATAATGATAACGTCTAATGCAAATGGGGATTCGTTTCACGCCCTTAACCCTAACCCTAATCCTAACGTCAACCCGACATATATATATTCATATTCTCCTCAACATGACAGTATAAAGACTAGAAGAAGGAAAAGTGCTTTTAATTGCATTAGTAAAAATAATTAATGAAGTTACTAAAAGCATCAAAAACATACATGATAGTTTTGGAGAAAAATTTAAAAAGAAATTTAATTGTAGCATCGAAAAAAAATTCTAACTTGCTATTAAAGATTGTAAAAATTTTAAATGGTGCATCTACAGAAGGATTAAAAAAATATACCATTTGTCATTAGTCTCAGTAATAAATTTTCTTTTGTTGTACATTTCTTGTCTTGTAGTGGTGTCCTTTATTTTGAGATTATCATATGTAAGTGATATATAATTTTTGTAAATATATGTCTATCTATATTATAATCTATTCGTATTACAATATTCCTCAAATTATCACTCATTAAAATGTCAACAATGCATTTTATAGAAAAGGATGATTCATCGGAAAAATCTATGGATATATTTTATTGGAGGAATATGTCGCGACATATCTATTACTCTTCAGAGGAAGATCCATTAGACCTGAAACGTAATCTCGTCGGTAATCCATGCACTGAATTTAGTAATACATTTTTAGATATGAACGTAGAACATTAAAAGAAAGAAAGCAACCGATTCAGTGAACAGAAATAGAGAGGAATACAATACAACATAAACATAATGAAAAGAAATATTAATTGCGATGACCCTTTGACGTTATAAAAACTATTTCTGACCGAGAATAAATATACTATCAATTTATGGTAATACTAATCAACTTATGGTTGATGAAACAAATAAATACGCCATGCAATGTGGCTTTAGTGCAAAAAGAAGAAAATATGGTGACTGCTGGGAACCTGTTACAATAAGCGAGATAAAAGATTTCATAGCAATATGAAAAATAAAATATCTGGCATAACAAATGCCAGATAGATTACACTTTTAAAGATCAAAATTAAATTTATTTTTAAAACTCGCTCGTTTTTTAGTTATTTTGAAATGTTTACATTTTTCCGATAATATCATATGTAGAGTCGAGAAACATGTTAATCAAAATTAGCAATATCGGAAATAATTACTACATTAAAAAATAATGGTAAAATCTAGAAAAATTGTCGTAATAAGTTCAAACCTTCCGGTACCCCCTTCGACTAGTATAAATAGACAACCATGTTCTCCAGAAGCCAGTCAGTCGCGCGAATCAATATCAATATCGAGTCATCGAATCAGTCAGTCGAGCGAATAAGTATAACGAATCAGTCTAGCAAATCAGCATAACAATTAGTATCAGCACCGCAGTATCGCGCAATCTTACAACGAATATCATCGAGCAAGCAACGGTTGCGATTAACTTTATATTCTACATTTTAAAATATCTGTAAATATAGTTAACGAAGTCAACTCGTCTCGTTATTAATTTAACCAACAACATGTCTCACCATTCACCACACCTCCATCTCAAAAAATCTTAAAGGCACCTGTATGTGTAGACTGAAGTTAGTGTCCCGAAAGACGAGGACGACCGACGCTAAGTTTCAGCAGCGTATGGTCGTCCCATCTTATTACGGGACTAGGGGCATTCTTCAGCTTTCTCAACAACAACAACATTATCGCCACGACAGCGATAGAGAGACGGAGAGCGCGCGCGCGCGCGTGTGTGTGTGTGTGAGAGAGAAGGAGGAGAATGCTCATGTACGAGAGAGAATGCGTTTTCTCGATAACGAGAACTACTGCTTACTACTGTAGTATCGGAAAAAGGATAGGATTAGAATAATTTAGATTTGTAAAATTCTCCTAATACTATTTATTAAAATAAATGAAAATAACAGAGATTAATTGAACAGAGAACGATAAATGCTCAACTTGAACTAAACGCAAGAATCTTATTCTACTCAAATCACTCTCGCAACTCTATAACTCTAACAACTCGATCTCTCTACAACGCTAGTGTCACGTAAAATAAAAAGCAGGAGGCTCGAACGAAAAGAAAAAATTAAGATAACAAAAAAACAAGAAAATTTATTTCTGAATTTACACTGACTGCGATTTTGTTCTGAGCTCCAGCCGTGACTTTCCAAGACTGAAGCTCTTACAATTTGACTTTCGGTAACATCTGTTTCTTCTTTGTTTGTCATCCCTCAATATCCCCACTACCCTGTAGGCGTACGTGACCGTTGTCACACTTCTAGGACATTCGGTGGAAGGACCGTTAGGATACAGATGACTCATTAGGCACTTCGGCGATATACATTGTCGCCAAGGCCGCCACATCTCTATCTCCATCATCGGTCCATCGGATTTGAAGTATGACGGTCGTGACACTAGCAACTCTACAACTCTACAACCCTCACTGATTCTCTCAACTCTACAACTCTAGTCTTCGGCTTCTGCACTCGTAGGCTCTCGCTTCTCAACTCACACTGCACGCCTTTTGCATTCGTTCTCGCCGGCGTCTCAACTAACACTGTCTTTAGCGTCTCTTTGTCTTTTCCTGCCCTATCGCGCACGTGTCCCGAAAACGACCGTGACCAGGGTCACGCAGGCCTTTTCCACGAAATTGTTCACTTGAAAGGACCGACGACACATTGATGTACCCGACAATGCCGCGGCTCTCGCGACATTGTTTACGGTTCGGCCGATATCTTAGGCCTTTTGTGCACGATACTACACTACTACTACTACTATGGAGTGAGAAAGAGAAAGGGCGGAGGATAGGAGAAGAGGAGGGTGGTCCGCATCCTGGGACGCGGAAGATTTGTACGGCTCGGTCGCCATATTTTGGACCGGAATCACTGGAAGCCCCATTTGCTCGGTGATCGAGCGCGATCGCAGACTTCCAAGATGAGGCCAATCTTTCCTTGTAACCGTCCGCGGATTTTGATAGGATGGTAATCGTGACGGTCTAGAAGGCCTTCTAAAAGGCCTTCATTAAGTGTCTCATTGAGTTATTACAAAGTTTCTAAAATGAATGTATATTTTTAACTACCGTTATAATTTCGTGTCATTTATTATTACTTAATTCCAAAAGCTAGAGACATTTGTTGTTCTTTAATACTTCTGTACAGCTTGGTTCGTTGTGTGGTTTAAATGACGAGATAACACGATGTTGAAGCCTCCAAATATATTTAAAAACAATTAATAAATACAGAGAATGTTCGCTATTAAAATCACGTTCGTTTATTTGTACTGGTCGGGGGAGTACCGGAATATTTAAATTTGACTTTGTTTGACGGTTGCACGTAGCAACGACTTTGTTTTGCCCGGAGTTTATTTATTATTACATTATACATGTCCTAACGATGTTGATACTCCGAAGCAAAACAACAACATGATTCGAATTGTTCTCTACCTCATGTGCCACTACATTTCTTATACAATTTATTTACAGACATAACAAAATAATTTTTTCACGATACAGAAAAAAGCATTGACCTATATACAGACATTCTCATAAAGTTAAAACTAAATTTTATAAAATTTGCGATTCAGTTAGTTCATACGATAGTATTCGACGTAGGCTAGTCCTCTGTACTCTGGCGCGGTTGTAAATGTCGATCGCGACATACCAGGTAAACGACCGAAAGTGTCAATAATACATCACTCCTTACGGTATCTGATCGTAATTTGATGGGAGCTGATTTCCAAAAACACTATAAATAACCCCAAGAATTGTATCAACTATCAGCCCATTAACCTAATTCTATCTAATTTAACTACAACTATTCACACTAGATTTATTTGGCATTCGAAATACTGCCATGACTTATTTAATTAAGAATAGAACGCGATACATAAGAAGCTTAAGAAATAGAAATTAATTTAAATATAGTCGTGTTCAGTATCACTTTATTCGTAAGAATCTCAACAATCTAACTAAGAGACAATGAAGTTAAAAATATAAAAGCTTTATTTTTTTTATTTTAGCGGCTCATCGATAATTGCGTCATTGCTTGATCAATAACTTTGGGAAATATTTATAACATAGTAGGGACAACTCGTATCTATCTAAAGGGGCAAATTAGTTTAAAAGGGTTTTGTGCGTATTAGTTGTGTACCGATATACGAAATTAAGACCTTGGACGGGCTTGGAAAACACCGGCAGTCTCGCTCGAGTCGAAGAAACCCGAAGAGACGAACCGTATGTATTCATTTGTTGCACGAATCGTATAATTTGGAATAATTTTCTGCCTCATTTATGATACGTCTTGGTGTTTAGAACAGGAAGCGTTAAGTCGTTCTATGATAAGGAGTCCAATATAAGAACTACCTCACGGTTTTTGCTTCAGTTCTTATGTTCTTACCGTTTCTCGCGACACGTTTGTTTTTCTAATACCTTGAAAGTCGACGGCCCGTTCGGCAAACTCCAGGCAGTCGTTGGTTTTTTACAGACAATTCTTTAAACTAGCAAATCCTTTAAACGGTTTAAACGTTTGCGTATTCCGGAAAATTTAGAGGAATCAACGAAAAAAGAGCACGTAGGGACATAAATCGGTATTCGGTCATTGCTGAATCATCTGTCAACTGCGTTTCAACAATGAGAAGAGTTCTAAATGCGTATTTGCCTGCACTCCTTGTAATCCTTGACTAGATTTCATAGACGCGCTCGGCATACCTGATTGTAGTAACTTCCCGTGTATTGTTTCATTATTGAATTTTGTTTTAAATAAATTTTGACAATGAAATTGTGACGCCGTGAGTGTCGAGATCATTTCTCGCCAGTTTTAATTCTTCGTTTGGCATATCGTCGGAGCTCTGACGTATCCGTCCACGAAAAAATTTCTAACATGTTCTATAAGAAACATGCATTTTTTGAATAGAAAATAGTATAGAATCATCATTAGAACTCTAGAAATTAGGATTACTAGTGATTTCTATTCTACATGATAAATTTACTGATAGATGGATTTATTTGCAATGGTTTAAACAGGGAACGATGGTTATTTAATGTAAACTTAATGCAGTAGTGTGATATAACTAAGACAACTAAATTGATAATTCACAACTCATAACAACTTGGCAAATGATGATTAACCAACTTGCAACTAATGAACTCCTTGCAACTAGATTCTAAATTAACTGACTACTAATTGACTTTTTCTCTCAGGCATCCCTTTGTCATCTTTTCATACTCTAACACGCGCGTGTTCCGTAATCGTCCACGATCATGGTCACGTAACGTCTTCTTCTGAGTAACTATTACTGAAGGACCGAGGACATATTGATTAAGTACAATCATTATCGTTTCTTTGTTCTTATTATTATTGCATTTTTATATGGTATAGAAAAGATGAAAATTAAAAATTGCATTATAATTAGACTACAAATTTAAACTACAACATTCACAATACTATATAGCTCGGGGTTACGTCATGAAAGGATTAATAATTCTGCGAAAGAGATAGCGTAGAGCCCCTAGGGAATTTTTAGTGACGAGAACGAGTGATTTCAGCACGGTATGATCATTGAAACATTAAATAATGTAGAAACAAAATATAAAGAAATTATTTCAATGCTTCGGCAAAATATAATTAAGTGCTACTCCGTGAATGCCATTCTGGAAATAAATAAAAAATTAACACTTATAATATCTGTAATAACAGTAATATAACTGTAATTAACAAATATAAAAAAAAAAACGTGAAGCTTTGAACGCTTCAAGTAGTTCTTAGAAGAGCAGGCGAACACATTTGAGGGTACAATAAATTAAACTAGGTGACAAACTTCTTCCTTGCCTCGGACCACATGAACTTCTTCCGTTAGGCGATTCCCCTACCATGAGCGAGTTAGTCTGCACTTTGTGCGTCTTCTATGGGATGACGGCGGCTAAGGGTCTTCCGACACTATTACGGTCAGATAGGAATACGTTATGGTTATAATTTATAATAGTTGACCTATTATAATCTATTATCTTTATTCTAAACCAAGCATAAATATATACATACTTAATGTGAACACTGTGTTCGTGATGTTTTGTTAATAAATGATGATATGCCGACAGGAATTTTGCTGCTTGCTATCCTTAGTATGGTAAAGATGCCGGAAGTTTGTTAACGCTGATCCATTCTATGATTTTGTGTTTCATAGTAGAAAAAATGCTTTCGCATTTATGAATGGATCCAAACATTGAATATAATCTTAAATCTAAATATAGTAATCGTAGATATTTATCGACAGATAATAATTCAAAAAATTCATGTCCACGCTTACTGCTACTAAGTAGGAACAGAACCTCCTGCAGATTGCACAATTCTAATCGAAATGACATATCCTGTTCGATCTTGCAACGACCTGGATTGTTGAAAACGACTAAGTCATTTCTTAATGTATCGAAATCTTTAAATTTAGTTTAGAATTGTCCCTTAATTTCTGTTAACGATGCTGTGAATTTTGGAAAGCTTGCACTTGCTATTTCTTCGCAAGTCAGAATTAATTTTAATATCTAATATGACCTTGCTTTTGTAAACTTATATTTAAAAGGTTGAGGTGGAGTGTAAGGTCTGTCAAAAATGCCAATTCACTTAAGAATGAAATATTTTCAAGGTTCGATAATAAATACTCGTTTCCTTTAATTTTATTTTGCTTCTTTTAATTAGGATACTCTTTTCTTAAAGAAGAAAGTCGGGACAGACTCCTCCCTGCAGTCAACCAGTGTATATCTGTATATACGTTATATACATGTTGTATTGTGTGCAAGAGCAGATCTTTGTAAGTGGAATTAATTTCTTGCAAGAACATTTTAAAGCTTTATGCTTCTATGCTTTATTTTCGTCTATAATCAAGTTAGTAATTTTCGTTACTATTTTCGTCATGTAATTTAATATTTTAATTTTCGCACATGACACATCTTGATGCAAGATACAATGTTGTGCAATTGGTGCCGTTTTTCTTGTTAATAGGCCTTTTAAGCCGTTTTCTTTTTCTATTATTGATGGTGCTCAGTCTGTGATAATCACGCTGTATTTATTGAATCCTCTGCATACTTCTACTTTGCGGAAAGGATTGAAGATATTAACTCCTTTTCTAGATAAATGCGGTGGTAAGAGTGTTAAAAGCTCTTCATTGATGCAAAAATGCTCATCTATTATTCACCCAAAAATTATATATTGTCTTACAGCAGTAATGTCTGTGCTTTCATTTAGGCAAAGTGGGAAATATCGACGTCTTTCCAATAGTTTTAATCTACTTTCAATTTGTTCATTGATATTGATCACGTAAGCAGAAGTCGTTTACCGTGATATAGTCACACTTTCGAAACTTTCTACTATAATTTCACTTCCGAAAGCCTTAGCCATCTGAGTTGTTAATCTCTTTACAAATTTCCCACCCGAAAAACATCTCTTCGTACGAGCGATATCCAATGCAACTGCAATGAGCCATACGTACTTTTTTTTTGATACGTATTCGTATCATTACCGTGCAATTTATTTATGTATGAGATCTTTAATTTCTTCCGTAATTGTTGTCGACATTCTCCAGAATACGCTGAAGAGTTTTCCACATGATGTGTATCATAATGTCGGAAGACGATACTTTTCTTAATTACAGCCAATTTTGTATTACAAAGCAAGCGCTAAAACAATCCATCACAATTCATGAAGAGGAGCAACTACTTTCACAGTTCATTTTTCTTTTCGGCATAATTAACGCTAGGTTTACGGGACCCGTCAATTTGACGGATTTCAAACTGCGAAATGAAATATCTCAAAAACCATAGCATTCATTTAAACCATTTTGCATCGTATATTAATCATTTCATCCAAAGAATTCATATACACAATTATTTTTTCCTAAGCTTTCTAATTTTTAAAATTTGTACATAGTATACCTATTTCTACGAAACCCGTCAAATTGACGGACTAGCTGTTTTTATAAACAATCCGTATCTTAAAGAAAGTGTACAAAAATTTCAGTTATTGTAGACAGTCTCCGCTTATTGTAAATATTTACAATAGGGTAACTGAATTTAATACAAAATTGAATTAAGTACAAAAGAAATATTGATCATTGGACGATGCAAGTGTTGACCGGACACGGGATATTCAACGTGTACCGTAGGACGATAGGTTCACTCCAGATGCTGGGATTGCAACACGGAAGTAGACGACGCGGAGCGTGCGTTGTTACACTGCTCTAGGTGTATCCTCGACAGGACCGAACTGGAGAGCTATGTTGGCACGCTATTGACGACGGAAAATATTATTGAGTAGGTAACTAAGAAAGAGGACAACTGGACTAAGTTCCAGGCATTCTGCAAAAGGATTATGACGGCGAGACATAAGCAGGAGATAGACGTAGAAAAAAGAAGACGAACAAGAACCAGAAATAGAAATAATTGAAAAGATGTAACGAAGGAGGGGTACACGCTAGGGCCAACGAAGTAATGCCGAAAGGCGGTTCCCGGTTTTTTAGTGGGTATGGCCCACTTGCTGAGTCCTACTTAACTCAGTGACGCGGATCATTGTTTACTGTGTATAAATGTAAACCTAACGTAAAAGTCCTCTTTTTAAGCACCAAACATACAGGTGTACAAGTAAAAGACAATTATAAACGTGTTCCAGAAACCATTGCTTTTTATAATAAAAACAAATTTTGGTATGGACATCGTTGATCAGATGGCACGCAAATATAATGCGAAAGCGGGGAGTTTCCGATGGCTCCTTCAAGTTTTTCTCAATATTCTAGATTTGGCAGCGATAAACGCGTAAATATTATATAAAGAGTACACTGGATCGAAAATATTCTGAAAGGAGTAATCATAATTAATACGGACAGAGCACTGGCAAGGAAACACAAGAGAGGTAAAATACCCAACGTGCGGCCAGCCTCTGACCATACTTTACAGGATTTTAAAACTATTAAGATGAGACATAATGTCGAAAATTTTAAATACTCAACGAAGGAAATGGATACAGATAATTTTATTTTAAAATTTGACCTACATTGTCAAAACTTATTTATACATAATTCTAACTACGAAGAAGCATATGGAGAAGGTTTCCAGGTTACTGTAGAAACGACATGTGCCTCCGAATTAAAGACAATTTATCTTCCTGTAGGAAGAAAGAATAGAAATTACTGGTGGTGTGAAGGGAAACTCAGAGAGCCAAAGCAAGAGGATTGCAGTACGCGGATCAATTAATCCAGGAATTTAAAATCAAAAAGAACGAACTTAGAAGGAAGAGTCGCGAAAATAAAGAAAAAAGGTGAAAGAAGTTTTGCATCACGTTGGACAGGGACCCATGGGGGAGGCCTTATCGGACTATTATATCCAAGATAGCCCAATAGTCCAAACAGACGGCCTCCACGTAAACAAGATCCAAAAAGTTGTTGACGAACTCTTCCAAACTGGGCCAACTGAAAGGACAGGTAGAGCAGATGAGGGTTGTAACGGCGACGACGGCGAAGGTGATTTAATAATTATGGACGATGATCTGATAGCATCTAGTAAAAAGATAAATCCTAACAAAGCTGCGGGAGTGGATGACATACCAGGGATAGTAGTAAAACTAATAGAGGAAAAAACAACGGAGAAACTGCTAAGAGTATTAAACGAGGTTAATAGAAGTGGAAAGATATTAGCGATATGGAAGGTGGTGAGGGTGGTTCTCATTCCGAAACCGGGAAAATATCCTACACACTAGGCCATCATTTCGGCCGATGAGTGTGGTACTCAGTAAAGTTTGGAGGCACATGTTTAAGACCCTGATCGAGAGGAGTGTAGGCCTCGATCCCTTCCATATAAATCAATATGGATTTAGGAAAAAGAAGAATACGGCCAACGCTATGTGCCTAGTCGACGACCTCGCGGAAGCCTGTAAGAGGAAAAAGATGATATACGTAATTGCAGCGATCGATATCAAAAATACGTTTAATACTTCTAGTTGGAATAAGATCCTCAAAGACGCAGAAGAAAGAGAATGCCCGAAGAATCCAGATACTTCTTAGTAGTGAGGCGTGTATGGCGTTATGTTGTCGTCGGTGATAGTAGTAGTTGCCGGCTGTAGATGTCGCTGCTGGGGCACTGCTAATTATTCTTTTATTTTGATGCGTGGTAGAAAAATAGGATCACGGGCGCCGGGAATCGAACCCGGGTCCCGAACGTTCGAAACCTAGAGCGCTAACCACTTCGCTACCGTGTCCGTTTTAGTTAGTGTCGTGTAGCGGTATTTGTTGTCGAGTGCCGCTACAGTAGCTATCTGGAGGACAGGAAAATAATTACATGTGATATAAATAGTAAAAAGTAAATAGGAGTAGTAAAAAGAAATGTTTTTGCTGGAGTTCCACAAGGATCTATCCTCGGACCTCTCTTGTGGAATATCATTTATGACGGCTAGTTGATAGAGCTACAGACTATTCCTAGCCTAAACGCGATTGCCTTTGCCGACAACTTGCCGATAATAATTGTAACGAAGAAGAAGGAGGAGATAGGGAACAGATCCTGTGTAGCAATGAGAACGGTCACTCAGTAGTGCTCCGAAACTGAATTGAAATTGACCCAAGACAAGACGGAGGTGATTCTACTTACCGGAAAGCGTATTCCAAGGTAATGGATATCAATATGGGAAACTACCTGTTGGTGCTCAACAGGAGGTTAGGTATCTTGGAGTGCCTGAGATAGAGCCGGCTCGGCGAATGTATCGTAATAGTATAGAATGTATGTAAATAGTAGATAATACTGAATGTAATTAGAGACATTGTATAGGACGGGTAAGATCTATCTGACAGTAATTAGTATGTTGCTCATCGATAAATTGCGTGGATATGCACTTACATTTGCATTATAGCACATGTGGAAGTTTGACAGTTTCTGAAGCGCGTGATAAGCTTAGATATATTTATATGTCGGATTGAAGTCAGGATTATGGAGATGGGCGTTTAATGAATTTTCATTAGAATTAGCCATTGTCGTGATACAATGGAGAGTTTATTAGCACGGGCTTATTAACAAGATTAAGCACTCGTAGCACTAGTGATAATGACCTTAGGTTCGAAACGAATCCGCGGTCACGGGATGGTAAACGTATGTTCTTGCACAGTTCAAGTCTAACTCTTTGTTAACTAGATGTGAGGTATTCACTGGTTGTAAGGTGGCACTGTCATTCGTCGATGAGATCGTACGAAAGAATGAATCTCCGTCTCGACGATGCCGTTGTCACGACCGGCATACTTCAAATCCGATGGACCGATGATGGAGATAGAGATGTGGCGGCCTTGGCGACAATGTATATCGCCGAAGTGCCTAATGAGTCATCTGTATCCTAACGGTCCTTCCACCGAATGTTCTAGAAGTGTGACAACGGTCACGTACGCCTACAGGGTAGTGGGGATATTGAGGGATGACAAACAAAGAAGAAACAGATGTTACCGAAAGTCAAATTGTAAGAGCTTCAGTCTTGGAAAGTCACGGCTGGAGCTCAGAACAAAATCGCAGTCAGTGTAAATTCAGAAATAAATTCTCTTGTTTTTTTGTTATCTTAATTTTTTCTTTTCGTTCGAGCCTCCTGCTTTTTATTTTACGTGACACCGTCGAGGAGAACTATAATGGGTGTGTCTAAGGACATGAGATCCTCGGATTCGTCAACGAAAGCTTTCGTTCCAAAGGCGAGGGAAATTAGCGCTGTTGCTAATTGGTCGATCTCCATATCGGCGTTTTGAAAGAGATGCTGGCCGCCCTTGAGGGGAGGTTGTTGACGGGGGGCAACGTTCGTGGAAGATAGGTTTCTCCTATCTTCCCGTAGTTGCAACAAAGACTACTTGACAGACTTCGCTTGACTAAATCTTAAGATCTATAGCGGGTCCTCACGTTAGCTAAACATACACCACAAAGGCATGCCGACACCCGGCGATCATCTTACCCGGAGGACAAAATCTGCGTGTGGCGGGCCGCGGGATAGAAACTATTGAGGTATTTACTGCCACGTATCGCTACGACTATTTCTTTTAAGGAGAGGTATAGAGTTACTCTGTGCCTTTGTTAGATAAAACGTTCATCCCTTTGACCGCGGCTACGTTCGGCGACTGATTGTCGCCTCGAGCCCAAGCTCATGATTATAAATCTCGAATAATCGGTGCGGCATTTGTTTAATCTAAGTTACAGAGTTGCGGTATTCCCGCGAATCCAAGGAGGAGTTCCGGTGTTCTTTCATCTCCGACATATATATCACCGCGCGATTGTATGGACGAATATACGGATGTTAGGTAACGAATGTCACCTCGAGACTGTTTTATGGTAGTCACTTGCGTTTTGTTTGACTGCATGGTGCTTTTTAGTTAAAATTGCGTTCGAGTAGCGAATATAACAGCGACGCGTACTACAACTGGCAGTCGGCGCCATGTTGTGAACGGGGTAAGTACTGTCATGCGAGATGTCTAAGCTAGTGCGCATGCGTTGGTCTGGAGTGCCGCACAGCGTATTTAGTTCGCGCCATATTGGCTAGACGTCGCCATCTTACGAACCGCGTGGTTGCTGACTAAGGTAGAGTCGGCTCAAAGTAAGTTCCTAATGTTAGGTAAATTAGGTTGTATAATTTAATAATTAATTTTGTTTAATGTAATGTCGGTGGGTTGTGATAAATATAATATAGCTGATTTACAAATATGTCTGACAATCAGAACGTACAAATCAAACGAAAATTTGAGTAGTATTTAGATTAAAAGAGGTATATTTGACAGAAGGACATACCAATGCGAGTCTAGAGATTATTAATGTATCCACACATACACACACATTTATATAACTGCGATTTCTTCATAAAGTAATTTGATGATTTTGGGGGTATGTGAAGGATGGTTATTTAGTTCGTATAGTGATACTATATGGGTTGATGGCTTATTTATTGTGACGTTGGCTTTCCTTATGGATCATGGTTGGTACTCTTTTGGAAGGAGATGGCATAATGGTACGACGAATTTGGCTATGTCCCTGCACTATGCGCTTTATTTAAACATAAATATCATAATAATTGATAAAGTGGTGATATTGGTTCTTGTATCGATAGAGGAGAGAGACAGAAGAGGGATTTTTAGTGGGTAAAGGCGCTATCATCTTGCCGAGCCCCATATAATCCAGGGGCGCGCTAGCGTACTTGGGTATGCGTAATTGCATTTTCCCCTCCTCTCAAAACAAAAAGTAGATGTAAAATAGAAATGAGTATGGATATGAATTTTTAAATTATTATCTGTCAATAAATATCCACAATTAGTAAATTTAGGTTTAAGATTATGTTATATTTGGGTTAACATATAAATAAGAATGCTCTTTACTGATGAATGAAATGCATAAAATCAAAGTAGGTATCAATTGGCGCTAACAGATGATTCGTTATCTTGTGTGCTAAGGATAGTAAATCACAAAATTTCAGTTGATATAATAACCGTCACTTGTTGATAAAATATCGCGGTCACGATGTTTGGATAAGGTATGTATTTCTGTTTGTTTTAAAATAAAAACAATAGATTATAATAGCCCTGCGATTATAAATTGTAACGTATTCCTATTTAATTATAGTGATATGACTGGGTATTTAACTTTATCTCAACCATCTAAAGTTGTACCCGGCAGACAAACGCAATAGTAGCTTGTGAAGCTATCAAGTCGGGAGAGGTAGAAAAAGCATTAAAATCCGTGATTTCCCGCTTCAGATAGCATATTGCCACTAATAGACATTACACTGAGCACATTACGAGGTAAGTTCACATACTAACCCAACGTCATTTAAGAATTTTATTATCTTTTTCATGTTCAATGTCATCTCAATGTCATATAACCAACACAATTAAATGTATCTTAACACGGATGGTTATCAGCTTTAATTCGTTTCCTAGTAATAGTGATGAACTATTTGTAACGTGGATTTGTAATGTAGAATTTCGGATTACATGACCGATATGATTGAAAAAATAAATATATTTGTAGTAGAAATTTCGTGAAAGATAATTTTTGTGCTTCTGGAAGATTAAGGAAGAATACTATTCTTTGCCTGTATTCAAGTAATGATAACGAGAGAGTGAATGAAGCGTAATGTATTAAAAAGCGTAGGCGAGGAGTTATCTTCGGATAATATTAGTGATGTATGTCTGAAAAAAGCAAACGCGCGTAGAGTCTGTGGTTTCATTTAAACGTTTATACCGATGCAGTTATCTCTTCCTGGCAGACGAATAGTGTTTGTCTAACGTCATATTACGGTTTACTCTCTCTGAATAAAAATTCGTAATACTCGTAAGTTTAATATTTCAAGTCCTGGCATAATCATTCATTGGTTTGGTGTAATTAATACTTGATCAGGTACATGTCGAAATTTGTTTGATTCGTTAAGAATTAAAATAGCGAATGAATGATTTTGACGGGAATTGTGTTCTTCTATACGAAGAAATGTCAATAAAAAGATATTTTAGTTTCTACTGAAGGGAACAAATTATTGGAGATTTCAAGGATTTCGAATTTTGCAGAAACACAAGTAGTGCGCAGTTCTTTATGATAAGCGATTTAGTAAGTAATTAGAGATAACCAATAGCATTTTTTGTTTAGAAGAAAGGAATTGAAACTAATCAATTATCAAATGTATTAGGTACTATTTTAGACATTTTACACAGTACTTACTACTTTAGAAGTTAGAGATAGAAATGCGAAAAAAGATTTACATTTTATGATATCAACTTTGAAAAAGGTGGAAAATATCTCAATTCGACATGTATATTTTTTTTTTTTTTGTTATGTTTACCGATTTTTCGGAAACGGCTTGATCAATTGGGATGAGACTTTTTGCTCATTGTAAGACATAATTTCCTGTTGGTTCAGTTACAAAATATTTTTCCATTTATTTTTTGTAAACTACTTCTTTTTGTAAAAATCCAATTTTTATGTATAAAAATTCATCAGTTATTCTGGATTGGATTAAGTTATCGAGATGAAACCTTTTGCATCTTGTAAGGGTATTTCATTGACTGGTTCCGTTTGCAAAATGTCTCCAATTTGTTCATTGTTAACTATTATTATTGCAAAGAATTCGTTATTTATCAATTTCATTTACGTCTGCTCAGTGATTGTTCTGCAATTGTTGGACTGATAACGAGATGATTTTAAAATTGTTATTTTGGGCAAGTAGTTTGAAATTGCAGGAAACATTGTCTGGTTATTATTGTTACTGTCGTATAAGCGAAATTTCTTGACATAGCTGCGTACATCGTATTTTGTCCCTAATATTTTGGAGATGTACGGCTAGAATAAAATTGCCTTTCATTTGCTTATATTAACTTTTACTGTCCATAAGTAGCCATGCATTTTGTTAAATATTTATTGTAGGTGGCTTTCGGATTTTAATGTCTTATTGTCTCTCGCGTATATTAGTAGGTCATTCGCGAATGCTTCGTTTCTTGTTATAGGTCGTCTTTGATTTTAAATACTTTGGTTGAACTGTTCTGGCTATTACCTAAAATTGTTTGTTACGTAACACGTTCTAAATTATTTTCATTATGTGGTAAAATTTCTTTCTGTGAGATTAAAGAAAGGCCTATCCAGCCAGAATGTGTTGAATGCCCCCTATAATCTATGAACACCACTCAGACGCCATCGCTCGCGTTTCTTGTCCAACAGATATTTGGTGTGAATTTTGGAATTGCGTGGATTATTAAATGTTTGAATCTAAAGACAAATTGAATGTATAGATTCGTGTATTTTACTAACATTGAGCAGGAGGTAGCTGACAGAATTATTGCTGCCTTTTCCTTTTAATGCTACTACTTTGGTTGTTTAGAAATGTAGGTAATTATTGAATATTATGCTGTAGTCGTAGATTATAAAGATGGTAGATTTTTTAAGACTAATAGGGATATTGTCAAGAAGTGATGATTTTTTATTGTTCAGTTTTTTGAAGGTTGACTTTAGCTCATTGTAATTTGTGAAAAGGTTCAATGGGACTAAATCTGTGTTTCGGTTGGCAGCTATGTTTATGTTGCTCAATGTGCATATATTTTTGTTGTTACTGTTAATGTGGTCACCACTTCTATGAAAACTCTACATCTGGTCTTTTTAGTTTTCTCGAGCACTGAAGCCATCGATAGCGTATAGACAAAAGACTGAGACGAAGGCAGACCATGAACAGTAGACAGGCGACGTTGGCTTCGGCGTTTTCAGTTATAAGATAACACTGATAGCGTGCGGATCTGGACCAGCTCAAATTATATTCCTATTTGTACTAACACTTCTGTATTAAAATATATTTTCAACCTTACAATTTATCCATGCGTTTCCCTGTTTATACATCTAATAACCTCAACAGGTTATGAGCCCAGAGCTGTAAATTGTAAGATAGCAACGCGAAATGAATAAATTGTTAAAGTGTTGTGCTTAGTAAAGTAAGTGATAGTGTTAAAATGGAATCAGCAAGTGCGAAGATCGAGATGTTACGTTTTTTTTTTATTTACAAGTACTTTACAATCAATTCTCGCATTGAGAATTTTGAGTAAGTTTCTCTAGCGTGACGCAGTGACATGGCTAATTATTTATAATAAGTTAATAAACTTATTAACTTATTATAAATAAGTATATGTTAGGTAGATGATATATTTGCATATATTTATGTAGATGATGCATTTGAATGTATGTGTAAGCGTCAAAGGGCGTCCAGGTCTGAGTTGTGACAAAAGACGATTGCAAGCTGTTAGAAAAATCTAGAGGAGTCGGTTGACAACAAGCGTGCGTGCAAGAAGGTTATCGAGGTCTCCAGAGTGTAATATATATGTATAGCTGTTATGTGTGAATAAAGCAAACTATTTGTATTTCCGAATCCTCTCTATACCTTAACACTCCTATAGTCGGGTGGCTGCCGATCGGAGCTTTCGGGCACTTGTCGGTCCGATGAGGAGAATTTCGGAGAAGTTGGTGGGTCCATACCGGTCAAGACCACCCACCTAATTTTCTTGTGGGGCTTGCTGTCGCCCTACACTGGCCCTGATCGGGGCAGAAAAAGTGAGTGCCATGGGGGCGGGAGTTAATGGTGAAGACTGGGCGAAAGGAAAGAAACCACGACGGCTACGGAAAAAAGGAGGAGAAGCGCCGCCACCGTCGTCGGATCAGTATTATTGGTGGCAAAATATAGAGAGGGCATGGTCGGCCGGATAACTGCTGACCTCGGTGCGGAATTGATACGCGAGGTGGAGGAGGTGGACCGTATTGCGTCCACCTCAAGGAACTTGAAAGGAACCTACGTGAGACGGCTGCGGCAGTCCCGTAAGGTTAGGGCGGTCGGAGCTGAGCTTCAGCAGCATACGGGCGCCGCCTTTGGGGCTCCAGCCAGCAGCCAAGAGATAGAAAGAGAGGGAGAGAGAGAGAGAGAGAGAGAGAAGGAAGAAAGAGAGAGGAAGAATGCACGCCTGAGAAAGAGGGTGGGGTACCTCGAGAATGAGGTCAGTCGTCTCCAAAAGACGGTATAGCAACAAACAAACGAGGAAAAGGGGAAGAGGGCGGAGCTGCCGAAGGTCTCTACTAGAAACAACTTCGACGAGGAACAGGAGGAGGAGCAATAATTCGATACCCGGGGCCCCAACGGCTATCGTGGGCCTCCTGCCTCACCGCCTCCGCACTCGCAGACAGTGTCGAGCCATCTCCGCTGTTCTGGCGAGGCGGTAGGTGAAAGAAAATGTTCCGGAGGTTCAGAGCCTCGAGATTCGCTGGAGGATTGCCGCGTCACGCTCTCACCGCGGAGATAGAAGTGCATCTCTCGACGCCGGCGGTACTTAGAGCTCTGCTGACGAGCGAGAGGGGTAAAAGTGCGGTCGCCTTCTTCTGCGAGCAGCTGATGGTCCGGAAAGAGGCTACGGAAAGGAAAAGGCAGCGAAGTTTTCACCCAAACAGGATCAATAGGCGAAGATGGAGCGAGGCCGTGTACGCGCCTTAGCAAGACGAGTTCGGTCCACCTGGCAAGTAGATCATTAGGCGCTGGCCGATATCAGCACCGTGGTGTTGCCAGAATGCCTGGTTAGGAAATCGGGCAATATTGCACGGCGATACGGAGGGGAGGGGGCGATATGGCATGACTGCATATCGTGCAATTGAAGAAAGAGGACTGTTATCAGCGCGGGGGAAGGGGGGCTCAAGAGTACGCCTTCGCGGTCCCAGGGCCCCTCCTGATGCGTTTCGGAGGGTCATCGTGGAGGTTTTAACGGATGTGAATCTGGCACTACCCTGCGCCCTCTCCCCGGAGAGCCTATGAAGGTTCCCTTCACGTAAAAAAAAAGAGAAAAAAAAGGAGTTGCGAGCAGAGTTACGAACAGAGTTGGACAGACTGTTAACAGTGCAGTATTAACAGTTGTAACGAGAGTCGAATTGTAACGAATAAAGCTGACAGTGCAGAATCGAAAAGTATTGAAGTTGTAATCGAGTGGTTAATTGTAAGTCGTGATTTGAATTGTATTATCCATACCACATCACTATATCAAATTCCTGTTGACTATTGTTTTCCTGTTTTATAATTACTTAAAGAGAAAGCGAGGGGGAAAGAGGGAGAGAGAGAGAGAGAGAGAGAGATCAAACATTAAAGAGAAGGTATAAGAGATTTTTCTACTCACTTACTCTCTGTATAGAGTATACTTGTATAGTATTACTTCTATAAGTTTATCCACTTATTCTGGATCTTTCCGAAATCTCATCCTTACGTTTCAAAAAGATTGCACTAAATTGCACAGATAAGTGAATGACTGTTTGCGTGAACGATCTGCCGTACTGCAACATTTTATGTTTCTTCGAACCGGACCATCTGGTGCTCCATCAAGTGAAAGTGTATTACAATATTTGGGAGAAGTAGACCCATAACAAAAAGGAAGTCTTTAGCTGATCGATGAAACTAACTTCGATCATGGCCACATTCACACATCGTCGCTGCTTCGGTTAGCCGATGTCACGAGCACAATCATAACAGCTGGAATCTCTCAAGAAAAGGCGCATCGCTCGATACCGTCAGCCCCCTCATCGTTAAAAATCGTTGTACCAACTGCAGAAATCGATCACGTGAAATATTGACAAAAGAGCCGACGGTTACCATGACACGTGCTATAACTGTCGAAATTATCCAACAATCATCATCGTAACAACAACGGTTATCAAACGTTCAGAGATACGCGTATAAGCATCTTGTGAAATAATCCGTAAATTCTAATTATCTACAATATTGCAATGATACATGACACTATGCTGCAGCATTAGCATTTGAGGGTAACAGTCTACATTGCGTAAAACATTTCAATTCACTTAAATCATCGAATCACTTAAAGAATCTGCACACAACATAATCCAACTATTAAGGATAGATAAGTAGTTGTATATTAGAGCAAATAACATAGGATTTATCCGAAAACGCGATAGTTTTACCTAACGGTAGCATACATACACAAATCGAAAACATAGGGAATTAGGTACAAGCAGTAAGAGCTTGCATTGTGTGTCACCGCTTTTTAATTAGTAACAACAGAATAATGATAATCAATTTACATTCTATACTTTGTGGACTAACGCGAATCAACGCATTCACATATGATTTTTCTATCAGATGTAATACACAGGTGGACATACTGTATATATACTGAAACATAAATATATTTCAGGAAAATTATTTTTGAAGAAAATTGAGGATTAATGTATGGGCGGGAATAATTGCCTTTTACATCATACATCCACATGTCTTGCCAAACAAACATGATGGAACATTGCACATGCAATTTTTACATGATGAATTGCCGTCGTTACTCACAGATGTATCGCTGTCTACCATACGGAAACTAATTTCCCTGCATGATGGAACACCAACTCAATGTTCGACAGTTGTTAAGTGTACAACATGAACGTTGGATAGGTCGAGACGGAACAATAAATTGGTCGGCAAGGGCATCAAACCTTGACCGAACCTATTACCGTATCTGGAGGCTGTTCCAGTTCTGCTCCGGTGAGTCGCTTTCGTGACCTACATAAAAGAAGGCGAGTGAAACAGATCCAAGATTTAAAAAATCAGTGTTCTCCAGATAAACTCGAATAGTTGTAGACCGGCGTCGGAATTTTTGTACTAGTATGCCTGCGAATACCGAGCTGATTTTCTGCATTTCTGAAATGATATAGGCAGCTCGAGTACTGGTACAACGATGTTGTAGGTGATAAGCATAGAAACCTCTCTTGAATACCTGTGTCAGTCATCGATAGTAATTCCGCGTCATTGATGATCGGTTTCAGTCACTCGCCCAGTAAGTGTTAAAAGATCCGAAAACTCGACCACTTACATCACATCAGAGCTCCAGTGAAAGTGCGGTAAGAGGGAAGAGAAAGCGACAAAGTAAACGCCCATCGACAAAACGTGGAATCATGCAGATTCCACCAATAAAAATAAGTAATTCAGGAGAAGCATATTTCATAAATACAGCTACAGACTCTACATATGTAGAGAAAAAAGACGATATCATGGAAACAACACAATCCGACGGGGAGGAAAACATACCAATACACCATGAAGAAAGCTGGACGGTGGCAACCTCCAGCAAAAAACGGAAGGTAATCCCGCTCGCAAGCGCGAGAAAAACTGATACATTTGAAAAAAACAATGGCTTCGAGATATCAAGCTGCATAATCCATTCAGCGCACTGCCAGAAGAGGCAGCAACGGACCCAACGGAAAGTCCGACAAACCGCATTCCTAAACTACCACCAATATACATAGATGCGAAAATAATTGACCCCTTCATTGAACTACTAAACAACACTGCAGAGAAAGATAACTATGTTATCAAACAGATAAAAATAGACCAGGTGAAAGTGCAAACCAACACCCCAGAAACATTCAAAAAAGTGACAAGATCATTAAAGGATAAAAATGCAGCGTAGCACATCTACCAGCTCAAATCCGACAAAAGCTACAGAGCAGTAATCAGGGGATTACACCCAAAAACAAATACCGACAAAATAAGCGAAGAACTTGCAAAAATCGGACACCAGGTAAGGTCAATAAATAACATAAACAAGTATGATACCAAACAACCATTACCGCTATTCCTAGTCGAACTAGAACCGAGAAACAATAACAAAGACATATACGATATAGAAAAATTACTAAACACAATAGTAAAAGTGGAGCCACCTAGACACAAAAAAGAAATCCCACAATGCATAAGGTGCCAGCAATACGGCCACACAAAAAACTATTGCAATAGAACCCCGGCATGCGTTAAATGCGCAAAAAATCATCTTACGATACACTGCCAATCCACGGGAAAAATAGAGGAGGTTAAATGCTACAACTGCAACGGAAAACATCCAGCCAGTTATAAAGGTTGCGAAGCTAGGAAACAATTACAACGCAAACTGTTCCCGCCCCTACGAAGCAGGACAATCACTAACATACAAGCCCAAAAGGACAGCACAAAACCCGAAATAATACCAAATACAGAGCAAGCAACAAACACCAAACCCATCAGCACCAACACCATTGGTAGTCTAAGCTACGCCCAAGTAACCAGCCAATCGACACACACAGACAACCAATACCACAGCAATAGTAACAATGACACTGCAGAAATCAAAGAACTGCTCAAACAATCCATAAAGAACACCGAAATGCTAACCAGAATGATAAGCGAACAAAACGCAGTACTCAGACAGCAAACCCAACAAATCACAGTCATGCTACAACTAATTACAAACGTGCTAAGCAAAAAATAAAAACGGACACTCTAAAAATAGCAGCCTGGAACTCAAACGGTCTACAACAACGGGCCCTCGAAATTAAAACATCCATATACAATAACCATATAGACATACTACTTGTCTCAGAAACACACTTCACTACAAAAAGCTACGTGAAAATACCATACTACACCATATATGATACAAAACACCCCTCAGGAAAAGCTCACGGAGGGACAACAGTGATAGTCAGAAACGATATCAAACATTATCTACACAGCCAAGTTAACAAAGAATATTTATAACCAACCACGTTTCAGTTCAAACTAGCAGCAACTACTTCCAGTTGTCAGCAGTATATGTGCCTCCGCGACACAAAATAACACCACAAATGTTGGAAGAATGCTTCCAGGACCTAGGGGACAGGTACATCGCAGCGGGAGACTACAACTCAAAGCACACGCTATGGGGATCAAGAAACACTACACCTCGAGGCAGAACACTGGAAAAATACATTAGAGGTAATAACCTCAATATATTACCCACAGGAACACCGACACATTGGCCGACTGACCTGAACAAAAAACCAGATCTTCTGGACTTTGCAGTTACAAGGGGACTAAACACAAATAAACTAAAAATAACACCCAACCTCGAGCTCAGCTCCGATCATACACCCATAATAATTGAATACAGAAACAAACCCATACACTATAGCAAACCAGAAACACTATGCAATAAAACCATCAAATGGCAAAGTTTCAAAGAAATAATAGAAAGCAAAATAAACTGCAACATCCCGTTGAAAACTCCTGAACACATAGAACAGGCAGTAGCAACATTGACAGCAACTATTCAAGAAGCAGCAAGGATAACCACTACACCCGAATCAACCAGCAGACAAACAATAACAATCCCGCAAGAAATACTCGACAAAATTAGAGAAAAAAGAAAAGCGAAAGCAAAATGGGAAAAACACAGAACTCGAGAAAACAAAAAACACCTAAGCAAACTTGCAAAGGAAATAAAAAACAAAATAAAGGAGCACAACCATAACGAATTCGCAAAGTTCATAGGGACACTCTCTACACACGAGAACTTCAACTACTCATTATGGAAAGCCACAAAAAGATAAAGAAGCCAATAATACCCGTCCCAACAATCAGAAAAGCAGATAACACATGGGCAAAAAGCAACGAAGAACATGCTGAAAAATTCTCCAACCACCTCTGCAACACATTCACACCACACATTATCAACAATAGCAACTTCAAAAGTCATACGGAGGAGGATGCACAAACCACCATTACCACAACCGACAAGGAATACACCATACCTAAAACATCGGCACAAGAAATTAGAAACATAATTGATAAAACAAAAAACAACAAAGCACCAGGAATCGACCTAATCAATGGCAAAATCTTGAAAAACCTTCCGCCAAAAGCAATAAGACTAACGACAATAATATTCAATGCAATTCTAAGAATTCAATACTTCCCCAAACCATGGAAATTAGCACAGATCAAAATGTTACATAAACCAGGCAAAGACCCGCACCAAACTGCATCTTACAGACCAATATCACTGCTTCCAGTATTTTCCAAAATACTGGAAAAAATAATATATTACGGGATAAAAACAATAATAAAGACAAAAAAACTAATACCGGATCACCAATTTGGTTTCAGAAACAAACACTCCACGATAGAGCAAATGCACAGGCTTATAAAGGAAATAATAGTAGCACTAGAAAACAAGGAATACTGCACAGCCCTCTTTATAGACATAGAGGAAGCATTCGATAAAATTAACCATGAAAGTCTACTACAAACAATTAGGAAACAATTCCCGGAGCAAATAAACCAATTAATAAAATCCTACCTAAGCAGCAGAACCTTCGTAATAAAAATCAAGGACACACATTCTCAAGTTAAAGACATCAAGGCCGGGGTACCACAAGGAAGCGTCCTAGGCCCAATGCTATACACATTATACACGGCGAACGTACCAACAACTACCAACAGCACAGTATTGACATTCGCGGACGATACAGCTATACTAGTCAGGCATACTAACCCAGAAACGGCAGTCAAAATACTACAAGAACACATCGTAAAAATAGAAAATTGGCTACAAGAAAAACAAATAAAAGCAAACCCCAATAAATGCAACCATATTACATTCACGCTACGGAAAAAGACACCACCAAACATCCTATTGAACGGCACGCATATAACACAAACAAAGCATGTCAAATACCTAGGACTCCACTTAGATACATAACTCACATGGAAACTACATATCAAATCAATAGTAGAAAAAATACAGAAAACAAGGAGACAAATGCATTGGCTATCAAGCCGAAAATCCAAATTAAGCATAGAAAATAAATCAAAAATATATAAAAAGATTATAAAACCAATCTGGACGTACGGAATACCATTATGGGGGACGGCAGCAATGAGCCATATAAACAAAATAGAGGTAATACAGGCTAAAATCCTCAGAACAATAGTAAACAGACCTTGGTACGTCAGAAACGAAGATATACGGAGGGACCTGGGGATCCCAACGGTCAAGGAATAAATTAGCAGATACTCAGAGAAATACAAATCAAGAATAGCAACACACCCAAACCGGCTAGCTGCGGAAACGTACAAAACCATAAACATGGACAGAAGACTAAAAAGGAAGCACCCAGCAGACCTTATAAAGGACATAACCTAGCAAATACGAGGATGGTACCCCGCTGGGGGTAGCCACCAACATGCTAATTTAACTGTTAAAAAATTCCACCAATTGTCCAAATTGGACAAATTGTGAATTTCAATAAATAAATAAAAAAAGAAAAAGAATCCACCGCATCGACTGTCACATCCTAAAACTAACAAGAAACCACTTCGCACAAGCTGCGAAGGTAAAAGAAAATAGCTTAATCTTCGGTTGCCTATTTCCAAACGACGCATATTATAAAAATACACTGATAACAGGCTACATCCCTCCGAAGCTTTTCTATGCCTAGACGACAGAAATTATCTCCAAGACTAAAATAATATGCCAATAATATACCATATACAAAGAAAAAATAGGGATTAAATCAATACTCTAGGAGGAAAACTTAGATGGACGGACTGCAGACACTAGGTGGAGATACAACATGGTCCTCCCCCAAAAAGACATAGAAGACAAGCACAAAAAAACATAAAAAAATATTGGTGGATACCAAAACCATAATAAAAACAACAAGAGCTACAGAACGGCAACGCTCAAATCTACCATCGTATAAAATTGTAAATATGTAAATACTGTAAATATGTAACTAATATTGTAATAATTCCACAGAACACCCCTCCCTTCCCCTCCCAGTCCACCCTCTCCCATCCCTTCCCAAATAGACTAACTAACTGTCCTGTTTTTGCGACCAGGTTTTCAGGACAGTAATGGAAAGAAAGAAAAAACAATATCGTACATAAGCACCGCTCTACAACGACTTAAATTTAAGTTACAAGTGTAAACTTAAAAAAAAAAAAAAATGTAATATTGCATGGCTATGTCGTACCGTCGCGTATCGGTACTTTTGCCTGAACCACCTCACAACCGGAATTCATCGTTTATAATGGAAAATACAAATATGTAATCTGGTAATAATAAACAAAAAAAAAAAAAAAAAACAATGGTTAGCGCCTTAGATTACGAACGTTCGGGACCCGGGTTCAAATCCCAGCGACCGGAGTCCGATTTTTCTTCCACGCATCTAAATTAGAAGAAAAGCAGCAGTACCCCAGCAGCGACATTCTACAACCAGCAGCCACAATTATCACAGACAACACTTACACCTCAGATTCATCACGCACTAGCCTGAGTTTAAACTCTACTATGTACAGTTCACACTCTTCCGTTTATACTAAATAATGCAAAGAAACCTATTAAACACAAGCTTAATAGATATCTTTAATCTACTTCCATCTTGAGCGTTAATACCGTTCAAGGTCAGCAACCTCAACCAGCCAATTGCAATCCGACTGATCGTCACCTAGCTGATAGATCGCAAAAATTATCTTCTGTTTATAATATATATAAACGAAAGTTATGTATTTATGGCTAGTTTAATGCCCCGTGCACAACTGTATATGCGACACTTTGTCTATTATAACTATTATAAGTTTAGGTAATAAACAACAACATAATTTTTTATTATTTAAACATTGATATTCACTCTTAATTAAATTATAAATTTTTTTTATTATTTAATTTGTACTTTACAATTTGTCCAGCTGGACATTTGGTAAATTTTTCTAGCTTAATTGCTATATAACATATGGATGGCTACCCCCAGCGGGATACCATCTTCAGGTTTGATTATTTTATTTCTTTAGTGAGGCCAGTGGGGTGTTTTTTTTTAGCCTTCTTTCTATGTGATTTTTGCTCGCTACAGCAGCCAGCTGGTTTGGATGTGTTGCTGTCCTTTCCTTATATTTTTCTGTGTTTTTTCTTTTATTTATTTAAATAAATATTACTAGCAATAGAAAAGAAACAAGACTATATAGCTCTTTTCATGGACATCGAGAAAACATTTGACAAAGTGAACCATGAAAATCTTTTACAAACAATTAAAAAACATTTCCCGGAACAACTCTACCACTTACTCAAATTATACCTGACCAACAGAACCTTTGTAGTAAAAATAAAGGATGTATATTCTGAAGTAAAGGCATGAAGGCAGAGGTACCGCAAGGAAGCGTCTTAGGCTCAATATTATACACATTATATACGGCCGACATACCAACATCTACCAACAACAAAATACTGACATTCGCGAACGACACGGCTATACTAGTCAGGCACGTTAATCCAGAAACAGTAGTCACATTACTACAAGAACACATCACAAAAATAGAAAACTGGCTATAAGATAAACAAATAAAAGCAAACCCCAGTAAATGTAACCATATTACATCTACACTAAGAAAACGGAAACTACCAAATATCCAATTGAATGGCACGCACATAACACAAACAAGGCAAGTTAAATACCTAGGACTCCACTTATAGTCCGATCAAATTAAACATAAAAATAGTGATCAAAGTACAAAAATTCCAACGGAGCTAAATTTTGGTAGAGACCTTGGGTACACCTGTAGAAATAAAGTGCCAAAAATCCCCATTGATTCCATGGGTGCTAAAAAAGTTATTCAAGGTCAAAGTAAAAATTTTCGGATCTTTTGAATTTTTCTTGAAAACGGTAAGTTTTATCGAAAATATAGCTCAGACAAAAATTGTAGATCATAAAATTATTTACAGAAATGTCCCTCATACTTTTTCCCCTTAGAATCACCATTCCTAAGATATCGCCATTCTAAAAATTGAAGGAGTTACATTCTTTGTCATGGATCAAACGTCTCGATACTCCTGTCAATGATCGAAATATGTAAAAACAGTCTATTCATTGCGAAGTATTCCCTCCTAAGGTTCAGTTAAGAGGAGAACTAACTCGTAATTGCATGATCGATCACACTACGTAGCTTTTAACACCTTAACCTACAACGTCGAGTTAGATTTGTGGTACGTCTTTCAAACATAAAAAGCACGAGGTAGACTCGTGATATATTCTTTAGGCTAAACATAAGAAACACGTCGTGGTACGTCCTTCGGATTACATGCGACAAACATTTTTTTTGTTTGGCCGTATTCTGATGTCCATATATTTTTCTGAAAAAATATTAGAAAGATACCCTTAAAAATCTTGTTCAATAATCAGTTGTTAGTAATTATTTATCAAATATCTTGCAACATAAAATTAGTTGTACTTTGCACAACTTCAAACGTTCAGACAGACCGTGAAATGGTTCGACATCTAACTGACCCTACCGATAGTTGCGGTATGTGCTGTTGGAACTTAAATCGTAAGGCAAAGGATTAAGATCTATTTAACAACTACATTATCACAGACGAGTTCAGTTTCAACATGATTTTTATGGTCCTTGATTGTCGGAGTCTATCTATACGATTTGACTTCCAATAGTTGAAATATGCATGTACATGTACAGATGTATAACATAGTAGTGGCACAATTATTAACTATTATTAAGTATATAATAAGTATTTGTAACTGTAAGGAAATAGCTTCATTCTATAATTTTCTTCATAATTCTTTTTCAAAGCTTATCCTTCTTCAGCATCATATTCCCACATTTTAATAAAAATTATAATTCTTATTTATGTATTCATATGTGATAAAGTAACAAGGCACATTCTTCTATTAATAAAGAAATATACTTTTGTACTTTTTTTGATGACATTTTTCATGTGAATTATAATTTTCATGTTATATAACATAAAAAAAGGATGTGGAAGGGATGACTTTTAAAAAATAATCTGGTTGTAACAAATTCTTGATTGTTTCTGAATTGTAACAATTTTCTTTCTTGACTAAAAAGATTGCGGAGAAGAACAATTCGGGTTACTAGGAATAATTAGTGCATATTTTCGTTACATGTATTTACTTATTAATCAAAGTAATTGAATTACATTTTTGCTGATATTTGACTGGCATAGAAACGCACGTTTCTTGGGCGTTATGTATGTGATGTCACTTTAATCCTTGTACAAGGTTAGGTGTGATCGAATCACTGAGCCTTCTCAATATGGTCTGACTTTAAGGGGAAATACGCGTCATGTATGCCCTACTGTTCGTGCTCAGTATAGCAGGATAGTTTGCTACGAAGAAAAGAGAAGCTACGATTTTCGGCAACAGCGCCACATGGTTGAAATCGCTTAAACTCTATCTAGCTACTGTTCGAACGAAGCAGTCCTTTGTAGGATTCGATCGCGGGAGGACTTGTGAATCGCTCATGCGAAATAGTTAATTTGCGAGTTAATAATTTGCGTTCGGATAAGTAAAAATGTTATCTTCGAATTAACTGTATCGTTTGTATTCTTCATTATATTGCACAAACAATCATGCTCGTTCTTTATTCATATTTTTTTCATTCAACTTCATTTGGTCTTATCTGGATAAAGATTCCCATTATTTTGTTCGTCACATGGAATCAACGCAGCATCCTCATTGTCCTTCGTGTAAGTGTAAATTATCTCGAATTTGGAAAGACAGTTGGATTATCGAATAACATTATTTCTTTTGCATTAGATTCTCCACTGGTAAATTTCATCTCAAACAGTTGAGTAGGATGCTGCCCAACCCCTAGGAAAAAGCAAACAATTCTCAGCTCTCTATGTAGAGGTCCAGGATCTCTTAGCTCAAGACTAGCCATGATGAAGCTGATTATCCTCTTTCCTGCTTATATCAGAGAGGTTGTAAAGGAAACAGAACTATATGGCGGAGAAGTTGTCCAGAGTGAGTACTTATGCCATACTTTAGTATGCCAATAACAAATCGGATAAGCCGCACAATCCAATAAAGATTCCGTTAACAAGACTGCCAAAATTCTGCGAAGATTTTGATAAATGCAAACACATGGCGGATTTATTCGAAACGCCAATGATAGAGTACGAATCTATAACGAACAAAATGCATTTACAGTATTTGATTATGTCTTACGAGAATGAAGCATGTGCGACAGCTTCTGCCCTCAGTGTGGCGATAATTTTAAAATCGCATGGAAAACGGTGAAGGAGAAATACGAAAACAGAGGAGTTTTGATTTCTTCACTGTTAAGCTGTACAAGCTGTTGAGGCTGATCACACTAAGTTCAAACAAACTTAGCTTTATTCCGTCAGCTTTATTCCGCAGCTTTGATTGTAAAGTGAATAAGGCGAGTCCGATTTTAATTCACTTATTCCCGCCGAGATTTGACGCGGAGTTAGATGAGGAATAGATGCGAATGGAAACTATGGAATATCCGACGTGCGAATAACTAGAAGAGTTTTTAGTCGTTGTTAATCAGAAAAAAAGAAAAGGATCTTTCACTGTCAAAAAACCAGCAGAAACGCTGAAGAAATACCACGAGCACAATTATGTCTGGTTACATAATATCATCTGGTAGATTAGTTTATCGTCTTTAAGGCGTTACCTTCTGCGTTGCCAAAGCGGGGCAGCTTTGTATTGACCATTTCGTGAATTGTTAGAAAGTGTACGGGCAAGCGGACCTATCGCGCATGTGGTGCAGACCTATCATACCTTGTTGCACTAGAGGACAGCGCTAAAAAATACCACAAAAGCCAGGCAGGGTCATTTTTCTAAAAATGAAAAGATTTCGAGCAAACAATTAATTCTGATTTCATCACCGCCGAAGAAGAAGGAAAAAGAAGATATGGTCACCTCTGGTCACCTTCACTCCAACGACGAATGTCTTGATGAACGTTAATAAGACACGTTAATAAGAAAGTTAGAGAAACAAGACATTAATAAGAACGTTAATAAGAAAGTTAATAATGATTCAAGGAATATGGTCGCTTCTCGTAAGGATTTCGTTCGTGTACGTCACGAACAGCATGCGAATAGCCCGGTATTATTATGGTACTATGTTAATATTAAAAATGATGTTTTTGACCACCGTGTTAATGATAAAGATAGCGAATTATCATCGTTTGAGTGAAGTGATCTCGTGCACCCAAACTCCGCATCAAATCGTCATATCGACGTATTGATAGTCGGAATGACTTTGGCGGAGTAGAGGCTTTGTTTTAACCGTGCTCGGTTGAATTTCTCCCAGGCGACTGGTCAACCACCTGTTACAACCTGCATTCACGTGAGTTTTTGTAGCACATCGGATACGCTTAATATAATATAATATACGCTTATATAATAATATAATATGTCAATTCTAGGAAATAGAATAGATTTCCGCGGAATCCCTCTATATTTGCGAGGATGAGGAAAAAGGCAGACATTTCGCGGCCACCTGGAAGCGTAATGCGACTGGTCATTTCTTCATTAAGTTATCGCCGTTAACCTGAATTTTCGCGAAAATTCGGTAACGATGAGGGATTCCGACGCAAGGAATTCGTAATTCATTTTTATTCGTCATTACTCGCTCAGTTCGTTCAGTTTTTGATACGTTGAAACCATTTCTTCGTAGTATGGATCGACGTTGTGACACAAGTCGAATACGTCTTTAAGACGATTGCACAGTTCCGCAAACGTATCGAAATTTTCGACACCATATTAGCGCGGCCGCGAATCTTGTTTGTTATTAGTTTCGTTGAGATTCGTTTTCACGAGGCGGCAAAATATCGCGAGCTCAGTGGCAGATCCGGCAGAACGAGGGAACAGAGTCTATGGTTTCTTTCAACGAAAAAGTTAGGATTTCGATCTAAAAAGTGAATCGTTGCGAGGTCGGGGTAATGAAATTCACTGTGTTCGAATCCGAGATATTTAACGCGGAGACTTTTGAATTCGTTGCGCATTTGTTCGAGATCGGTTAGCACATTTTGGCTTTTTGTCACTTCTTTTTCGAATTGTCAACGTTCCTGATCGAAGCCGTGCTGTTCCTCGCAGAGTCTTCTTTTTTTTTCTATAATATTAATTGCTACTGGACTGTCAAAATACCGTTTCGCTCGCAGCTGTGTCGGAGGAATGGTTCTTGTCGTTGTAATAAATTTCAAGTAAGCACAATGCAAGATATCAGTTATCAAAAAAAAAAAGAATGCCGTTATATATGGGTACAGAACTACGCTTGTTTGTTTTGAAGCTTTGGGAGCGCGTAGGGTATGAAATCGTCAGGTGAAAACGCATGGTTTCCTTTCTCAGCGATCGTCTTCTTTTTATTGTTCTTGACTAATTATACTTCTAGCAATAGCTAGGTAACGAGTGACATTTGACTGTAGTCAAGCATATATGTCACTCTGTTGCCATTCTCATATGTTTTTGCAAGCGCTGATTCCATGTTAAGTGGACGACCCTACGTGCTCCAAACTACATGTATCCATAACGTGTATGTGTAAGTTCTCAGTTGGCTAAAGATCAATTGTAAAGGCAGGGGAAATAATACGCATAACTCCGTTGCTTCGTGTGAAATCCATCGCGATACGCGTACTTCATTCTAATTTTATTTGTGTATAATAACCTTCCTCCTTATATCACGTCTGAAATCTCTGCTGGGAATCCGATTGTAGGAGAAAAGATTCCGCTAATCGAAATGCCAACAGAATTACAAAATATGGGGTCCATTTCATTGTCTTCGGTAAACACTACAGGTTCAAGTTTGAAAACTATCCTTTGCAAAGAGTAGATATTGAATTTCTCTCAACGGTTTGCTTTCAAACTAGTAGAGTTAAAACACGAGCCCAGCTCGTTAACGCAGCTTTGTATTAGACTATTACTTCCTTGAGGAGTTGGGCAACATCAGTTGATATTGGCTACGATGTGGTAACATGAGACCTCTCGTCGAGTTCGATGATTACGACAAAACGCCCTAACTAGGCTTCTGGAGTCAAGAGGCCGAAAATGCGGACGATGCTGTCGAGGAACGACTCTCTCTCAAATCAGAACCGTCCAGTCATTGTCGAGGTTCGTCGTACCATCGTCGGATACCTTGACGTTTTCATTCTTCACATAAAGCACATGCAAAAGATCGAAAGATTTTACGTTCAGTCACATATGATGTAACCGAAGCGCAATCTTAAACTACGTTTGTGTCAAAATTTGTATGTTGAGTGACAGAGTGAGTGCTGCGACATCGTTTTGGTTGGACGTGTTTGGGTGATCCGCCGGGACTATACGTGTCGGCCACGCGTATCAAGTATGTTGAGTATGTGGAATTGTTAGTTCAATCGTTTAGGCTCTGTGCGTAATAGTTCGAGATTTTTTAATGTTTCTTTGTAGCTTCTCGTCGCGAGTCCTTTGTATTGAACAGATTTATCGTTTGCGTGATTAGCCTGCAGCACATTCGTGCAACAGATCCTAACTTCAATCGTATATTAAATTTTCGAAAGAAAATATATATCCAATCTGAAGAGGTTCCGAAGTTACTAGAAACACACGAGGTAAAATGATTTACTGAGTTTACTTATCGACGGAGAAACTCGCGTGCTTTGTACGTAAGAGAGAAAGTCACCTCGCGAAGTAGCGGAAAAGCGTACACACTCGTCCAAAATATATCGCTAGCCCAAACAGCACAAAGACATTTTATGTATATACGAAAGACATCCGTGCCGAACATTCTGTGCTGAATATTGGTAGGATGTTCTGAGAAGGTTCATGCCACCTGTATATCCTCGTTACGCTCTTTAGATGTTGTAAGAAGGTCCCATTTTTAAAATGGAATGTCCTGAAAACGTAGTGCATCAACAATCTTCAGGACATTTTCCCAATGCCCGAAAGTAATATTTTTTACGCTTTTAAATGTTCACAGAGATTTTAAAAACGCTGTGATAATATTTCCGGCGGTTAAAACAAACGGTTTCCGAATGTTTAAAATTACTGAAAAAAACGACTTCTATACTTTTTGAGAATGGTGTAATAATCTAATACGGTACGACAGATTTTTTTAGGAAATTAATGTTTGTATATATATAAGAATAAATAAATAAAAATGTCAGTTATTATAAACACGTAAATTATATACTATAATTACTAATTAATAATTATACATATAATAATACCATTAATATATAATGTATATATAATATATAACAATAAAAATGGACTTTCGGTTTGGTTCGGGGGGAGGGGGGGGGGGTAACACGTAGAGAGAGAGCTCTGTGGAAAAAGTGAACTGTGAAGGGAAAAAGGAGAAGGAAACACAAAGTGACACGAAGAAGGGAAAATAACGGGTGAGCATAGGACGGGAAAGTGAAAGAAAAGTGAAAAAAAGTCAGGAACGAGAGGAAGATATAAATTAGAGAAACTAGAGGAGATGAGGTTAGGAAGTCAGAAGCGCGGCAAACAAAGTAAGGTAGGGAAACAAAAGATGGCAACAAACAGAGGAAGATCAAGGAAAATGGGTAAAGCGGAAAATAAGGCAGATTCCAAAAACACATTGGATAAATACGGCTGATCCGAAAAAGAGACTCCAACCAGGGAGAGAGGAATGGAGAGGTAATGATGGCAAAAATTGAGAAAATGGAAAGAGGGTTCGAGGCAATGATAAAGGAAATAAAAGGGATATTTGAAAAGCAAGTTGAAGAGGAGATGAAGAGAGAAATAAAAGAGGAAAGGGAAAGAAGTGAAAAAGAGAGAGCCAAAGAGAAAGAACAGTGGGAAAGGGGAAAAAGATCTATTGGGCAGAATCAGAAGAATCGAGGAGAAGAAGGACAGAGCAGAGAGAGAGAGAGAGAGAGAGAACAGAAGAAAGAACGTAGTAATAAAAGGAGTAGATTGGAATGAAGGTAGCAATGAAGGAACAGTAAAGGAGTTCATAAGGGGAAAAAAGAAAGTAAAAGCAAAAATAGAAAGAACACAAATGATAAGGGTGGGGAACAAAAACACAATAATAATGGCGATGATGAATTCAATGGAGGAAAAAATAAGGGTAATGAAGGAGAAAAGAAAACTGGAAAAGGGGATATACATAGATGACGACCTGACAAGAAAAGAAAGGGAGGTACAACAACAAATAAGAAGAATAACCAAGGCAAAAAGGGAAAAGGGCGAATATGTAAGGATTGGATATAAAAAACTAAAGATAGAAAATAGATAGTACAGATGGAACGAAAATGAGGAGAGGCTGGAGGAAGAAAGAAAGAAAGAGGAAGAAAAATGAAAAAGAAGGGAATAAGGGGGGGGACTACAAAGGGGATGAAAATGTGTTTTTGGAATGTAGCAGGGTTAATAAGTAAGGACAAAGAGGTGTAGGAATATTTGAAGACATTCGACGTGATCGGACTCACGGAAACATGGATCGAGGAAGGCAATTAGGAAAAACTAAAATACGACTGGAAATGCAGGGCAGCAATGAAAGTAAGGATAAAAGGAAGAGCAAAGGGGGGAATAATAACGGGTATAAATAAGGAACTGAGAGAAATAGAATACAAAGAAATAAGTGATAATATAGTGGAAAGAAAAATAGTATACAATGATAAGACATATAGTAATGTAGACATGTATAGTAATGTAGACATATAGTAATGTTAGTTTATAATCAAGACACAAAAGGGAGATGGAAAGAGATAAAGGAAAGAGTAGACGGAAGAGAAGAGGAAGTGATGATCATCGGCGGAGACTGAAAACTAAAACCGAAAGTTCATCCAAAGCCGAAAGGTACGGACTAAGAAATAATAAATAAAAGAATAATAATAAAAATAATAACAACAAATATATATTTCAATAAATTACATTTATTTGTAATTCTATACCGTCTATCAATGTATTATTAGATACCGATTTGTTGCGATTAAAATATAAAAAATTGATTGCACTGCCACTTTTTGAATCTGAAATTCCTAGTGCGCGTATAAACTAAACATGAAAACTTAACGATGTTACAAATAATTACGGGATTGGAGATATTGTATTTCTGCAATGAATGTTCTTAGAACATTTTAGCTGTTTAATCGTCTCTAAAATCTACAAATGGGTATTCTTAAGACATCTGAAATTTCGTTCTTTAGATTTACGAGACGAATGTTCTTAGAATATTTGAAATTTGGACCTGAGAACATCAGTGAGGTTTGCGAGAGGAACGTTCCTAAAACATCCGAAATTTAAGTCCTAAGTTCATTCGTAAGATTTCAAAAACAAACGTGTCTAGAACATACGAAGTTTGTCTTGTGAACATTCTAAGGATGTTCAAAATGGACGTAGAACGTTCTGATATAAACAGAACATAAAATGGATGTTTTTTGAATGTTCAGCGCTATCTACGAATGTTACCGAAAGCACAAGTAAACAGATAAGTGCTAGTGAAACACTGACTGAAGTTGTAGATAAAACAGTCAATAAAATCTTAATTCATTTCAGAAATGCGACTGAAATTCCCTAGTCTAATTTCTCATTTCTCATAATGCCATTATCAAATATAAAAAGGTCACTCTCTAGCGTATCATCCACTACGTGTTCCGAACAACTTCCCAAAAATAGTAAACAATTTACGGTGAGTAAACTAGTCAAAAAAATTTTACAAAGAAACCAAGGATTTCTTTAGAGACAGAAACCACTACAGAAATGTGTTTAATTACATCCGGTTGATGATTATATTTTGAGCAATTCGCAGAGATTTTCACTCGATTTTAGAGATACTGTGCAGGTGTAGTGCGAGAGATCTTCCACGCGAATTATCACGTAACTACTTCGAACATTTAACTTAATACAGTCGAATCTCTTTCAAGTATAAATACAGTACGGAACAAGCCAGGATAGACACGTAGACGGAAGAAAAAATTCCTGTTTACTTCGCGAAATTCTATTATCGACTGATTGGTGAAAAAATGATAGAAGTTAGACATGTTATTGGGGGTGGACATGTGAACTTTTTGACGTAATATTTTCTTGAGATGGAAGGGGTGAAAGAATAAGTAATTGACTACAGCATGTTTCGAAGAAGCACATGGTTCAACCCCTATATATCGATTACATCAGGTAGTAACAGGGCTTAAGGTGACCATGTGTGACATTCGAGTGTTTGACTAATAGTAGGCTATAAAACAATAAAGCGCAGTGAGTTTAAGGAAAGAAGGGGAAGATATGCTATTTCCAAAAATCCTTATCGTTGGGTTGTTCCTGATTATGAACGGTTTTCTTACAGAAAGATCTCTGAAAAGTCGCCTTACTAGTGTTGTCAAACGTTTGAAAATTCTACATTCAGGCGAAAGAGTTGACTCTAGTGATCACTCTAACAACCTACATGACACGCGATTAGAAACTGAATCATCCAAGTTCGTTCAAGATAATTAATGATAAACATAAATAATAACACTGAAATCGAATTTTCGAAAATTCTTTTCTGAAATGCTAGAATTACACGGCAATAGCAAGTAGAAATTGAGAAGGTTCCAAAAGTGGTAGATATATTAATTTGTATGGAATCATGGCTTAAAGTAGAAGACAATATCCAGTTTGCAGGTTTTTTTACATATAGAAAGGATAAAGCTCAACCGCGCGCACCACAGCGAGCTATACGTTTCTCACCGCAGTGGACAAGCCAACCTGTAAGCTGTCCACTGTGCATTTTTCCAAGTATCAAGGACTAATGTTCACTACTTAACAAACAAACAAAAATAAAAATTATTTAAGTGGTCAATTATATTTTGCGATAATAACTTTGCTTAACGATTTCACATATTGTTTATACAAAACATCAAATTAAAAGTATATATTAAAAGTATAAAAAAATACAGGTAAAATTAAAAATATTAAAGATCACTAAAGATAATAATCATATGCACACATAACAGGTCTATATTTCATGTATAAATAAAACTACTTTTATGTTTTATATTGCATTAATTTCGTCACATCATTATAGTAACGATGGTAATAATGAAAGATTTATAATTGTTGTAGTATCTTTATTACAATTGTAGGAATGTTATATTATTAGTTTGTAGGTAACAGTATGATTAATACAATATCGTTTGCACTCCCACGAAATCGAATATAATACCCCGTTTCACGTATTCATTACTCACTACTTCTACAACACAACAACACAACGATCTTCACACGACAACGATAAATTCAACTCTGACTCCCTCAACTCTTGTTGCGACATTTTCCATGCTCACTTTTTCCCTTAACATCCCTTGATAACGCTCACAATACTGCTTGACAACGTTAACATATCTTAACAACAATATAAACAATTACCCCTCACGCCACGTCCTTCCCTGATGTCACACTGTCCCACACAATTAGTTTATCTACAATGGATTAAACAGGGGTTGCTTAAACAGAAAACGATAGTTGTTTAACGTGAAAATACAATAACGTACTATAATTAAGACAACTAAATAGTTAATTTGCAACTCTCATCACCACGGTTCCAACGCTCTCTCACGCAGACCACACTCTCTCGACAACGCAATTCGCACTCTCTGACTTCTCGATTCACACTCTTTGACTTCTCAACTAACACTGATTGTTAATTCGTCTTTCTCCCTTAGCATCCCTTTGTCTTTTCTCTTAGCCCCATCACGAACGTGTCCCGCAACCGCTCGTGGCCAGAGTTACGCAGGCCTTTTCCGCGTAACTATTCGATTGAAGAACCGACAATACATTGATGAGCCTGCCGGCACTTAGGCTTTCTCACGATATTGTTTATGGTTCGTTCGATATCTCTTAGGCCTCTCATCCACGATACTACATTACTGACATTTCTTCAAATTCTAATCTTGGCGCGACCGTTACCCGTGGCGCCCACGATGCTACCGACAAATTGAGTGCCGGTTACTGGTGACCGCCGTGGCATTCGGATGTCAGCAAAGTTTCTGGTGAGGCCACGTAACCCATATTTGAGTGTCGCTTATTTGACTACTTGCGAAGGATCGTCGTAGGTATTTGAAAAACTATTCCATAATAATAAAGCTGTTGAATTGTTACAAAAGTAACACGAAAATGCTTTATTAAAAAATTATTTAGAATGTAAAACTTTAAAGCATTCTATACATAACTGAGGTTGGTCGGGACAATTTGGACAATAAGTTGTTGTTTTCAAAGTTGTCAAATTCTTTTGTGCCTTTGTTCGGTTCATTCGGCATCTTTTATTTGCATAACATAGTTTGCATGCGCATCTAATGCTTCTTCCGGAATCATTTTTCCGAACGGCGATATTATGCCGATTCCGTCGAGGACAAGGATTTTTTGTATTTTCAGACAATCCTAATAATTTTGCAACTAATAATTGTCTAAATATTCTAATATTTATATTCTTCTTTGTTGCAATTTTGTAAACCGTCAAAGCGTTTACAACAGAAGTTCCCAGAAGGAGTTGAATCCCAAGTTTTCTGTACCATTTGATTCCTTTTCTAATTGCGGTGGCATAAAAAACCATTTGGTCGGAATAATTTATACCACACTTTTCTTCATTATATTCAACAACAGCTAGTGGTTGGTAATGTTGCGAACAAACGAAACGAAAGATCATTTTTGAGACCACCACATGAGCGACTCGCGTTACTAAAATATCGATGGGAGCACCTAACAGAGAAGGGTTGGTACTGCTGCACGTGTGGCCTGACGGAGGTTTCTTTGAAAACACGTGTGGCAGTCAACGTATTAAGACCGCCGGCGGCGAAAGATTGAAGTATAAAATCCTATCTCGATCTAATCTTCTGTGCTATGAACATTTCTAGTTTGATGACAAGTTAGATATAAAAGTATGTGATAACACCTGAGGAACATGAGTCACTTATTTGGATAGGCATAGCCATAGAGAAAAGATATTGCAAGCAAATATTTTTTAAAGTAACATCAGTCCACACTGACTGAAAAAAAAAACTAACAGAGTAACTCGGATTCAACTAAGCGGCGTTCTTTTTACCCCCCCCCCCCCAATTGTTCTTTTAAACAACTATCACCCTAGGACGACTATAACATATTCATGAAGAAAATAACAGAAAATCCAGTATTTCCAAAAAAGCGAAATACACCTGGAACTCTTTTTACACGGTGGATAGGTACCACGTAAAAAATTCGTGTAAAAGAAGTCAGGAAACAATTGATTTGCATAAAGGTATAAAACTTATGTTAAAATAAAACAAACAATGGAAAAAACAATTTAAAAATAGAACTGCTTCCGATAAAACATTTTATCCAATAAACATATAAAATAAAAAGTAATGTGTTGTGAACAATTTTTTAAATGTTTTCTTCAAAATTCGACATTTTATTTGTCGCCATTCTACCACATTACAACGAACATTTGTATTTATAATGAGAGCTTCGGGATTCCTTTGGAATTCCTCCGTTCCAACATTCAATTCGCTTGAAACTGTGGTATTAGTTGGATTTTAGTCACAGATAAATGCAACAACAATGTAACTAACTTCATCCATTGAGATATGTCATTTAATATTAGACTGTCCCAAAAATGTCTTTCGCTATCTGTACGCAGCTGCTTTATCTGGCTATGTTGATACAAACATGAAACCTAATCTGTCAAATGTTGTGATCTCTATCCTCGATTATTTTCTAGCTGTCGTAGGTTACGCTTCATTTGCATTAAAACAAAAAATGTTGTGCATCTATTATTTTCTGCTAAAACGAAAGAAACTTTTAGGGCAATCTAATGTATTCTTAGCGAAAGATTTCTCACAATAATAGAAAATAATTTGTTTCTAATTGTGTAATAAACATATGCCAATACAAAGATTCATAGTTTTATTTGCCCCAACGCCTTGTTCGTTCCTTCTGTCTATTTTGACCTTTTGAGAAATGTATACTTCATGGAAACAAGTCAAACAAAATATTTGACGTATTTGTAATAATGATACTTTATTCTTAGTACGAGATAAGATGTTGGACAGAATACCTCGGTTTAATACTATTTGAGCAATCAATTTTCGGAGCGCAGATAAAGCTGGAAATGTGTACTGATTTTCCCTTAAAAAGCAATTGGCTTCTAGATTCACAGTCCCAATTTTTTTTGCAGTACATATATCTTCCACATTCTACTTGACTATTTCTTTTATAACTCATTGAGATTCTTTTAGAATTTGTTGTTTGTTTGAGAGATTGTTTTAGAATGAATATCTTTTTGAAATCATTACATACGTTTTCTTTGATTACAAGTTTTATAATTTGGGGTTTCTTACTTCTAAATTCTTTCAATCTTTTTGCAGCATTTCGTTTTCCGGCAGTTCCGCCTGGGCAGGCGACCTAAACGGACGTGCGAAACAGTGCTCCAGTGAAAGTGCGGCAAGAGGGAAGAGAAAGCGACAAAGTAAACGCCCATCGACAAAACGTGGAATCATGCAGATTCCACCAATAAAAATAAGTAATTCAGGAGAAACATATTTCATAAATAGAGCTACAGACTCTACATATGTAGAGAAAAAAGACGATATCATGGAAACAACACAATCCGACGGGGAAGAAAACATACCAATACACCATGAAGAAAGCTGGACGGTGGCAACCTCCAGCAAAAAACGGAAGGTAATCCCGCTCGCAAGCGCGAGAAAAACTGATACATTTGAAAAAAACAATGGCTTCCAGATATCAAGCTGCATAATCCATTCAGCGCACTGCCAGAAGAGGCAGCAACGGACCCAACGGAAAGTCCGACAAACCGCATTCCCAAACCACTACCGATATACATAGATGCGAAAATAATTGACCCCCTCATCGAACTACTAAACAACACTGCAGGGAAAGACAACTATGTTATCAAACAGATAAAAATAGACCAGGTGAAAGTGCAAACCAACACCCCAGAAATATTCAGAAAAGTGACAAGATCACTAAAGGAAAAAAACGCAGCGCATCACACTTTTCAGCTCAAAACTGACAAAAGCTACAAAGCAGAAATCAGGGGATTGCACCCAAAAACAAATACCGGAAAAGTAAGTGAAGAACTTGCAAAAATCGGACACCAGGTAAGGACAATTAATAACATTAACAAATACGATACCAAACAAACATTACCGCTATTCCTAGTTGAACTAGAACCTACAAACAACAACAAAGAAATATACGACATAGAAAAATTACTAAACACAATAGTAAAAGTGGAGCCACCTAGACATAAAAAAGAAATCCCACAATGCATAAGGTGCCAACAATACGGCCATACAAAAAACTATTGCAATAGAACCCCGGCATGCGTTAAATGCGCAAAAAATCATCTTACGATACACTGCCCATCCACGGGAAAAATAGAGGAGGTTAAATGCTACAACTGCAACGGAAAACATCCAGCCAGTTATAAAGGTTGCGAAGCTAGAAAACAATTACAACGCAAACTGTTCCCGCCCCTACGAAGCAGGACAATCACTAACATACAAGCCCAAAAGGACAGCACAAAACCCGAAATAATACCAAATACAGAGCAAGCAACAAACACCAAACCCATCAGCACCAACACCATTGGTAATCTAAGCTACGCCCAAGTAACCAGCCAATCGACACACACAGACAACCAATACCACAGCAATAGTAACAAAGATACTGCAGAAATCAAAGAACTGCTCAAACAATCCATAAAGAACACCGAAATGCTAACCAGAATGATAAGCGAACAAAACGCAGTACTCAGACAGCAAACCCAACAAATCACTGTCATGCTACAACTAATTACAAACGTGCTAAGCAAAAAATAAAAACGGACACTCTAAAAATAGCAGCCTGGAACTCAAGCGGCCTACAACAACGGGTCCTCGAAATTAAAACATTCATATACAATAACAATATAGACATACTACTTGTCTCAGAAACACACTTCACTACAAAAAGCTACCTGAAAATACCATACTACACCATATATGATACCAAACACCCCTCAGGAAAAGCTCACGGAGGGACAGCAGTGATAGTCAAAAACGATATCAAACATTATCTACACAGCCAAGATAATAAGGAATATTTACAAGCAACCACCGTTACAGTTCAAACTAGCAGCAACTACTTCCAGTTGTCAGCAGTATATGTGCCTCCGCGACACAAAATAACATCACAAATGTTGGAAGAATACTTCCAGAACCTAGGGGACAAGTACATCGCAGCGGGAGATTACAACTCAAAGCACACGCTATGGGGGTCAAGAAACACTACACCTCGAGGCAGAACACTGGAAAAATACATTAGAAATAATAACCTCAATATATTATCCACAGGAACATCGACACATTGGCCGACTGACCTGAACAAAAAAACCAGATCTTCGGGACTTTGCAGTTACAAGGGGACTAAACACAAATAAACTAAAAATAACACCCAACCTCGAGCTCAGCTCCGATCATACACCCATAATAATTGAATACAGAAACAAACCCATACACTATAGCAAACCAGAAACACTATGCAATAAAACCATCACATGGCAAACTTTCAAAGAAATAATAGAAAGCAAAATAAACTGCAACATCCCGTTGAAAACTCCTGAACACATAGAACAGGCAGTAGCAACATTGACAGCAACTATTCAAGAAGCAGCAAGGACAACCACTACACCCGAATCAACCAGCAGACAAACAATAACAATCCCGCAAGAAATACTCGACAAAATTAGAGAAAAAAGAAAAGCAAAAGTAAAATGGCAAAAATACAGAACTCGAGAAAACAAAAAACACTTAAACAAACTTGCAAAGGAAATAAAAAACAAAATAAAGGAGCACAACGATAACGAATTTGCAAAGTTCATAGGGACACTCTCCACACAAGGGAACACCAACTACTCACTATGGAAAGCCACGAAAAAAATAAGGAAGCCAATAACACCCGTCCCAGCAATCAGAAAAGCAGATAACACATGGACAAGAAGTAACGAAGACCAAGCTGAGGAATTCTCCAACCACCTCTGCAACACATTCACACCACACATTATCAACAACAGCAACCTCAAAAGTCATACGGAGGAGGATCCACAAACCACTATTACCACAACCGACAAGGAATGCACCATACCTAAAACATCAGCACAAGAAATTAGAAACATAATTGATAAAACAAAAAACAAGAAAGCACCAGGAATCGACCTAATCAATGGTAAAATCTTGAAAAACCTTCCGCCAAAAGCAATAAGACTAATGACAATAATATTCAATGCAATTCTAAGAATTCAATACTTCCCCCAAACCATGGAAATTAGCACAGATCAAAATGTTACATAAACTAGGCAAAGACCCGCACCAAACTGCATCTTACAGACCAATATCACTGCTTCCAGTATTTTCCAAAATACTGGAAAAAATAATATATTGCCGGATAAAAACAATAATAGAGACAAAAAAACTAATACCGGATCACCAATTTGGTTTCAGAAACAAACACTCCACGATAGAGCAAATGCACAGGCTTATAAACGTAATAATAGTAGCACTAGAAAATAAGGAATACTGCACAGCCCTCTTTATAGACATAGAGAAAGCATTCGATAAAATTAACCATGAAAGTCTACTACAAACAATTAGGAAACAATTCCCGGAGCAAATACACCAATTAATAAAATCCTACCTAAGCAGCAGAACCTTCGTAATAAAAATCAAGGACACATATTCTCAAGTTAAAGACAGCAAGGCCGGGGTACCACAAGGAAGCATCCTAGGCCCAATACTATACACATTATACACCTCGAACATACCAACAACTATCAACAGCCCAGTGTTGACATTCGCGGACGATACAGCTATACTAGTCAGGCATACTAACCCAGAAACGGCAGTCAAAATTCTACAAGAACATATCATAAAAATAGAAAATTGGCTACAAGAAAAACAAATAAAAGCAAACCCCAATAAATGCAACCATATTACATTCACGCTACGAAAAAAGATACCACCAAACATCCTATTGAACAGTACGCATATAACACATACAAAGCATGTCAAATACCTAGAACTCCATTTAGATACACAACTCACATGGAAACTACATATCAAATCAATAGTAGAAAAAATACGGAAAACAAGGAGACAAATGCATTGGCTAACAAGCCGAAAATCCAAATTAAGCATAGAAAATAAATTAAAAATATATAAAACGATCATAAAACCAATCTGGACGTACGGAATACCATTATGGGGGACGGCAGCATGAGCCATATAAACAAAATAGAGGTAATACAGGCTAAAATCCTCAGAACAATAGTAAACGGACCTTGGTACGTCAGAAACGAAGATATACGGAGGGACCTGGGAATCCCAACGGTCAAGGAAGAAATTAGCAGATACTCAGAAAAATACAAATCAAGAATAGCAACGCACCCAAACCGGCTAGCTGCGGAAACGTACAAAACCATAAACATGGACAGAAGACTAAAAAGGAAGCACCCAGCAGACCTTGTAAAGGACATAACCTAGCAAACACGAGGATGGTACCCCGCTGGGGGTAGCCACCAACATGCTAATTTAACTGTTAAAAAATTCCACCAAATGTCCAAATTGGACAAATTGTGAATTTCAATAAATAAATAAAAAAAAACCATCGCATTCTACCAATGCAATGTAATGCACTTGATCAGCTGTTTTGGAAATAGGTGGACCGGTCGAAGAGGACCTGTGCTTTGGCCTGCTCGGTCCCCAGATTTAAATCCTCTCGACTTTTACTACTGGAGACACATGAAGACACAGTACGGTAAAATTTTAAAAGAAGAGTCAGGCTCTGTTTACAAAAAAACGGGGACATATAGACATCTTATTGTAATTGTTTATGTTTTTTGTGGACACTCACGATCGGGACAATTGTGGTGCGAATGTGATTTTGCTGTGGACACTCGCAATGGCAAAGGATTACAGGAAACTTTAATATTGTCTACTCGGACATTTCATAGGGAGGTTCTCGATATGCTCTTATGGATTTTCACGAGTAAGCAGGTTTAATGCTCAATTTACCATTTCTTTTGCAAAACGTCGTGTGGGGTTGTTTACATTTCAGAATATCATGGTCATTTCTTTCGTTTATACGAAATAAGTTGCCGCTCATGTGTCGTTCGGATTGACCATCACCGTGCGCCTCGCTGTATAGCCTGACCTCTCTTTATTCATATAAGGAGGATTACTCACGTGCAAGATATTTTTAACTGTCGATATCCAAAAAACAAAGTCGAAAACGCAATTATTTTATTCTTGATTTTTGTCTTATCTCGGCATCAAGAATCATCTCTTAAATTTTTGGAAAGCTGTAGCCGAACATCATGTATACATAGGTCGGTATTGTTTTTTTGTGAGGATTGGGCTTGCTAACTAGGATCGAGCTAAGAATAATATTTTGTTCACAAGAACTATTTATTATAGCACTAAGGACATTCTCAAGGAGAGAGAGTGTTAAGCGAATGCTTTTCTTTTTTATTGAATGTCAGTGTGATAAAGATACCTAACACGAATATCAAGGCCTAAAGTCGGCAGTCATTGAATCAGGAATAAGGAATAAAATTTTATTACCTATTCGATTTTTATTCCTTATTCATTTTTATTCAAAATTATTATTTGCAATTCATCTTAGAGAAAAACTTTCTATTAGTCCATTTCCAATAAATAATTCTTCCCTCTTATGAATCGATTTGCAATTGACAATAAAATTTTAACAAGAGAACATAATAAACGATTTAAATTACGTTCATAATGTAAAATATTGTACAACTATTACATATTTTGAATGTATATATTATATTTTATGTATATATTATATACATGTCGGAAATGAAAGGGACACCAGGGCCTTCCCTTTGGAATTTTTCAGAAAATCCCCAATATTTTAGTCTCTATAATTTAACTCGATTGTGATTGTCCGAGGTTTGTAATAATGAGTTTGGGCTCGAGGCGACAACCAGTCGCCGAACATAGCCGCGGTCAAGGGATGAACGCTTTGTCTAACAAAGGTATGGGGTAATAGTATAGCTCGTCTTAAAAAGAAATAGTTGGAGCGGCACTCGACAGCAAACATTCCAAGTAGAATTTGAATTGGATAATATGTGTAGAAGTTAGAGAATACTCATTACAGAAACACGCAAAAAGAGAGTTGTCACGTCCCGCGCTCCGCGCGTTCCGTAGCGCGAAAGTAAAATTGGTAATTTCTTTCAAATCAAGGTAATTTAAAACGTTTATTTGAAACCGTGTTTGCAGTATTTGAAGTAAAAGGCAGTTAAAGCAGCTAAAAGCTATATCTTGCGAATACTTATCTACCTGTGTTTTTATATTTACCTAATTATGTTTTTATAACGATATTAGGACAATTTAAATTGTAAACAAAGTTGGTAGTTGAACAAACGTTGGGGATCTCCACAAACATTTTCAAAAGAAAGACCCGGACATTTTTTTATCTCTGACAGATATAAATAAATATAGCGACTCAGAAAAATCAGTACATTAAATACCGTTCGCCAACCGAATAATTATCATTGTCTGTCGAAGAGTTAGTTATCATTTTGTTTATCGAAGAATCATCATTTTGTCAACCGAAGAATTTTATATCCGTCAGTCTGTCAGTCAATTGTCAATATCGAAATCGAGTAAGATTTGAATAAATCATTACATATTGTTAATTTACTTTCGAACAACTTTAATCCTCTCCCGTGCCAGTATTCCCGCACATAGCAGGTTAGCCGAAAGTGGAGCTTATTGCCAGTTGCATTAAACGTCAGTTAACGCTACCTTCTCGTCGGCAACTAGATAGAACGTTAATGCCAATGCGTTAATGCCAATTGTTAACTTTGCTTCTTAATAAAATTTGTTAGTTACCATAACTACTTTCTTTCTTTGGTGATAAAGGAGATTTTTCACTTGATGCTTTTTAAATTTAATTATTGTTTTTTAAGGAATTTTGTTCTAAATGCCTAATATTACAGGCATTCGTTTGTTATGAGTTAGCTGATGTTTAGATTCTTCTTCTTGAGGTGCACGAGGCGGGTACGGGTTCTCAAGGCGTAGGACCACGCCCTAGCAAACCCGATGAATTTGCTATTCTCCTATAGCCGGGTGCCTGGTCGGCGCCTTTAGCATCCGTCACTTCCCGATCCGGTGCGAAGAACTTCGGAAAAGTTGGTGGGCCCATATCTGCCAAGACTACTCACCTCACCTTCGTGTAGGGCTCCCCGTCACACTGCACCGGCCTTGACCGGGGTAGGGTACGAAAGAGTAAGTGGCAGCAGGATGGAAACCTTTGTTGACGACCTCGACGATACTCTCTCTGTTATGGATAGTAAAACGAATCAGAAAATCGCTTATGATGCAGGGAAGGGATAACCCAGTACCGGCCCCGCTGCATCGTCATCGAGCAACCGTGGCCGTCCAGGGGTGGGCCTCCAGGCCCCCGGACGCGTTCATGCGTCTGGCGAACGAGACACGCGAACCGAGGTGTTTTGAACAGGGACGAAGGAACCCGGCGTTATGACCATCGGCCCGGGATCTTCGTGGGGTGGGATGCGGCGGCGGCGGCGGGACGAGGGGGGGTGAGATCCGATGACGAAATGTTGTTGTGTTCTCCCTCTTCGGCCGTTGCGGGCGCGCTCGGCAAGCGGTTGTACCGCAGGATTACCGGGTCCGCAGAAGGCACCGCTGCTCCGCCAACGGTCGCGGCGGAGGCGTGGGACGCCGCACGCGCTGCGGGGACGCGTCCGCGGGGGATTCGGACTCCCCGTTGCTGCCGGCTCTCGCTAAAAGGAAGAAGAGGGGTGCGAGGTGCGGGGTGGACACCGGCACCGACACCGACACCGACACCGACACCGACACCGACACCGACACCGACACCGACACCGACACTGACACCGACATACCGGCTCATACCTGCGGAAGAGGGTGCGCCTTCTGGAGAGAGAGGTCAGTCATCTCCAAGAGATGGTGGAACGGTTGACCAAGGAACGTACGGAGAGGGGAGCCAAAGGTGGTAATAACAGCGGTGTAGGACAAGAGGTGAGGATCACCTCTACGAGGGGGACGAAAGATAAATGCTTCCGGGGTCCCGATGGGAGCGATTAAGGGTCCCCCCCACCTCTCCCACACCCCTGGTCAGCGTCGCGCCGTTTCCGCTGTCCCGACGGGTTGGGGAGTAATGCAAAAGATAAGAAAACAGATAGATTTGGTGGTCCAGGACCTCGAGATCCGCTAGAGGATCCCAAGATATTGTTCTTCCGTAAGTTGGAGGAGTGGTGATGAGAAATAATGCCAGGGGGGAACGATCCCCCCGGTTTCGGACGCTGCCGCCGCAGCGCGACGGAGGCCATGGGCGCGTTTCGGCAAGGCGTGCTAGGTCCGCCGCGCTCCCCGGTGGGGGTAAAACTTAGGCGCTGGTAGATCAGCGCCTCGAGGCCGCCAAGCAGTCCGGTAGGGGAACCAGACTGCCTTGCACGGCGGCGCCGCCGACAAGGCGCGGTGTGACGTGACCGTGTATCCTTTGTTACTGATGTTGTGTCAGATATACTCTTTGTTACCGGAATAGCGTGACGCGCCAGAGTCCGCGGTTGGTGAACTCGTGCTCAAATACATTAGAAAACAATGCCCTCCTAAAGCAGCCCAAAATTTCGACTTCTAGGATTCGCGGAACCTTCCCCATCGCTTTCTGTTTTCGTTCAGTTCTATAATCACTTGCTTCTTCTGTAGAGAATTGGTTGAGGATCGATAATATTAAAATAATGAAAGCGAGAGATTGCTGTCGCAACCCGTCAACTATATTTCGAATAAGTTAAACAAATAAATAATTAAAGGTACAAAAGACGCTCGTTCACTGAATTCGCAACGATAATATAAGTTCGCTCGCAGGAAACCCGATTCGTAGATATTGATCGCTAATTTGTGTCACTCGGTATATACTGTGAGATACTGTTAGATACTCGGAGATACTATGTCGCTCGCGATCGTATCCGTTTATTTATCCAGGTCGGGGGGGAGTCAGAAAATTTTAATTCGTCTTCATTCGACGGTTGCATGTAGTGGCGAGATTGTTTTGCCCGGGGTTTATTTGTCATTACGTTTTCTGCGTCAAGGCTGTGTCAATGCCCCGAGGCAAAACAATAACATGAGTCGCTCTAGATTCGCGTTGTTTTTTGACTCCTGTGCCACTACACTACCATTAATTCGCTCATCCGCAGTATCGCACTTCCGTTCGGCCATTTCTCCGGTAATGATTGCACTACTAACCACAATAGGGACCATCCACTCAGTCATTCACTGCGGTATTAGCCAAGTTGCGCCCTTTGAAATCCGGCCTCTTGTGTCATCACCTTGGCCTCTTTTCCTCGAAGACTCTTCAACGTTGGTGGCAAATTCTTCTGGCGATTCTCAGAGGAAGCGAGAAACGACGATCAAATCTGTAAAGAAGAGTTTTGTAGAAAACAGTTTAGAACAGTACAAAGTGTGACTTAGTTTTAATTTAGTATAACTTTAGTATAACTTTGTTGAAGTGGTCACCACTTCTAGGAAAACTCCACATCTGGTCTTTTTAGCTTTCTCAAGCGCTGAAGCCATCGACAGCACATAGACAAAAGAATAGCAGGGAGGCAGACCATAAACAGTAGACAGGCGACGTTGGCTTCGGGGTTTTCAGTCATAAAGTAACACTGCTAGCGTGCGGATCTGGACCAGCTCAAATTGTATTCCTGTATTTCATTATTAAGTCAAATATATACTTTGTATCTTACACTTTATCCACGCGTATTTTCTCTCTTTATATACTGAATAACCTCAACAAACTTTACTATAACTATATTATAACTATACTATAACTATGCCATAACAACTACGCCATAACTATACTATAACTGTACTATACTTGTATTGTACTATTATACTATACTTATATTATAACTTTAGTATAACTACAATATAACTTTAAGTAGAACTTAAATTTAATACGACTGTGATAATTAAAGTTTACTCATTATTGTACAGATAAAATTATATTAAAAAAATTTTCTAAACAGCAACTGTAATCATTGCTACACTGAATGGCTGTATTCTGTTATTCTGGTTATTCTGAATGTCGTTTTTCACCAGCTGAATATGTGTAGATATTTGTGTGAAGAGGACGTAGGTCGTGAGGATTAAGGACGAGATTACTTGTTGTTGTAATCGTCGAATATATTTAAAACAATAAATTAATATACAGCCGTAGATGTTAGTCGTTAGTACGAAGTATAAGTCGCAAAATAGAATCGCGGACTAAATACTCGTAAATGCTCGTCGCGTAACTTAATACACGCTCGTAAGATACTCGGAGATACTCTAGATGCAGTTAGATACTCGATATGTACTCGATATGTACTGTCGCTCGCGATCGCGTCTATTTATTTATACTGGTCAGGAGAGAGTCGGAAAATTCAAATTCGTTTTCATTCAACGGTTGCATGTAGCGGCGACATTGTTTTGCCTGGAGTTTATTTGTCGTTATGTTTCATGCGTCAAGGCTAAGTCAATGTCCTGAGGCAAAACAACAGCACGAGTTGCTCTCGACCAGCGTCGTCCTTTGACTCCTGTGCCGCTACACATGTTTAAGAACATTTTTTGTGAACTATTTTTAAGCATTCGTAAGCACTGTTCTTGAGCAATTAAACAGACTTTTATGACGCTCACGCCTAGTGGTTAACTAAGGGTTTCAATTTACATAATGATTTAAATGAAAGTTTATTCAATAATGTCCAATATTACTCGCAACAGAACAAATCCCGGTTGTAATATTTTCGGAATAACACACAATTCAGAAAGATAAATTTTATTAATAAAATAAATAAATTTTAATAACAAAATAAAAATATAGGTAAAATTTGAGTCATATAATTGTCAGCACTTTTCGCAACCATCCCACGACATGCAACCAACGACAATGTATCGTTGTTAGACGCTATCTCGATTAAATGAGTACGCATTGCAATATTTACTCCTAATCTTATTTCACCTTATACTTTTATTCGCAATATTTTAGAGATAAAAATTAGAAATATTTTTCGTACTGCACTGTCAAATTTTAAGTGAAACTCGCTATATAATTTATTCTGGGCAACGGTTATGTAATTATTTCATTCTGATCGCCTATAATTAATTTTTAATGATTTTGATATCTGAATACGCGGTGACTGAAACAACAGATTACATATAGAGCTTGTGTTGTCTTTACAATAGATATTCCTCTCTTTTCCATTATTTAATTGCATTTCCACTTTTTTGCCACATTTTTATTGGTTATAGTATAAGTTGACATTACATTTGATGCAAAGTTCAAGAAGAAATGAGAATACACTCAATATTTATACAAATTTTACGAGTTTGTATTTTTTAAATTTTACATTTTATAAATTATATATCTTCTATAATGCGTAAACATACGGATAATCGTCGTCATAAGTGGTGAAAAGGTTAGAAAAATTTACCGAATGTCCAGTTAGACAAATTGTAAAGTACAAAGTAAATAATAATAAAAAATAAGTTATGAAAGTTATAGGAGGAAATTTAGGTAAAATCTTGCAATATTTCTTACTAATTAGTATCAAAATGTTTTGAAAGCAGAGTAATAGTGTACAGGTCTACTCAATTTTTTATTGTCTTATTTTGTACTAAATTTTGGAAGTCAAGAAATGTTAAATAATAATGAAATTAATAGAATTCTGCCATTGCAATGAACAAATAATTATATCGTCATAGAAATTACAAAATTTGTTAGTAAGAATCGAAAGATAGTAATATAATCTTTAGAAAGTTTAAGATTGTTTGTGCAAAATATAGCACAAGAATGAATAGAGAGCGATCGCCGGTATTAACAAAGCAGGATTTGCTAAAATAGTAGGTCTTGCAATAAAACGTTCCACGTTTCTTACTACATATACATAATGTAAACGGTTGAGAAATCTAATAACGAAGCCTTGGATATTATTCACATCTTATCGTAGAGAAAAACGTAGAGAATTCGCGAAGATACGCGTACCGTGTACAGTGTAGAAGCATCCAGGAAAAGTTGTATTTAATAATGAAAAAAAATTCGATTCTGTTCGATTTTGCTGTATGTTCGAAATGTTCTATGAACTACATAGTATTTGTGCCACATCAACATATGTTGAAAATAATTGTAGCAAATCTGTAAATATGAATATTGGTCATCATATTGTCGAAAAGTTGATGCAGATTAATCAATGCCACAATAACGTTTAGAATTTGTAACTTGAATAATCTGGAAAACTTGAATCATTTGAAGGATTTGTACTCATGATGATCAAGTAATAAAATTGAGTGGTGTAATACAGAATAATTATTGACAAAAAAGAAGAAAAGGGGAAGAAGAAACAGAAACGTGGAAAGATTAGAAACGATGAAGTTGCATTTCGAAGTTGCACTTGGAGAAGCGGAAATCGAAAGAAGATATATGCGATGCCAGTATTAGAAAAATTAAAATAAAAAATGACACAAATATAGATATGTAAAAAGAAGGAGAAATTATAACGATTCCATACTTTCGTTCGTGCATTCAAGTCAGATGACTACGCGATTAGTACGCAGTTTTGTAACTACGTTACTGAAAGAATTGTATTCCAATCTAATTCTAATCTAATTATATTGGATTATAATGCTAATTATTCCTGCGCAATATTTAATGCAATACGCATCAATTTTCTGAGAGTTAAAATGAGATTGTCTTCATTTCACAGACGAATACATTTGTATACTCCGAATACAGAACATATGCTTCATATGTAAAGAAACTGTACCCAAAATTTTAACACACTTCTCCGCACATAAAAATTTGGCAATGTGATGAGGCAACAATAATACTATAGTGATGTTATTTATTTGATAGATTTCATTATGATTACAATAGACAAGTATTACTATTTAATTAGAGATACTTCTTAATATAGTAATGTAACTATTACTGATTACACTGAATTTGTACAACTGCTCACCTTCTATATGACAGCTCACAACCTACGACAAACGACAACTAACTTACTTTCTCCACACCCTTTTATACCACAGTTTTCGGCTACCAGGCAGGTACCGTTTTGCAGCTGTTGTTAATCTAAGATGGTCACGTACCTTTCTTAATTACTTATTATCCTAAAGGGCCACGGGCATATTGCTTAGCCGCACGGCCTATTATGATTTCCCATCCTTCCCGACCCATCAGCACTTTCACTTTTTCTTATCTGTAGTTCATTAGGATTTTCCTTAATGATTTTTTCACTATACTACAATATGAAATAATGTCAAGTTTTAGTTTGACTGAACGAACTAATGAAACATTTTTTGTGTAATACTCATAAATAGAACTATGCAATAGTGAGATCGCAGTTAACAGAAAATGTTGTACGATACAAGAGCTTCGAAAAAACTGGACAAAAATTGGAAAAACATGTTGATTTATTCGAGCTTGTAAAAGGAGGAAAAATGTAACTTTGCTAAATCATTTATCGAGAAAGGAACGTCTAAGTCACGTGACGTTATGCTTGAGTTCACAGCATCCACGCAAATGCTATGAATATCGTTTTTTTTTCTTTGGATCCTTCATGAACAATACAGAATCGGACAAAAAAAGAATCTCGAAATAAATTCTAAACGAGAAATGTTATCTAAGTGAATCTGTGCTACATTGCGCTTCATTTTCCAGATAGTGTGATAATTTATCAATTCGTCCAAACTTTACAAAAACATCCACTTAACTGATACGATTGCCAAAAGTTCTTTTTCGGTTGTGGAATAATTTCGTTCCGATGGATTCAGAGTTCGTGAGATATAACAACATGGATGTCCGTCCTGTGATAGGATGGCACCTATGCCTTCGTTACTGACGTCTGTCGTTGATGTGAATTGTTTTGTAAAGTCTGGGATGAGCAGAATTTGTCTTTTGATGTCTGGAATGCTTCCTGGGTTTTATCTGTCCAATGAAATGGCGTCTCTTTCTTTGTAAGTTCAGTCAATGGTTTCGCAATTTTAGAAAAGTTTCTGATGAATTTACGGTAATAACCTGCTAGTCCTAAGAAAAATTTGATGTCTGTACTATTACGTGGCTGTTTGAAGCTACTAACGGCTTCTAATTTTTTGGGATTTGCCTATATACCTTCGGCGGTTACTGTATGTCCGAGATATTCTAGTTCTGGTTTGAGGAATTCGCATTTGTCTTAAGATAAATCTTCAGTCACAATTATAAAATCAAGACATCTGAAGACTGTTCTTGAGATGATCTTAAGTATAAGACTGGGCTATGAATATCGTCCATAGATTTATATGAAGCAGGTCATATGGGATGCAATTTTGAACGTGAGAAACCTATCGTTGAATAGGACATAGTAGCAAAGTTCCTTTTGTCAAATATAATATGTCAATATAATTTGTCAAATATAATAATATTGTAAAAGCAGTAATACCTTTTCGCGTCTTTCTTTGTTAAAGTTAAAGTATCTGTTGAACTAATTATTTTTTGACATTGCCAGTGTCCATTTTGTGTTATGAAGGCTGTCTTCTCTCGGTCCTCCTTTTTTATTGGAATTGACCAAAACGCTGAATTAATGTCAAACGTTGAGAAGAAATGGCAAATTCCCGCTTTGACTATGACATCTTCAATTCTTGGGAACGGTTGCGATTCCGGAACTACAATTTTGTTTATCTCTCGGAAATCAATACAGAGTCTATCTCTACGATTCGACTCTTTTTTAAACGCTAGTGTCACCGGTGCTGCGAATGGTGAACTTGATTCCTCTATGAGATTGTAACGTAAATCACGCCAGAGAACAGGACACACACACACCGCGGGCAGGATGGGGTCACAATCGGCATACTTCGAATCCGATGGACCGACAATGGAGATAAAGATATGGCGGCTTTGGCGATAATGTATATCGCCGAAGTGCCTAATGAGTCATCGATGTCCCAACGGTCCTTCCATCGAATGCTCTAGAAGCGTGGCAACGGTCCTGTACGCCTACAGGATAGTGGGGATTATTGAGGAGTGATAAACAAAGAAGAAGCAGATCCCCCCGAAAGTCAAATTGTAAGAGTTTCAGTCTCGAACGGTCACGCCTAGAGCTCAGAAGTGTCTTATAAGTGTATAAACGAAGTAAAAAATAAAGTTTCTTTTTTTTTAATTTCTTTTTTTATTTTACGTGACATTTTGGCGATCCGTGCCAGGATCCATCAACTTCAAGAAAACGAAATTACGCATTTCGGGCTACGGTCAACTTTGAAGATTGAGGATCAGTGGACCACTGTAACAGAGCAGACACTTTCGACGTTTCGACAAAGGAACACCGCAACGGAACCTTTCCTACGGGTTAAACGATCAAGGTGAGCAAGCCCTGGATTCTTTTGTCAAATACAGATCGAGAACAGACAGCACAATTAGTATAACAATGGCAACGCCACGAGAAGACAAAACCGAAACTGTTAGCGCCGCTTTAACTAACAGCGGAATAGACTCAACAGTTAAAGCTTTGCTTGATGCAATGCAGAAGCAAAATGAGAGACTGACCCAACAAATGAGTATGCTTACACTGCGTATGGATGAAGTTGTAGCAAACACAAAAACGGGAAATGTATCGGAGGCCAGTTCCCTAATAACTGTAGACGAAGTAACTCACACCGCTAAAGATCAATCGGTCCTTCGAGAACCTCGCCCATTACTTCAAACACCACCTCAACCATCCTGGGAAAGGACTTTTCCTGAACAATATACGCAACCAGAGCTAAAAGCTGAGAGTGCATTAAAATGCATTCCGATATTAAACGGAAAGGATGATATAGACGTGGAGGATTTTATTCATGAAATACAAGAAGTAAGAATGATGTGTAGCGAACCAACACTATTACTAAAAATGATTAAAATAGAGAAGATTGTAGGAAAAGCCGCAATGGCAATCCGCAATATTCGTATTACCGAATTCGAATCTCTGTATGAAGCATTGAGACGTAATGTAGCTGCGCAAGTATCAGTGAGAGAACAACAGGACGAATTAAGAGGAATGAGGCAAGGATTAACTGAGAGCGTGCAAAACTATAACATCAGATTTCGAAGCGTTTTTAACAAACTCCAACACAGCATTACCAACGAGTATAGAGACGAACTAACTCGACGGGTGATGAACGAGCAACTATACATGGACTCTGTGACCGACTATGTAAGAGGCCTTCGTCCAGAAATAGGGCAGGCGCTAATGGCTAATCTCCCCCCAAATCTCATCGAAGCAGAAAGGAAAGCAATGAATATGGAAAGATACTTTCGCGAGCACAGCTCTCGCAGACAAATGACGCGACAAACAACCGCCCCGCCATTTTATCGTAACCAGGCTTCTCATCCAGTAGACAATCGCCTCGCTATTACAAGTAACACAAATAATAAAACTTCACTCACACAAAATATTCTACCAAGAACGAACAATTTTACGAAGTTTGGGAACAGACCATTAAGCGAAAGGACGCAAGCGAAATGTCCCCAAATGCAATCGATTGGGACACCTTCCAAATCAATGCCAAAATTTTCCGATACCGCTTCAAAGAAAAGCCCCTCCAGGAATAAACCACGTTCAAGAACAATCAGAATTAACAATGCTACCTCAGGAAGATTACCCACAATACTATTACAATTACCAGGACGACCAGGATTGCGATTTCTCGTTGACTCCGGGGCAGGAATCAACTTGCTTAAACAAAGATGCTACCCAGGAAAGACAACAATACCAGACACGAAGAAATTCTGCATGGGACATTCCGAATACGAATCTAATTCCAAAGTCAAATTGAATTTGTTCGACAAAAAAATAGACTTCTCTTTAATAGATGACGATTTCCCAATTATAGAAGATGGCGTATTAGGCTTACCCGGTTTGAATCAATATCGATTCGAACTCTCCAACGAAACATTGAAATTAGATAACAACACCCTTCTGCTGCAACAAGAACCAACCCTTGCACCAGGAGAAACCATTCAAAAAATTGTATACCTCGAAGGGAAGCCAACGCCAGTGTGCTTTATCAATGGTGGTAAGTCCTCAATTCAAGTTTCTAACATTATCGAAAATACAAATACCATAGATCAAATCCAAAAATTCAAATCTTCGATTCGACTATCGCACATAGAAAAACCTCTCAGAGAACCTATAGAAAAGATTCTTCTCTATTACATGGATGTATTTAATTTAGACAGTGAAACATTACCGTGTACATCTCTTGCTAAACATTCCATTACATTGAAAGAAGATAAAATCATCAACGTAAAATCCTACCGTCCTCCCGAATACCATAAAATCGAAATAAACAAACAAATGACGGAAATGTTAGACAAAAAGATTATAGAACCCTCCGACTCTCCCTATAACTCTCCCGTCTGGGTCGTCCCAAAGAAAATCGACGCGTCGGGGAAACAAAAGTGGCGAATAGTGATTGACTTTCGGAAGTTAAACGAATTAACGGACCAAGACGCATATCCATTGCCCGACATTGACGATATACTATCGCAACTAGGGAACGCAAAATATTTCTCCGCTTTAGACTTATCCTCGGGATTCCACCAAATACCCATGGATGAGAATTCGAGGAAGTACACTGCATTTAGCACACCACAAGGACACTTCCACTATAACAGAATGCCATTCGGGCTCAAGAACGCACCCGCTACCTTTCAAAGAATGATGGACACCGCGTTAAGAGGTTTAATTAATAATCATTGTTTCGTCTATCTCGATGATATCATTATATTCGGGCAATCGATAGAGGAACATAATAAAAACTTAGCCATTATACTCCAAAGACTCAGGGAAGTAGGTCTAAAAGTACAACCGGATAAATGTGAATTCCTAAAACCCGAATTGGAATATTTAGGACACTTAGTGACAGCAAATGGAGTAAAACCTAACCCTGAAAAGATAGAAGCAGTAAAGAACTTCAAACTACCCAAAAATCCTACGGATGTAAAATCGTTCCTTGGGTTAGCCGGATACTATAGAAAATTTATTAGGAATTTCTCGAAAATTGCCAAACCGTTAACGGAACTAACTAAGAAAGACATACAATTCCACTGGACTGACAAAACACAACTTAGCTTCGATACATTAAAAGAAAGACTATGCCAAGCACCGGTACTAAAATACCCCGACTATACGAAAACATTTACGTTAACAACGGAAGCCAGTAATGAAGGTCTAGGAGCCATCCTTTCACAAGATGGACACCCTTGTTGCTTCATTTCAAGGACATTAAACCCCCCTGAACGAAATTATACTACGACGGAAAAAGAATTATTGGCCATCGTTTGGGCAGTTAGAAGATTTAGGCAATATTTATTAGGCCGCAAATTCAAAATTCAAACAGACCACCAAGCCCTTAAATGGCTGCACAACTGCAAGGACCCCTCTAGTCGATTGATTCGATGGAGATTGAGATTAGAGGAATACGAATACGATATAGAGTACGTAAAAGGAAAGGAAAACGTAGCCGCTGACACCCTATCCAGAGTACACGCGATAACACAAACTGACGTTTTATTAAGACAATTCAGAGACTGGGAAAAATCAGAAGAAATACCAAAATTATTGAAACTAACATCTAACAAAGACAACTTTTTCCAATTAACAAAACCATATCTGGGCCCATATGACAAAACCGTATGGTTACAGAAAATATCAGACATACTTAAAACAAATAGAAAGATAGGAATAGGAGACAATAACTTAAACGCACAAGACAAAGCACACATAAAAAGATTTCTTTTATTTTTCAATGACCAACGCGACGACATAGAATTTGCTTACGAACCAATACAGAGTTTAAGCGAAGAGGAAATAGAACAAGTACTAAAAGAAAATCATGACTTGGTAGGACATCCCGGAATACAAAAGACGTACGACAGAATCCGAGGCAAATATGATATCCCACATCTAATAGACAGAATAAAAGGCAGAATAGGAACTTGCGCGACATGTCAAACATCAAAGACTACTCGGATAAGAGGAAAGGAGGAACCACAGATAACCGACACCCCGTTAGAATCTAACGACAAAATCGCTATGGATGTGATAGGCCCGTTGAAAAAGACCAAGATAGGAAACCAATACATTCTCTCTATACACGATGAACTAACCAAATATTTAATACTTGTGCCCCTAAAAACACAACAGACCCAATCAATCTGGAATGCTTTACTGAATCATTACATTTATATATTCTCCGCACCGAAACGTATATTAACTGACAGAGGACAAAGTTTCATTAGCTCGCTAATGCAACGATACGAAGAAGCATTTAGGATCAAACACATAAAAACCACCTCATTCCATCCACAATCCAACGGAAGCCTAGAACGAACACATGCTGTAATATCCGATATGTTAAAAGCTATACAAAACGATAATGAAACAGAATGGGATCAAAACCTAAATTTTGTGTGTCTAGCATATAACACTATGGTTCATGATGCCACTGGATATACCCCTTTCGAACTAACATTTGGACACAAGGCCAATCTCCCATCTACCATATCCCAAAATCCGCAAAGAACATACGCTGATGAGGTCAGCTTCAGGAAACGAGAATGGGATGCCAAGCTACTTAAAGCCAGGGAAATTCTAATGAAGAGTAAACAAAGATACCAAAGAGATCAAAGAAAAAAAATTATTAAACCTCAATCCATTTTTAGAGAAGGAGATTTGATATTAGTTCATAATGATCATAAAAAACACAAGTTAGATACTGAATGGCTAGGGCCATACACCATTGAAAAAGTAAAAACCCCTTATTACGAAATAATGGTGAATGACTCGATTAGGAAAATACATGGTAATCGTATTAAACCTTATTTTCCAGGACGGTCTTCACCTTCTCCATAAGTAGCTGTTATGCATTTTGTTTTTGTTTTGTTTTGTTGATTAAGACAAAGAAGAAAACACACTTTTAACCATTTAGTCCATAAAACAATCCTGAAGAAACACTAAGATTTTGGAGGACCAAAATCAATCTAAGGAGGGGGGTATGTAACGTAAATCACGCCAGAGAACAGGACACACACACACCGCGGGCAGGATGGGGTCACAATCGGCATACTTCGAATCCGATGGACCGACAATGGAGATAAAGATATGGCGGCTTTGGCGATAATGTATATCGCCGAAGTGCCTAATGAGTCATCGATGTCCCAACGGTCCTTCCATCGAATGCTCTAGAAGCGTGGCAACGGTCCTGTACGCCTACAGGATAGTGGGGATTATTGAGGAGTGATAAACAAAGAAGAAGCAGATCCCCCCGAAAGTCAAATTGTAAGAGTTTCAGTCTCGAACGGTCACGCCTAGAGCTCAGAAGTGTCTTATAAGTGTATAAACGAAGTAAAAAATAAAGTTTCTTTTTTTTTAATTTCTTTTTTTATTTTACGTGACAAGATCGTGTTCTAGTAACTTCGTAATCTGGAATTATATTTCTTTCTGATCTGGAATGCCACATCTGTATGGTTTCTTTGATATGTATTTGTTTTCGGTTAGCTTAATGGAAGCCTCTTGTGATTTCCTAGTTCCCACATCGAATTTGTGTTTGGCAAATACGTCTTTATATTTCTCTATAAGTTGGCTTACCGCTTTTTTTGTAGGTTATTTAAGTGTCCTAGGTTGTCCATCGGCTTGTCCATCTTCTTGTATTCGGTAACGTTTATCTTTCTTCTCTGATTATTTCTTCTTTCTTGTTTTCTATTAAATATTATTTCCTCTTTGTCATCTACTTTTTGACTAACTCTCAAATTCTCATCTTGTTTCAACTCGAACTCTCTTATGGCGTCCAGCCTTAAGATGAGATCATATGTGAAGTTATCATTGCGTACTATATAAACATTTATTTCTTTTTCTATTTTATTAATTTTCATTCTAAGTTTCGCCCGACTACTCGTGAAGTCTTTCCCATTGATAGTCTTAAATATACTCTTGTCTTTTATTATGTCTGCCTTTATTTGGTCAATGATTCTTTGGTTAATGTAGCTTGCATTTGCCCCAGTCTCGTAGACGCCTTCAACCTCTTTCTGGTCATTGATTCTAACTCGGAGCTTTATCAGTGATTCGTACTTCTCCCGGCGTTTTAGTTTTTTTCATTCTCATCTGGTGTTATTGCCTCTTTATTTTCTGACGTGAATGATTCTAATGAATTTACCTGTTTTTGGTTCCTCTGAGCATTTCCGTTTCTGTTTCTGCATACTTGTATTGGGTGAAATCGGCCTGGGAAATCCAGTGCTTCACAAATCACGCACGGTTGCTTCTTGGGTGGTGGCTCTGACTTTCTGTCCAACCTTGCATTACTCTCTTGCGTTTTTCTTTTTTTCGTCTGATCTTCATATTGCCCCAAAAGTCCGATTAAATTATTTGTTGATTGTACCGCTTCTTTATCGATTTTATCTTGAATGTGTATGGGTAATCCAATAACAATTAGATTTATCCTTGTCTCTTCGGAAGTCTTCCTCCTTACTTCCAATATTAACCGTTCTTTTTTTATGGCATATTCGGTGAACGAACCTGAAATGTATTTAAAGTTATAGGCGTATCGCACTGCAGACCAACCTTTATTGCTAAAAGCTTTTAGAAATGCCGCCTTCCAGTTTTCCCAGTTGTATTCTTCATCTTTCAGCAGATTTGTCTGGTACCATTCTGATGCTGTTTTTCCCAAATATTTCTTCAAATTCTTGATTCTTCTTTCGTCGTTTTGGATTTCGTATTTTTCACATTCCGTTTCATACTCTAATATCCAATCCGTTTTGGATTTCGTATTTTTCACATTCCGTTTCATACTCTAATATCCAATCCGTGGCTTTTTGTATTCCATCAAATTGTTTTATGGCAAAGTCCGTGCCTTCTCTCTCATGCATGTTTTGTTTCCGGAAGATATCTAATAATGTTTCTATTTGAAGACTGGGCTTCTCGGTTTCGGTCTTTATTTTACTTATGGGGATGATCTCCGATTCTTCTAAGTAAATATCTCGAAACACGAAGTTTAAACTTGTATCGATGTATGACGCTGCCGTTGCGTCATCGTGATTGCAATATTTCTGTAACGGCCTACCTTGGTTAAGCTGTTTGCGGCTTTTTCTTCACTATCGATAAACTGAATAACCGCGGATGATGATCTCTTGATTGATATTCTGGAGGAAAGACATAACATACTTCATCTTCTGGTTTTCTTATGGATTTGTAGCGGTACTTGTCGACAAAAGTCATTATGGTTTTTGCCCAGTAAATCCGCTACACAAGAAACCGCGTTTACTCAAACACGAGCTAATTATAGATCTATCGACCTTAGGCGGTTCCGATCATTAGGCCAAATCCGTCGTTTTTGCCGTGACCTTAGGCCCGTGAGTCAGCTACCCAAAAAGCCAACAATTGTAAACAAGGTTGCGAGCTCGGCGCCCGTTGGGACGTTTCGAGAACATCTTCGAAATTCAAATCCCAACGCCTGTCGTCAACTGCGACCGATATAAATATAGCGGACAGGGTAGCGACGCATCCTTAGTTACCGAGAGACACGAGCAGCAACAATTAACCGATACTTCTTTGCGCCGATCTATTAGCGACCGCGAAACGAGACAGCAAGTATATTGTACGACTAGTGTACGCATTGGGTATATTCTAATAAACTACGTAGTTAGGTATACTCCGGTGTTTGCGAAAATTAATTGACACCTTATCACCTTAACTGGTGACCCTGACGTGATCTTATTAGTGTAAGAGGTGACAGTGATAGACTAGTCGCAGTGTGAACAGTATTGTCCGCAAATCACACGATGGAAAAGGAGAGCAAACCAACTCCAGCCGGTGCTTCGTTCCGCGTGCCGCCATTTATGCCTACGAAGACCGGGATCTGGTTTTCGATTCTAGAGAAGTATTTCGGCGTAGTCGGCATTAGCCACGATGACGAAAAAGCCTTAGCCCTCATGGGATTCCTCGACCTACAATACCTCGCAAAGATAGGGGATACCGTGACCAACCTCCCCGCCACCGGCCAGTACGATAAGCTGAAGAGCGAGCTAATCCGCGTCCTGACAGAATCGGACAGCGCCAAGGTTGAAAGGTTAGTCGAACGCGCAGAGATGGGCGACAGAAAGCCCTCGCAGTTTTACAACGACTTAAAGAAATTAGCCAGCCCTCTCGCGTCCGATGAATCCATCATAAACTTGTGGAGGAATCGCCTCCCAAATTGTATCAGGGAAGTCCTGGCTGCAGTGGACGATACGAGCATAGAAAAACTGACCAGGACCGCGGATAGAATGGACGAGGCGTACGATCGTATCGGGCAGCGCGCGCACAAGGTGGTCACAATCGCCGAGCCACCGGCACCGCACGTAGACAAAAACGACGCGCTGGCCGCCGAGGTCAGCCGGCTGAGGGAGGAAATTAAGGCTTTAAAAATCGGCGGGTATCGTCGACCGCGAAGACGCTCGAACTCTCTTACTCGACCCCGCCGCCGTTCCCGTTCGCGAGACAACCCGCGTCAGGACGGAATTTGTTTTTATCATGCGAGATTCGGCGATCGCGCCACAAAATGCACCATCCCGTGCAAGTGGAAGTCGAGAAACGACCCCAGCCGTCCGTAAAAGCGGCGGACGACGACGGCATGGGATCTCGCCGCATCTTTATCGTGGATCAGAGAACGAAAACTTCGTTCTTAGTGGACACCGGGGCCGACATCAGCGTTTATCCCCGAAGCAGGCTATCCAGGGACGTGAAGAAAACAGCGTACGAATTATTCGCTGCCAATGGGACGCCCGTCGCAACGTACGGCACCTTGGCGATGGAGCTGAACCTGTCCCTCAGACGTGCCTTCAAATGGTACTTCACGGTCGCCGATGTGCAAACCCCCATCATCGACCTAGACTTCCTTAGCCATTACGGGTTGCTTGTGGACCCAAGAAAAAGACGTCTTCTTGACACAACAACCCAGCTAACGACCCGGGGATACGCCGCCAACTGCGAACAACTCATGATTAAGACCGTAAAGGGGGATTCGGTCTACCACCAACTATTGGCAAAATATCCAGATCTGACCCGCCCACCGGCCTTTGGACGAGAGAAAATCCGGCACGGCGTGGAGCACCACATAGAAACCACATCAGGCCCACCCGTGTACTGCAAACCCCGCCGGCTAGCACCAGACCGGCTCAAGCAAGTCAAGGCGGAATTCGCAACGCTGATCGAACAAGGAGTCATGCGCCCATCGAAGAGTTCCTGGGCATCTCCTCTACACGTCGTCCTAGAGAAGGATGGAAGTCTTCGACCCTGTGGTGACTACAGGGCGCTGAACGCCCGCACTGTTCCCGACAGGTACTCTCCACCGCACATCCAAGACTTCGCGCAGCAGCTACACGGTAGGAAAATTTTCTCAAAAATTGACTTAGTGCGCGCCTACCATCAAATTCCAATCGCGGCTCAGGACGTTAAAAAAACAGCGATTGCGACACCATTCGGCCTTTTCGAGGCAACCAACATGATGTTTGGGCTTCGAAACGCCGCGTAAACGTGTCAACGTTTTGTCGATGAAGTCACGCGTGGCTTAGATTTCGTATACGCGTACATTGATGACTTCCTGGTAGCTTCGGAAACCGAAGAACAGCACCGCGAGCACTTGCGGATTTTGTTCGAACGTCTAAATCATTACGGCGTAGTAATCAACCTAGCAAAGTGCGAGTTCGGCGTTGATGAGATAGCCTTCCTAGGCCATACGGTAAACGCGCAAGGTATAAAACCGCTCGCCGATCGAGTAAAAGCCGTAACTGAAGCACCGCTCCCCGCGAAATCAAAGCTCTTCGCAGGTACCTCGGTATGATTAACTTTTATCGACGTTTCATACCGGGGGCAGCCAAAATCTTACAACCCCTCAATGATTTGCTGAGAGGGGCGAAAAAGGGCAACATGCCCATTACCTGGTCGGAGGACGCCAGAACGAGCTTTAGCGAGTCGAAACGCGCCCTAGCTAACGCTACGATGTTAGCGCATCCTATACCTGGCGCGCCCATCAGCCTCGCTGTAGACGCGTCCGACTTTGCAATAGGAGCGGTGCTGCAGCAACGCGCGAACGACACTTGGCAACCGTTGGGTTTCTTAACTAAACCCTTAAACTCCGCGCAGCGAAAATATAGCGCGTATGACCGCGAATTGCTCGCTATGTACACCGCGGTCAAGCGATTTAGACACGCCGTAGAGGGGAGAAATTTTATTATCTTCACTGACCATAAACCCCTCACTTATGCGTTCGGTCAAAATCCCGACAAGTGTTCGCCGCGACAATTCCGGCAGCCAGATTATATCGGTCAGTTCACGACCGATATAAAGCATATAAAAAGGCTGAACAATAATGTTGCCGCGCATCGAAGCCATAGGGAAATCCGTGGACCACAAAATCCTCGCCGCCGCGTAAGAAACCGATGAGGAACTTCGCGACATCGTCAACTGCGATACATCCGCGTTACAGCTTAAGAAAATTCGTTTTCCGGATTACGACGCGGAAATATATTGTGACGTGTCAGGCGACATCGTACGACCGTACGTACCGAAATCCTTGCGGCGCGACGTATTTAATGCATTTCACGGACCTTCCCACCCAGGGATACGCGTGACTCAAAAACTAGTAAAATCGCGTTTTGTTTGGCCTGCGTTAAACAAAGATTGCCAAACATGGACACGGCAATGCATCCCCTGTCAGCAATGTAAAATAACGCGACACGTATCGACGCCATCCGGAACATTCGGAGAGCTCGCAGGACGATTCGAGCATATACATTTAGACATTATCGTCATGCAGTACTCTCAAGGCTGCCGATATTGTCTAACATGTATCGATCGTTTCTCACGTTGGCCCGAAGCCATTCCTATACCAGATATGGAAGCAACGATCGTTGCCTCGGCTCTTCTTTCCACATGGAGAGCGCGGTTTGGCGTCCCAGCAAAAATAACAACAGACCAAGGACGCCAATTCGAATCCAATCTCTTCAAAGAACTATGCCGGATGCTCGGCATTAAGCATTTGCGTACCACAGCCTATCACCCCGCGTCCAACGGGATGGTAGAGCGCTTCCACCGGCAGCTTAAAGCCGCAATTAAATGCCACAATTCGAGCAACTGGGTCGAAAGCTTTCCCATAGTTCTTCTAGGCATTAGAACCGCTATCAAGGAAGATCTGGGCGCAACGGCAGCCGAAATGATCTATGGTACGGGCCTACGATTGCCAGCGGAATTTTTCGTACCAGCAAAACAACCGGCCAACGCGGAATTCGCAAACCGTCTGCGAGAGCGAATGAGCGAGATCAGACCTCTGCCGACTTCACAACACGGCGAGAAGAAAACATTCATGTTCCGCGATTTAGAAACGTCACCGTACGTGTTCGTTCGTCACGATGCAATCGGAGGCCCTCAGCAACCGCCGTACAATGGCCCCTATCAAGTGATACAGCGTGGGGAAAAAACCTTTACCATACGCGTGAAGGATAAAAGCGTAAAAGTCTCCGTAGACCGTCTAAAACCCGCCTTCATCGTGTCGGAAGATATCGAACACCTAGAAAGGAATGCACAAGCCCACGACGTGTTTGTACCTAGGAAAATCTTCCGACCGCAAAGCAGCGAGCAAGCGCAACAAAGCGACGGAGACGCAACAACGCATTACACCACGCGTTCGGGCCGGAAAGTTCGTTTTCCCGACCGCTTTGAAGCGGGTTTGAATTAAGCGGTTAGCAAGGGCATCCCCGTTATCATAAGTAAGCTAACATAAAAGAAGTAACGTTAAAACTGGCAGGGGGGTACTGTAGCGGTACTTGTCGACAAAAGTCATTATGGTTTTTGCCCAGTAAATCCGCTACACAAGAAACCGTGTTTACTCAAACACGAGCTAATTATAGATCTATCGACCTTAGGCAGTTCCGATCATTAGGCCAAATCCGTCGTTTTTGCCGTGACCTTAGGCCCGTGAGTCAGCTACCCAAAAAGCCAACCGATACTTCTTTGCGCCGATCTATTAGCGACCGCGAAACGAGACAGCAAGTATATTGTACGACTAGTGTACGCATTGGGTATATTCTAATAAACTACGTAGCTAGGTATACTCCGGTGTTTGGGAAAATTAATTGACACCTTATCACCTCAGATTCTATGCATTCTATTTTCTCCCCCCTTGCGTTCTCATTCATGACGATACGTAGCTTCACTTCTAACGGCATGGCGTAGTGAAAATCGATTTGTAAGATCGTAAATCTTGGGATAATTCAGGGATCGATTCTGTAGTCTGAAAATCGAGCTTTTATTATGAAGTAATTAGATAAAATACAAAAATAAACAACAATTAATATGCGTCTATAACAACAAATAATTATATAAACGGGAAATAACAAGTCTTTGGTACAATGTTTACCTTTTTTTTTGCGTGAGGAGGGGAAAATGCTGTTACGCATGCCTAGTGACCCGCATCACTGGATTATGTGGGACTCGGGCGGATGTTGTTGCCATACCCACTAAAAACCCCTCCTCCTTCTTCCTCTGCTTTGAGGACAGACAACCCCGGTAAAACCTGTCGGCAGTTATCAGGGTTGTCCTTTCATGCCCCGTTGTATCTTCTTCTTTGGGCAGTTATTGCTCTCGTCATCTTCACAGCCAGTTCAAAATACTAGGCTGATCTCCTTCTGTGGTTCTTTGTTGTCTTGTATCTCTGCCTTCACTGCTCCGCGTAGTTGTTGTTGCTCTCGTTCTCCTCCTTGCCTCCTCCAAGGCCTTCTCTGTCACCCTCCTGTGAGACATGACGGTCTTGCAGAATTGCCTGAATTTATCACAGCTCTCGTTCTTGGCGGTCACCGTGGCGATCAGATTGTCCACGTCTATCTTCTCGCCAAGAGCGTACTCCAGCTCGATCCTTCTGTCCGTCCACTTCGGACACGCGAAGAGGGCGTGCTCTGCATCGTCGTTAGGATCTCCACAGTCGACACAGTTGCTGTCACTGTTCTTGCCAATCCTCTTCCTATAGACACCGAAAATCCCATGCCCGGTTAACAGCTGCATGGTATGATGATCGATGTCCATCTTCTTTTTGGTAAATAGCAGCGCATTCAGTATTAATTTCCTTGTGACATTCTCCTTTTTGTAGTTATTCCACTCCTTCTGCCACTCCTCTTGGGCCTTCTTGCGAATCGCCTCCAGTTCCTCCTTCAGCTCGCTGCCGTCATCCGCGCCGATCCTGGTCTTATGGATCTTGTTCCTCTCGTAAGTCTCTCCGAGCATCTTTATCTTTATGTAGATCGGGAGATTCCCGGTCAACACGCAAAGAGCCGCGTGGGAGACGATACGGTATGCCGTCGTTGTTATGCACAGGGCCGTTCGTTGTGCCCGTTTCAGCTTCTTCCTGTCCTTATCGGTATTCGCTGCTCTAGCCCACACCGGTGCTCTGTAAGTTACGATGGACTCCCACACATTGTAGTAGAGCCTACGAGCCAAGCTGGGCGACCCGTTGATGTTAGGTAGTATTCCCCTAAGGGCTCCTATTAACTTGTCGGCTCTATTACACACCGTCTCGATATGCGCACTGCACCTATAACTGGTGTCGATGATGACTCCGAGATACTTGATGCGGTCGACTGTTTCGATGTCCGAAGAGCCCAACTTGAGTTTCACCACTCTTGGCACTTGCAACCTAGTGATGAGCATGACTTCCGTCCTTTCTCTCGCCAGTGTGAGACCGACACTCGTGCACAAATCGTTGGCGATCCTTAGCGACCTTGGCGGAGGCCTCTTCGTTCTTGACAATGGAACACGTGATGGCCAGATCGTCTGCGAAGGCGGTTGCTCTGACCATTGGCATGTTGTCGAGTCTCTCGAGCAACCGGTCGTATACCAAGTTCCACAGGAATGGTCCGAGGATGGATCCCTGCGGAACTCCCGCCGTCACCTCGTGCTACACCGTGCCGTGCTGGTTGCTCACGATGATCTTCCTTCCAGATAGGTAACTGCCGATTAGCCTTTTGACCTTCCATGGCAGCTTCCTCCTGTCAAATTCCTCGTAAATGCTCTTCCAGCTGAGCAAATTGAAGGCATTGCTAATGTCCAGGGCGATCATCACGCATATTACCCTCTTCTGTTTGCAGATGTCGGCAAACTTCATCACCTGCGTGATGGCATCTACCGTACTCCCCTTCTTTCCGAAGCCGTACTGCCTCCGATGGAACGGGTCCGCTCCGATGCATCTCTCGAGGATCTTCTTAAAGCATTTTTCCCAGATCTTGTTCATGACTGGGAGTATGCTTATCGGCCGGTACGCGTTAGGGAGACTAGGATCCTTTCCCGGCTTCCTTAGCAGTATTACTCTGGCCGTCTTCCAGCAGTCTGGGATCCTTCCTGATTCGGTGATGCCGTTGATCGCCCTTGTCACGAGCGCGCTCCTGCGACTCGCAATCAGCTTCGCGATCTCGCCCGGAACGCCATCGACTTCTTCTTGCTGTTCATTTTTCCGGCGGCATCGACGACATCGCCTTCGCCGATGACGACGCTGAGGCTGATGTCTCCTTCCTCTTCGGTCTCTGCCTCTTCGCGGCCCTCGTAACGGGAGGATCCGTGTCCCATGGTGAATAGCCTTTGAAGGACTGCTTCCACCATGTTGATCGGCATGTCGTTGGTTGGTCCCTTGATTTGCATCTCTTCATGACCGTGCGATAGGGTTTGCCATAAGGGTCGCTCTCCAGTATCTTGGAGTATTCTGCCCAAGCTGTTGTTTTGCTACGGGCGATCTCCTTTTTTAACTGCCTTCGGATCTCCTTGTAGGCGTTGACGAGGGGCTCGATGTTGCCGGCATTCTTCTTCCTCTCTCTCTCGTCACCTTCCTGAGCGCTTTGTGCGCTCTAAGTTCCGCGATCTTCGGGTTTCACCAGTAGTTCGCTTTAGTTCGCGTAGTTCGCGTAGTACTTTCCGCTCGCCGCACAGCCCGCCTTCCTTAGCATCCCTTCGCACGTACCTTCGATGCACTTTTGCAAGGACTCGGCGCCATCCGCTCCGATAGCCGCGTTGAGGTCCTCCTTCTTCAGTGTGTCGTCGAATCTGCTCAGCAACTCCTGCGGCGCCATGTCCTGGGTCACGTACCTGTAGAACTTCGATGCGGTTCGAGTCTTCCTCACCTTAAATCTGTGGAGCACGTATAGATGGTCCGAGGCCGAGTATTTGTCCAAGACCGCACTTCCGGCGTGTATCTCGCTGAGCTTGTTCGATACACTTATTATGTCGGGGAAGCTCGTCTTCCCGTTCACGAAGAAGGTGTACTTTTCCTTGAGTCTCAATGGAAACACCTGGTGGCCGCTTAATGCCTCCATTAAGACTCTCCCTCTCTTATCTGTGGTCGATCCTCCCCAACAGGTTGACTTTGCGTTGAAGTCTCCGGCCACGACGACCTTGTCGCGTCTTCTAGCAACGTTCTTCGTCATAGATGACAGCGTGTCTATTTACTTGAAATAATCTTGTTTATTTATGTTGGGCGAGCATTATCCGCTGAAGCAGAAGACGTCGCCGACGCGGACGCCCACTATCCCGTCGCTCTTGACCTCTGTTGTTTCATCAGGAAGTTCGCCATTGAGGAGGGTTACCCATATCGAGGCGTCTCCTTTGGTGTCATTAAACCAGTGAGGTAGCTGCCTGTTCGGCTCGGATATTATTATTATTATATCCGGCCTAAGTTCGATCGCGCATTGGTGCATCAAGTCCTGCGCCAGCTTGCACCTGTTGAGGTTTGTTCTGCCGCGCAACACATCTGCACGCCATCCCGCGCGGCTTGCCCACCAACGGTCTACCTGTCGTCCTTCGAACACTCCATAGGCCCAAGGACCCACTATAAAGTTGCAATTCTAGCTGCATTGTTCGCACACATGGTCTAAGCACATCTGTTTGCCAGAAGAGACTTTCTAATTCCAGAAGTATTTTCGGCCGGTTTTTTGGAAGGTCCTTGGGTTTATTATGTGCTCTTAAGAATTACGAAGAAAGCGGAGATATACCTAACGAAAAATCTGAGTTTCCCGGTAAACAGTGTCGCCTAGGACCCAAGTTGGTAGGAGGTTTCTTCCTCCTCTCTTCCTTCCTAACATTGGTCCCAACCAATCGACATCGCGGATTATTGCCCTCACTTTACTAACTAAAAATGTAAGCAACGAATCCGCGTTCTTCGTTCAAAGGGCACACCCATACCAAGCTTTCCTCCTTATTCACATTAGAATAAGCTTCAGAGTTTTCCATCGTCTCTCACGGTGACTAGAGTTCCTGCATTCCCTATAACTCTCACCGTTCCTATATCTCTCAAATTTTCCTACCACAGTCAAAGATCTAACGCCTAACTTCTAACATTAAGTCTCATACCGTGCTAAGTTATTAAGTGTTTATATCTATTCAATCGTGTATACTAAGTGTTCGAAATACAAATTTTAACTCTGTGAGCCACAGTGTTATCATACCTGAATCACCCCTATTATCTTAATCGAAATACGGGGATCGAACTATTCGTGGTGTCGATCATTCTAATCGTAACGGGAATTTACGACTCCCGTTGGCGCGTATTCTAACGACCGCGTCTCCCCGCGATAGCTCGAAAATACAAGGTTTATCTGCAATATCTTCATTTTTTCGTTCTCAACAGTGTTCTATATTCTGGG